>NW_027071824.1:46555652-46755774 GCF_038088225.1 Cyrtonyx montezumae
AGGGAGCTGAGCTGATGCGACTGCCACTGGGGGGGAGGGAGAGTAGAGCAGGTGTGGGGAGGACCAGAGGCCTCTGAGACAAGATGTTGATGGGAAGGGCCAAGGGTCTTGAGTCAACTGAGTCAGCATTATTTGCTCTGTTTCCCACTCCATATAGGTGGTATATATTCCAGCCAAACTGCAATTTGGCTAAGGCAGATAACAATCAAGTGAAAACTGAGCTGGAAAATTCCTATTATTCTTGTAGAAAAAAAAAAAGTTGTGACTCAGAGATTGGAGGAAGCATAATTTCTGGCACTGAAGAGAAATTTATTTGTCTGAATAAACCAGGGAGAAGAACATGCCTCATCTTAGAGATGATTATCCTAATAACTATTGTTCTGTACTATAAAGCAACATACTACGTGCTAAATACCAGCAGTGAGCTCATTGATGCCCAGAAAGGGAGGAATGTGCAGATCATATCCAGAGAAATTCTGTCTAAAACACCATTGCTGCAAGGTAGAAAGTAAGACTAAAGGTTTGCAAGTTCTGCTAACTGATATCAATTTACTCCAGCTCAGAGCATGGCTGCAGTCCAGAGAATCAAGAAGAGCCTTTCCGCTCTGCTCATTTTCCTGTGGTATGGGCACAAGGAATAGCCTAAGAGATGGGTATCTCTGTGACCAAAGCTCACCTAGGTGAGTGCCTTGGCAAACTCAGCTCCTGAACCCAGACAAGGGCCAGCAGTGCTACAGGAGGAGAGTGGGAAGTGTGATGGAGTACAGAAGCTGCCCAGGGCTCTGCTCCCTCCCACCTCTCAGCACTGTGGGATGCTGGCTTTCTCGGTGTGCTGGGAGCTCAAGCTGGGTGGGAGCACTGTGGGGGAACCCAGCCAGTTCTGCTGAGCGCTGGTGAGGGACAGCGCATTTCGCTGTCTAGAAGAAAAATGTTGTTATGTCTAACATTTAATGTAGTGCTGGCACCATGAGGCTGCAGGCAGATTTGTTTATTTGACAGGCTCTGCTAACTTGACTTTGTAAGGGTAAAAACCTACATTCCTATCTGGAAAGGCTTCCTGAAGGTGGGGTGACTGCATGGATCAGCAGTCTCTCAGGAGGGTCAGCAAGGTGTGCTTGGAGAGGGCCCAGCCCAAGGGCCTAATGCAACCACTGTTTTTGCTTGTTCTTGCCAGAGCCTCCCAAAGGCATAGTCCTCTGCACTGCATCTGGTTGCTCTCTTCTATTATATCATTAATTTCCAGCCATTGTGGAATCAAAAATGAGATTTACTTGAAAAATATTTTTTGTTTCTCCTTGTTGGGGAGTCATGCTGGTTAAATTGTATCTTCAAGGGAAGAAATGCTTGCAGATACTGTTGATGACTCAGATGGTTTATAAGACAGACCGTTGTTTTAAAGGCAGCATGTGCTTGTTCAGAGGACACCCTTGGTGCCATCAAACATTACTAACACTGACCAAAAAAGGTATTTAATCTTGGATTTGAGAAAGTATAAATATTTGCGTCAAAGGAAAAACATAGCTGCAGTTTCAAAAGGCCAGTGGAAAAACAGTAACCCCCATCATATCTAGAACTGGAACTTTATAAAACACTTTTAATACAATAAATATCCATCCTGTTTATGGAAATGGACTGCATGTGCTATGTCCGTACTAAGGTCTGCAAGGAGAACTGTTGATCTTTGAGGTAAGTATAATGAAGACTTTGTAAAAGTAGAGGAAGTTTATGCCAGGAATGACTATTCCTCCAAATATCATCATACAGATATTAAAAGTGTTTTTTTGCCATCAGCAGACACCAAGAAGGCAGAGCTGGAGCTAAGAACTGGGAATAGACAATAGAGTAGGGATATCAGAAAATAGGATATAAAGAACTGGAAACTACTGATGAAAACTGAACGAGGAGAAACAGTATCCAGGGTGAGAAGTCAAAGCAGCAAGCTCCAGAATAGCCTGAAAAGATTTTTTTCAATATATTCTCCTGCTATCTAACTAATGATTTTGACAGTGAGGAAGGAGTACTTGTCCCCAAGCTTCTCAAGTTCTTTCAACCCCTCCCTGTGAGGTGGTAGAGTTACTGCCCCTAGAGGTGTTGAAAAAATGTTTGGGTGTAGTACTGAGGGCATGGTTTAGTGGGGAAATAATGGTGATATGGTAGGCGGATGGTTGGAGTGGATGATCTGGGAGGTCTATCCAACCTTGGTGATTCTACAATGCTGTGATTCTGTGATTTGCAGTATGTAAGTTTTTTTAATTGTCCGTGTTGAAAGATATGAACTGTAAAAATTAATTTGTTCCAGGTACATATCTACAGAAATTTTAATGAACTAGCAGTTAATTTGATCTGTACGTTGAGCTAGCTATAGCATACAAGCCCAGTTTCCATGTAATAAAAGTGTGTGCAACACTATATATCTTTAGATATGTGAAAATACTTTGAAGATAAATATACACAGAAAGATAAACACATGCAGACAAACTCACTTGATGGAAAATATATTCTATATAGTACACGTCTGATCTACACTGGTCTCCACATGCAGAACGTTCAGCTTCCTATGTTTAAGTGAATTGTACTAAAGAATTTTAACTATCAGTCTCAGTTTAATCTCCTCACGTTTCCTGAACCATTTAAAACTGTGAGTGGAATCTCGTGCTTCCCATGCTAAATTTAATTTGGAACACAAGCTAATGGAAATATAGTTAATTTAGGCCAAAGTTTGCAAGGATTTTGCAATCTGTAAACAATATAAAGTGGTTACAGGCTTGAATATTTAGCCTCTGAGGTAGCATATATTTGCCCCTACTTTATGATTGTCACCCTGTTCATTATCAGTAAAGGATTTTATTAGTTTAAGAATTTGAATATATTAAATCTTTCAAAATGAAACCTGCTACTAGTGTAATGTAACAGAAAAATAAGCAAAATAAAACAAATTTAGTAGCATCTTATGTCTGACAATACTGAAGGTTAGTCATCTTACATGGTTCTTGCACAAAATGCTGTGGATGACGAGGTCGTCTTTAATGACAAAATTATCAGGGAAAATACGCAACTTTCAGCTACCATATTATTTTCCCTTCCTTTCAAGAGTAAAAGCAGCAGCTTTGCTGCTTGTCAACTTCGAATGATCTAATTGGAAGCTACTACTACTGACTTCAACGGGACACAATCCCTCTGTTTTTCCTCTCACTGTCATTGATTATCTGTCAAATTTATTGTGAGCATGTATCTCTCTCATCTTTTCTGAGGTGTTGCTTGTTAGATCAACTGTGGAACAACTAGTTGGGTAGAAGCACAGAGCTTTCAAGACAGGTTAAACAGTGACTATGTTAGTCAGACCCTTGTGGGCACGGTGATTATGAAAACATAAATGGTTTAGGTATTTTTTTAGGATAATATTAAGTGTTTTAGTACATTATTTGGTTTTAAATTATAGATTTTCTTTCTGTTAATGTTCCAAGGCACATTTAATTCAGAAGCAAAAATCTTCTACAGTGTACATACTGAATATATGCTGTACTTTTTTTTCCCCACAAAAGAAATGAACAAGTACAACAAAGTAAAAGTTAGATCAAAACATCTGTTTTGTATCTAGTTCAAGTCCCAATAAGTTTGATCCCATTTAAATCTGGAGCAAAATTAAATATATTTTTGTATGGATATATGAATGAGTATGATGCTGAAATGGTTGAAAATCTAGGCAGAACAGCTGAGTTATAACATTTTGGATTTTGGACATTTGTTGAGACTAACAATTTTGCTTATCCAAGGCACCTTTCACTGCCTCATTCCTTTACCTCACAATTAACCACTCAGATTGTGTTTTTTGGTCTAGAATTCGTACTTTCATTGACTTTACTGATGTACACTTCAGTACTTGGAGTTTGTGGTACATAGCTCAGAATACTGATGATTGTGAAAGCATTTTTTAAGTGCTACTGTTTATCTCACAGCAAATTTCCATTTAGAGATAGTCATGCAATTCTGTTATCCATTCTCATTTAATTTATGATTAAGGTAGAACTCACACAAAATTAGATGTATGCTCATGTTAGGGTTTAGCAATAGCCAAGTGGCAGTTTGCGAGATATGTCTTAAAACTTCAGAAATCCCAGATAAACATAAACTTGCTCCCTACAAAGCATGTATTTCTGATATGTTTGAAGCAAACATATTGAATCTGTGCAGGTTCTGGAGCCTAAATCAGCAGCAAGAATGTATACTGAGCCCAAAGAAGTGATGCTATGAGGTTTGGTGTACCTGCTTATAAAGCCAGTGTTGATACTGTTGCCTTGAGGTAGTACGGGCAGGAGTTTTTACAGTTTTTTATTTCTTTTCCTCAAATATTTATTATAAAAATGTGCAAGTTCATGCTGAAGACTTGGTACAACCTGTGTTAACGATGTGACTGCTTCCAATGTTGTTTTAAAACTATATCACTTACCAAGAGTAAAAAGCAATAGTAAGAGACTCCATGTAGTATGACCCCACGTGTTTCAGTATTTCCTGAGAGGAGCATCACATTTAGCATACTGACTACTGCTGTAATGGTTCTTTTCAAAAACAGGATATGTCAGGTGAGTGGAAGTGAGAACTCTACCATTTATTTGGAAGAGCTTTCCCATTTGATTCTTCATGATTTAAAAACCTGCACTGGAAGTTTTGGTTCAGTTAATGCTGACTATATTTAGTCTGATTTTTTACTGTACAATAAAATGAGTTGTGGCAATCATAGACAGGAAAGCTGATTGTTTTCTGTTGAGCCATGTTCTATTGTAGGACTATATCTTTACTCCAGTGATACAACAGAATGCATTATCCAATGTCTCCAGTGTAAAATGCATTAAATATGAATTGATGAGGGAAGATGTGAAATAGAGAAACAGAGACTGAACGAACACTGTTCTGTTAAATGCATTTCAGAGAGTTCTCTGATGGTAAAGTGAGTGAAATGGTAACTGGTCTTCAATTTAACCCATGTTTGGGGGTAAAACCTGTTATTTAAACAGTGTTGTGTTTCTCACTGTTGTATTAATATTTATTGATCTTAATTTCCATTCTCTTTCCAGAGCTAGTAGAGCTTTCCAGAGCTTTTTTTTCCCTGCTTACCTCATACAGCTCTCTCCTTACACCTGCTTTCCCTCTTTGGTTTACAGTACTCTCTTCAAAAAGATGGAATGAATGCAGCTTTGCAAATTTTTTCCTTGTCATTTTCCTACAAGCATTTAATGTCCAAAAGCTTGTTTGCTTTCTCTACAGTTGATTTTCACCTTAAAGTCAGAGATATGAAACTACTTACATATGAAATCAATTCTTTCTTCTGTTAATATTGATAAAATAAATACATGTTAAAAGTCAATGCAATTCATTATATGGCTTTTGTCTTTTTGTGCTTCAAAATTGTTTTATTTCCTATCTTGTACTTTTTTCAGGCCAGGAAAACTGGTTATGCTTAAAAATATGCTTGCTGTTACATTTCCAAGACTATGATGTTCAAGCTTTGAAACTTTTCAGTGTGTTACTTGACTCTGGACAGTTACCTTTTCCTTTTACTGTACCTTGCAAGAGCCATGATGTGAGAATGACTCTGAGCAGGGAATATAAAACAGATTTAAATACTTAACATTTTCCTTCAGGCATCTGGCTCACTCACTTGTATTTAAATACAGTCAAGAAATTCTTGAAATACTTTAGAAGTTTACATTTCAGGGGAAAGGCAAAGTAAGAATTCCTGTGACAAAATAAAAAAATACCAACTAAACAGCATTTCCCATATTGGGATGTTTTAACTTTTCCCTGTTTCATCTTGCTTTTTCTACTGCAGAAGAAAATCCATTTGTAGATATCTTAAAAGTTTTCCTACCCTTTCAGCATGACACTGAACTACTAATAAGAACACTGCTGTATACCTTATCCATATTTCAGATGGCTTTGGAAAGTACAGATCTGGACAGTAAATCCACATGAAATTTTGTACATCAAAACATTCACAATTCTGTTACATACTCCAGTTTTGCCATAAATTTATTGCCAAATGGACACTAGGAAATAACTCATTTCAGTGAGTATTTAGACACATCACTGGTATTTTGTGGTACTCCCATTTGTTGTGATTTTTGTTTATTCATTTATTATCCAGCAGATACTTGTATTTAATTATTGTAAAGCTCTTTAAGGCAGAATTATAAGAGAACAGATGTTGAGGACTAAGAGGGCTTCGTTTTTTTCCTGGTATGAGTAATGCATATAGTAATATATGTGTCCTTGCAACCCAGATGTTGTCATGGCCCCATGGCTATGCCTTTTGTCCTGTGGCAGAGCTGCTGCATGCGGGAGCGTGCTAGTACAGTGAAGTGTCTTGTCACCTGACTCCACAGCTCAATGCTCAAATGTTCTTCATAAGACAATCACACACTATAAACAATCTGAAGGAACAGCTATGGCCGATCCATGAAGGAAATCAGACTTGCTGACCATGAGGCTTCATCTGAACACCCATAGTATGAACCCAGCTGACAAGGAAGGTAAAAATTTTCTTGTTTTATTTGTGTAACAAATTGGCACACACTACGGCTGGGAACCTGTTCCTTAAGCAAAAACAGTGAGCTGGGGTTGAAATAAATAGAAAGGAATTAGCATGCAAGTCATAGAGGTTTATAGTCTATCACTGTGTGCAGTTTATTTCCAGCTGTAAGAGTTATTAGAACTAAAATACATCTCTCTTCTACAGAGATCAAGGTCCTTTTGCAAAACTGGTACTTATTTCCATTTCACATTTGTGATTTAAGTACTCTAGAGCTAATATTCTTTAATTTGTGAACCCTTCTGTCCCAGAAAGAAGGAACACTGAACAGGAATCTTTTGGGAACACTTACCTGCCAAAAGTATAAATGAATTTATGTGACATCATTTAATAGCTATTACTCAGAAGACTTTTAGAAGCCATTAATCATGCTTGCAACTCCAAAAACTCCAGAATGGAGTTCTTCATTTTTGTTTTCTTTTTTTTCCTCCAAGTTCTTTGTTCTACTGGTGCTGTTTCTTGACAACAGTGTGAAAGCAACATAAAGATATCATCTATGAAGCTCAGAAACCTTAGATTATGTTCAAACATCATCAGTGATGTCAAAAACTGTGACATTTAACTGATGTTTTTAAAAGCAGAAGTACTTTCCTTATCTTCAGGAATGAAAAAGTATAAAGAAATAAAAAGTTCATGGTAATATACAAGATTTATTTTAAATGTCTCAATGATCTGTGATTCATTGGGGGAATGGAGAATTCTGTAGGCCAGCTATTTCCTTGGGTAGATCTAAGGCACTTGGGATCAATGCAGAACACTATTTGTTGTAGTTTCTTTTTTTCATTATTTTTTTTCTCCTCCTTTCCTCCCCTACCCTAGTTCTGGGTTTTCTACACTTTAAGTTTACATTTTCCTACCTTGCAAAAATATTTCTTATTTCCCTTTAGTACTTCCCATTGTTTTACTGGGCTTGTTCACCTAGCCCATGTGTTTTCACAAAGACTGTTAAAGCAAGTGTAGTATCTCTTGGCCAGAAACTTGCTTGGAATGTGTAGTTAAATGTAGATGTATACACTTGAATATATGGAAGAAAGAAAACTATGCCAATTAAACTATCAGATGATGAACTCTACATTCCTTTGCAGGCTGACATTCAGGACCCTGGGTGTTGAAAAACAAGATTCAGGATTTTCAGATGTTTTATGATAACTGTATTTGTTTGGTGCCAGGGCTGGAATTTGAGGCAAGATTGCCAACAAATCTTGGTACATCATTGAAACACAGAGGATAACTCTCTCTGCTGACATCACAGGGAGATAGACCTGAGGGTGTATTCGTTGCTGTTGGTGTTTTCAAATAAGAAATTGCTTTTAAAACATCCTTTAGATCTTCCCTGATCCTCAGAGTGGATCAGAAATTCCCCATAGAAACAACTGTAGGGGAAAGATGCACATAAGAAAGGACTGTTTACTTAATTATATATATATGTAAATATTTATATATTTTTTCTCCCAGCTTTGAGGAATGTATGAGCAGTTCCTCCCCTACACCCCAGAACATGATGACTTGCAGCAAATATTTTTAATCTGCAAAGGTAATAAACGTCTTCAAAGGATGGAGGGCAGAGCTACTGATCAAATTTATGTGGGATGACTACTGTACCTTCTGATGTTCCTTGGTGAAAGGAAATATGGAAATATTCCAGCATTGCTGCAATCCTTTCCAAGGCATTGAAGCCAATAATTTGCTCCACACACAGTTCTCTGGTCATAATCCCCTGATTTACATGAATTAATTGATAGAGATACTTTTCATTTCACGGTATGACAGCATAGCATTGGCTGTTTAGAACGTTGCTTGCCTTTCACATCACTGTCTCCACCACTGAAGTGCAGCGTTCGTTGTCCCACTGTGCTCACATCTACTGTTTGATCTCCATAAATATTCAGTACACATCCATGAATGTCAGTGATTACAATTTTTTTTTAGCCTGGAGGAATTGAGTTGTGCTCCTTTGCTTCGTCTGCACTCCCATGTCAGACACCATTTTTTCAGACTGCCCCTCTGCTGCCACCTGTCACATGGCAACAAAGTGTAATAGAATATTGGTGGGAAGGTTCAGCCTCTACTGCCATACTATCAATATCTGCCTTTGACGTTATGGGCCAACATAATAAAATAGGAGGCATTGCTTTTGGAGCAGCTCACATAGTTTAAAAGTGTGAGCCCGTCTGTGATTGAGCCCCATTGTTTTCAGGCACTGATTTTGGTCTAAGTTGCTGCACTGAAACTCACTTTTTTTTAATAGAGGCCTCTGCAAATCCCAACCTGTAGCTGGCCATGATTGACTCCCCACATCTTCTGTCAAACATCCTATGATATTTTGAGTCAAGCTGTGGTAGATAGTTTGACTAGGGTCCTTTCTTGCAGGGTCTGAACTGTCACGAATTGTGTGCAGTTGGAGAGCAGATGTCTTGCTGGCAAAATTTTTGCAGAAATCATGGTTTGGCTTATTTTTGTACTCTTCTTTTTAAGATAGTATCAACATAGCCTTTGAGTATTTTCTGGCTTCTCTTTACTTTTACCAATGAATAGTATAGTTTTACATCATACATTGGGTTAACTTTTGCAGTCAGTTGTGATTGCAGTGGGTTCTAATCAATGGCGCTGAAAGTGTTATATCTTAAAAAGTAAGTCTGTCTCCAGATGTTTCAAACCCGCCATATTCTGCATAACAAAACTAGTGAGAGTGCATAAAGTTCAGGGTCAAAATGATAATGTACCAGTGATATTTAACACGTTGTGACAATTGTTCATAAAACAAGGCCAGGTCCACGAAGCTTCCTATTGCCTTTATATTACACAAAAATATCCTCTCCTAAGTGCAAATAACTATCATATGAATATCCTACATAACCTTTGTATTTGTTTTATATATAAAGGATATGCACATATTTTATAAAATTGCTAACCTTTAAAATAAGTTTAGTATCTCCATAGGTATGAATTAGATTGCTTATTTTGGTTTCTTCTACTTAATCTGGGAGTGTGTTCTTTAATAATAGCTTGCTCTTAATGAGTGCAGTCATCCCAAACTCATGCCAGAAAAAACATTGTACTACAGTGTTCTATCATGTGTTACATTCATTATCTGACTGAAGGGCTGCACTCCTCCGTACAATTACACTGAGGTTGAATAAAAAATGTGTAAATGTGTGTACTTGTAATAGAAATATGCTTTGAGGGTTAGATCTGTTTAAACAAAGGCAGGAATTATCTCATATATTTTGCCAAATCTTGATCTCTCCTTTAAAAAGACCAACATTAGCAGAGCATATCCATTGCAGCTATCATAATAAACTGCATCTTAAAGAAGTGAAACGGTCTTAAAGGTCTATTCTGAATTTGGATAAAGGGATAAGCAGCTGGAGACAACAATGTGTAACAATTGTTAACTATAAGACAAACAAATTAAAACTATACAGTAAATGAAGTCATAATATTGCAAATCAACTGCAAATGTTCAGCACATTTTTTAAAATATAGGAAATAAATTAGATAGGCACATTTTGGATTGTTTTGCTATCCCAAACATTTGTAGTTGATTATTATGTGTTGAGGTTTTGGGGTTTTTTTAAATTATCATTTATTTAATTGAATAGGATCTGTGTTTCCCTTGGGATGTCCAATGCTCTGGCAAAGGCACAAAGATCTGTGGGGCAGAAAGATTGAAGAACGGAGATTTGGGCTTGGTGTACACACATGTAAGTTTCTTTCCTCTTTGCAATTGCCTCGACTGTCTTCAAAGAGGTCTTGATCAAAACTTTCAACCACCTCATAGAAACTGAATCATGTCTGAATGATACTCCTTTTCATTTCTAAAACTGAATAAGGTCGGTGGGGCTAAATCCTGTCCTGTATGACATCTAGGGTTTTAGTAGGATTTCTTATGTTATATGTTCAATAAAAGGAATCAATTCACCTCCCATAGGCTACATCTATCCTAGTAGCAGGTAGAATTTCTGTTTACTGAACTAGCTTTGCTTTTGAGGTAGAATGCTTTGTGAGTATGAATGGGGGCTGTCACATGTTGCTCAGGCTCTCTACAACTATCTCAAGGGAGGTTGTGGTGAGGTAGGGATTGGCCTCTCATGTAACTAGAAATAGGACTAGAAGGAATGGCCTCAAGTTGCACCCAGGATATTCAGGTTGGATGTTAGAAAATACTTCTTCACCAAGAGAGTGATCAGGAGCTGGAATGGACTGCTTAGGGAAGTGGAGGAGTCACCGTCCCTTTCAGGACTTCAAGAAACATTTAGTTGTATTGGGGAACATCGTTTAATGGTAAATAATTGGTGATATATGGATGATTGGACTGGGTGATCTTAGAAGTCTTTTCCAACCTTGATGATTCTGTGATTCTAGGAGAGCACTGACATCTGCCAGAGGGGATTTTCAGGGGAGTGGACTGGCCCAGCAGGCAGAACAGAGCAGAGACACAGGCAGCTCCATCCCTGTGAGAGGCAGCAGCTGGCAGTGTACTGCAAGACTGTGAAGCTGAAGTGAGGCCTAAAGGGTAAGCTCTCTGTTCTTAAAACTATGAGGAAATAGAGAGATGCAAGTTGCTAGTGTGTGTCCAATCTGCCTGTTTTCCTTGTGAAGCTGACAATTATGTGATAGCCAGCAGAAGACAGAAAAGATTCTGGGTGTCTTCTGTAATACAGGCTGATGGAGAAATGAGTTCCTCCTCCAGCTCTGCTGCTCATGTGCCACCACAACAAAAGGTTGTCATTTTACATTTGAGCTGGACTTGCATGACTTAGATTATATCTGCCCAGTGTGTTGTGAATTTGCTGAAGTGTGCTTAAAGACATGTTGGCATGTCTAGCTGTTAAATGAAAAATGTGTTTTACTGCTGCGCTGTAGGGGAGCCTTAGAGAAGGGCAGTCAATCTCAATTAATGTGAAAAGGATCTGGCCATGTGTATACTGAAAAACGTTTGCTTTCTGCCATCAAAGTGCTCCCCAGCTGGATATTGTTAATAAATAATTGTCTGGATTCACTTACTACCTTAAAGTTCAAAATATTCACAGTTTATGGGTAGTCGAACAAAGCAGAAAACAGAAAAATTGGAAGATCTGAGTTACCATTCATGGATATTACAAGTCATATTGTGTAATCTGATGATACAAAAGATGACTACTATAGTTTTACATGAAATGTTGAAGTTCTCTAGCTGCTGCCTGCGCTGGAGGGAATTCTTTTTTAAATCTACACAAAATTTTCCTCAAATTAACCAGTTTTGGGGATTTGATACTTGAATCTTTCAAACGTCATTTGTTATTTCTTTTTCTAGAAGTATCTCTTGCTATAATGTAGGGAACTGTTAATCCTATTACTCAGAAATGTTATAGTAGTACATTTTATTTAGTTGAAGTCTATGTACCATAGCACACCAATCTGTGCTTCCTTTAACTATGAAAAAATATGACCCAGGAAAGGGGAGTAATACATTTAATATTGATACACTTAATTACATTTTATACATACGAACATGCATTATACTTATTTTCTAGGCTCTATTTTTTATGAAAATTGTTTTAATTGTAGCTAGGATATCCAAAGATGCTTAAATGACTTGGATACTCAAATTCCATTTTTTTCCACTTGCTTCTGTTTACTGCAGAAGTTTTCCAGTGGAGAAAAGTCTGGGAAATGTTCAAAAGAGAGCTCACCTCAGAAATATTATGCTCATTTTTTTTTTCTGCTCTTAGATTCCAGGAGTTCAGGGCACCAAATGAATCTGCTTGGTTGATATTTCCAAGGGGTTTGTCTGAAAGACAAATTCCTCCCTTCTTAGTATTCCAGGACTTTCAGGTGAACTGGCTTTCTAGCTGGCTATTTAAGATCAGTCTTATGAGTCACCCCAAATGCACATTTGTGCCTCAGTGTCTAAGATGGAAATTAGAAATAAAAGCCTGATTTTATCAGCTGAAATCAGAACTTTGAGTGGTTTTAATTCCAATTCAAAACTTCAAAGTGAAATCAGGTCCAGCCACAGACATTTGAGTTCGAAACACTTCTTCATTTGTAACCTAACAGATCTTTTGATGAGATGAAAGACAGGCCTAAGCTTAGCTAAATGGTCAAGAAAAACATTATAAGATGGCCTTACATGTATAGTCTGAGCTACAGCTTTTGTTCCAACATATCAGAATAGTATCTACAATCATATGAATAGCCATGGGCTTGTTAGCTTTTTGTGTTGCTAAGTTAGTAAGCTGGGCTAGGATTCTTCCAGTGAAAACTGGAAGGATGGCTTGGAAAATGAATAATATCAAGGAACAGTGATCCCCTCCAGTCCTGTCCACAACAACCCTACTGCACAAATATCGTCTGGTCATTAAAAAACATATGGTATGATTTCTGGGGAAATATTCTGTTTGACTGTAGATAGGCTATAGATATAGGTTTTTCCACAGACTCGTCTGGCTCACAGGGCTTGGTATGAACAATATAGTTAAATGTAAGAACCTCAATCACAGAATAGTAGAATGTCCCGTGTTAAAAGAGATGCATAAGGATCACTGAGTCCATCTCCTAAAGTCAAGGAAGAGAGGAGACCCTGCAAATGGATGGCAGTGAAAATGTGGTGACAACAATCCTCAAGGGGATGGCAGATAATTATCTGAGGTTTAGTTATTAAAAATAAAATGTATAACTTATGATCATATATGTGTATGTGGACACAATATATTGTCACTCACTATTAGTGCCAGGTTAAAGACTAAGGATCTTCCTAGAAACTAGACTGCAGCTCAGCCAGGGTTACGTTGTACCCCATGGATATACCCTAAGGAGGAGACTCATTACAGGCAGTAAACTGCTTAAGCTATTTAATTCACGTGTGCTCTTTGCTGTAGTTAGATAACGATCTGTTGTCCCAAATCAGCCACCTACAGGAAATGAATCAGTTAACTTATCCCTTTGGAGATGGGGACTTGAGGTTATCACCTAGAAGATGGTACTGCAGTGGTCAGGGCACTTGAGTAAGGATATCGTACCTTAAGGTTGAATAATTTTTGTCAATACACAGTAACTTTAGAATAGGATAACATTCTCATTATGGCATTGCACACCTGAGTTGTAGTAATGCTTCCACTCACAGAATGGTTAAAAGTTGAAGAAACTGCTGGAGGTTCTGTGTTCCATTCCTCCTACTGAAGCAGGGACACCTGGAACAGGTTGCTCGGGAACATATACAGGTGGCTTTTGAAGATCTTCAAGGAAAATGATTCCACAGCTTCCCTGGGTAACCTGTGCCAGTGCTCCATCACCTGCACAATAAAAAGGTAGCTCCTGGTGTTTACATGGAATCTCTTGTGTACCAATTTTTGCCCATTGCCTCATGTCCTATCACTGAAAAGAGCTTGACTCTATCTTAACTCCACACTCTCTCCAGATATTTTATAGACATTGATAAGATACTCCCAGAAACTCCTCTATGCTGAACAGTCCCAACTCTCATAGCAGAAGTACTCAATCATCTTGGCAGCCATGATATACATTTTCCAGTATGTCCAGATCTCTCTTGTACTAGGGACTTCGGAACAGAACTCCACGTGCAACCTCACCAAAGCAGAAGGGAAGGATGACCTCTCTTGGCTTGCTAATTAGCTAAAATTAGGCTAATTACTTTGCCTAATGCAGACAAGAATACCGTTAGCATTCTTAGCAAAAAGGGCACATTGCTGACTGATGATCAACTCGGTGTCTACCTGAACTCCTAGACACTTATATGCAGAGCTATTTTTCTGGTAGGTGGCTCACAGCAGGTACAGGTGGCTGGAGTTGTTACTCCTCAGGTACAGGAATCTGTACTTCTTTTTGAAGCCCACCTCTTCTGCCCATCCACATCCCTCTGCAGGGCAGTGCTGTCCTATGGTGAGATAGCCACTTCCCTATTTTGTGCTGGCTGTATACTTACTGAGAGTGTACTCTTTCTCACTATCCTGATTGTTATTGAAGATGTTAATCAAGAATGGACCTAATATTGACCCCTGGGGTACTCCACTCATTACTGGTCTCCAATAGATTTTGCACCACTGACCATTTCTCTCTGGGTCTGGTCATTCAACTTCTCATAACTAAGCTCATATCAGACTCTGACAGGGAGAGTAAGCACGACCCTGTAATGTTAATAAGAACACTCATTCAAAAATACTTTTTTCTCTTAGGTCCAGGGCTTTGATGTGAAGCATCTTTGATTGTGCGTCCCAGGCCATGAGGGACACCAAGGTATAGACTCTGTTGAGCTCTGCTGAGGGTAGAGCCCTGGCAAGAGCTTCTTGGGCCTCTGCAGACCAAGTCAGAGAAGAGCCAACGTGGGATAAGGCACAACTGATTCAAATTTTAGACTCCAATGTTCAATGTTTTATTTGCCCACAGAGTATCTTAGACCATGTTAAAGAAACAGCCTACCAGGTCTTTAAAACATAGAGACTCAAATAAATATATTTTAGAGAAATGAAAGCTTTCCTTGGAAATATATGCTTGTTTAGCTGAACTTTACACATGAAATACAGATTAACTGGTCTTGGTCTGCAATGGTTTATTAACCACCTTGGTCTGCAATTGTTTATATCTATCTAGCAGCAAAATGTTATTGTTTAGTGAGATTACTCTGCCTGATAACCAAAGATGAGTTTTTAAAGCAATAACAAGGGATTAATATATTATTGTAGAAGAAAAGTTTTGACTGTGCAAGGCAGGAGAATTCTTATCTTGGAGAAAAGACCATAAATAGTTCTGCCTCTGTCAAGAAGCAAGTCCAAAATTCAGTTAATTTCAACAATAAACTTTCAGATTTTGAAAAAGAGATTCTGTTTTACTAAATATTTGTCTCAGAAATATGCAGCTAAAGAATTAAGGGAACAGTATGTGTTTGTTGCTTCTCTGCGCCAAACAGAAGAGCTTACCTGCTTTACTTTTTCTCAAGTTTTCCTATCACAAATATTCATTGTGTGAAGTGAGCTCTGACATTATTTTTGTTCATTTTGACTAATTTCAACATTGTTAGTACTGCTATTTTTGTTTTTATGTATAGCTTCTGTCCTATATATATATAAATGTATAGGACTGTGAAAAAAACATGGGTCATTTCTCTCTGCTTTACTGTATGAAAGGAAAGAATGGTCTCAGATCCTTGTTAAGAAAAAACTGTTATTGAAAGCAATTAAAAAAGTAGAATTTCTTTTAAGAGGCACATTTAATGTTGGAAATTTACAAGTGAATGCCAAAATTATATTTGAAAATGCTCATTGTAATTAATTTCAGTTTTCCCTATCTGTTATGTTAGATACGTCTGATCTTAGTCATTTTCATTTTCCCAGGGCAGGTATAGAACAACTTAGACCTGTGAAAATGTTCTTAATATCTACAGTTTTTAAAGCAATATATACAACATCACCTTATATGTTTCTCCATCCTGACTTGAAATGAATAGAGTTTAACTCTTGAAAAATGTTTATTTAAGTCAAATCAGTTCCTTGTTATAAATTAAACGGGAGAATTTGAGAATGAAGGGCACACTCAGAATTATGATGAATCTTTCATCACATGGTACGATATTATGTGTTTGTATTTTTATCCTTGCCTTGATAGGCTTCTATGTCACTTACAGGCCAAGTAGGCTATGCTAATCAGCTGAGTTTGAAAGGTTACAGATATTAGACTTAGATAGAATAACTTGAATCTCTTTTTAGTTTATAATGTCTAACTGATGAGCACAACTGTCCATTTTTTTATTAAAGCAAGGACCATGGTATGATACATCTTTGTTTTTAAAGAAATGGGCTCAGCCATTTTTAACTTGAACTATACAGACTCTTTTATTTGTGTGAAAGAGTTAAGAAGAATTTATTGACCTAATTCCATGTTTCTAGGTGAGAAAAATGAAGCAAAGCATAGACAGATCTGGGCTCTAAAGAGTTAAGAGGCAGGAAAGATTTCCTGGACCAAGGAATATAGGATAGTCATGGCTATCTTCCACCTTTGTCTCTGATCTGGTATAGACAGATTTGTTCCTTTTCTCTCAGGAGTTGTTTTAAGAACATAAATGATGGTTATTAATAAAATGTTCATATCCTTTTTTTCCCAAGCAGCAGCAGTTGTTATGGATGCCATACATCCCATGTAACTGGCATGAAATTAATCTCAAAACTGCATCTTCAGTCCTCTCACAGGACTCTCTTCTACCACGCCTTGTCTTTGTTTTGGAATCAAGAGGATCAGATGAGTCAACTTAGCCCTTAGCTCGAAACCCTTTGCAGGTGTGTTCCTGGGCTTTCTGGGCCCATGTCTCTTCAGTGGACAGGGCAAGACTGATGGTACATATACACCCACTGTGAGAAAGGCCAAGCCTCCTCTTCCAACTAGGACCTTTTCTGGACAGCACCTATAGTGTCATCTCCATTGCTGGTAGAGATCCTTGCAGCTGTGTGTTCTTTCTCTTGTCCTCAGTTTTCATCTGGGAGCAGAAGATGCAGTCTGTGGTTCATAACTGCCCCCTTTGTACCCTTTCAACCCATATCTGAATCCTCAGCCTTCACATTGGTCACGAGATATCCTTCTCGTGCTTCTTTTCTGAGCAGTCCGTTACCAGATACAGATGGCTAGCTATTGTTACAGCATAGAAGGAAAGGAGTAGGCAATCCCACCTCTGAATGCACACTGAGCTGTGTCTCCATCTCAGTGTCATTCCTTAAGGTGGTATAGGACTCCAGTGGGATTCTATCTATGGAAACCTCTACTTCCCTTATACAACAAATAAGCAGAGAACTAAGCTCCAAACCAGTAATTCTCACAGCTATCCTTCCCATTGCATATGGCAACAATGACAGCAACAAGCTTGACTCTTTAGAACTCTATTGCCAGCTGTCTATTATATCTGTTTCTACTTTTCCTCTTTCCTAGTGTAAAAGTGGGCAGCCTTCAGCTTTCATATATAGAAAGAAAATATACAGTTGTAAGAAGGCATGAATCAGAGGCTGTGTTTTGAAAACTGTAATAATTACTCATGTCAACTAAACACAGGCTGATAGGGCAGCCCTGGATTATAACTCTTAAATAGTAGATGTTACTTCCTTCATTGAGCACCATCTAAATTTTAATGTGTGTCCAACCTACTAATTCTGTATTTTTGTTGCCTTTTTTCTTATGTTTTAATTAAACATGTAAAAATATAGAAGTTTTGTTACTTATATACCTTAACTATATTGCACATTTTATATGCAGACCAAGACAACTGCTCTTCACTCACTGTGGCCCAGGCAAGCCAACAGGTTGGACACTCCCAGTCGAAAATCAAATATTCTTCTGGATTAATCCTGTTCATTGATTTTCTTTTCCTATGTTTTGCCAATAGTATGAGACAGGAATGTCAACACTACTTTTATCGTGTCCTTTGCCATAATCATATGCAGGATTCATAGTAGAACAGCCCTAGGACTCTTTGGAACCCTTTTTTAAACACCACTAAGATGAGCTATAGTATGTTGGAAATGCAACATGAACAAAAAGATTCCTGCCTGAGAACAGAAAGTCACAAGGATATTGCAGAAGCTGGTAAGTAGGAAACAGTTAACATCATAATGCTGCTTCTGGACTGAACATGTGATCTCATGAGGAATTATATCTGATTGGTGGATGCACATGTTTGCAGTATGCTTTTGAGACATTTTGAACTAGAAAGAATGGTGTCTCTCTTTTGAGGATGAAAATCTGTAGAACTGTTGGAGGATTAATCTCACATGGAGCAGTTAATATTTAGTCTGTTTCTGCCATTCCTTTCCTCCAAGGAAAGATTAACCACTGCATTGGAATCAAAGCCTCACCTAAGCACCAAAAAACTCTTCATGTTTATGTTTTTCAGTGGAATATAGCCCAAAGTACCTTTGGTGTGTGTTGCCACTGCCCTCACAGCAGCATTTTTCATGCCCTGTGTGCTGCAATCATCAGTGGGGAGCCCCAGGACTGCTAAGGTCAAGATCTTATCCCAGAGAGAATCAGCTCACTAATAACACTAGTAGTCTTTTATGACCTTCAGTAAAAGCCTCCAATCCCTGAACCAAAGGTTACCATCTTGTAGATGAAAATGAATTAGGTTGAATTTTGACTACAGTAAAAGGAAACCATGAGCTGTAAAGCATAACTTGATCTTATGCAGGTTACTGAATACACAGTGAAGCATAAATTCCAGCAGAAAAACATAAAAGTGTAAAAACAGGGTCTATGAAATCAATTTTTCTTTTGAGACAAAACAAAATGTTTGGCTTAATTTCTGAAGCAGAGGCATGGTTTGCTGTTTTATGTGAACTGGTTAAGTTTTAGCATGCCTATGATGGAGATAGATAGTAACTTAACAGTTTTCTGTCTTGCCCTCAGTCTAGGCATTGTAAAAGAGCAGAACAATTTCTTGAGAAATCAAGTTGTGCTTGTGGCACTGAAGTGTTCCTTTTCTTTCCCACAAACAACTTTTATGTGATGACTGGAATTTTGAAAATCATGCAGCACCGACCCAACTTTCCTCCTAAATGTCACAGGGAGGTCTGGAACCCCTTTCTCCTGTGGTTAGCCTGCGACACATACAGGCTTTGGAAACTTGAGATTTCCACATGAATAAAAAAAAAATGCAGTGTCCTGAGAAAACTTGAAAGGTTGGACAGATCTTACATGTCAGAGCTGAGTGTCTCTTAGAGGCAGAAGGTATAAAGTGGTGCAGCCTCTCTTTTCTCCCCAGGAGCCCAGAAGAACTGGCAGACTCTTTCATGCATTGTAGATGAAATCATGACCCATTGACGTTAATGGGAGTCATGCCACTGGCTGAGAGGTAGCCAGGATTTTACCCTCTGTGTGTGAATGTCATCCAAAATTGGAGATGCACTAAATACTCTCTCCATTTTATTACCCAGAATTCCATGTACTGACTTTGTCCTGTCTCAATCTCATCTTTCCAATCTACATTTTTTTTTCTGCGGCTATTGAAATTCTCTAACACTGTACCACTTTGTATCTCTTTATATTCATATTTTCATAGTCCATTCCATCTTTTACTGGAAATAAATTTGTAAATAAATGCAGATTGCATAGTTTGAAGAATATTTTCATTTTTGGTTGAGATTCACCTAAAAATCTGAGAAGTCCACCCAACAGGACTGAAAACTAGTATCTAAATAGAATTCCTTTTTCTGCAGGTACAGACTCAAAATACTGTTGCAAGGAGAACGTGCACAGATGCACTGGTTTGAAATGTGGGAATCAGACAGTTTTTTCTTCCCAAATAGTGACAGTTAAAGAAAGAAACTAAAATCTAAGGAGAAAGCCCTTTCACCTCCAGCATGGTTGAGTTTATTGAGGAACTAATGTAGAAACAGATTAATTACAATAAGCAAGTGCTTCTTTCTTCTAATTCTTTTACCATGAATTATGATACATCTTTATAGAATTCTCTCTGGTGCTTCAGGGACAAATAACACCTGTGATAAATAGTTTCTGGATGAAGGCAGGGGAGTTTCTCTTAGATATGATGAACTTTTTAGGGATCAAGGTTGCTTGCAAAGTTCCAGCTCAGCTGGATAAAAGCTGATCTTAGTTTCCAGAATATTTTGGTCATTTTAAAGCACAAATATTTATAGTACAAATATATACATGAATAAATGTCAACTGACTGCACATAAGTGGATGAATGCAAAGACCTAGCCTCACTCTTGCCAGAGCAAACATCTGAAGCACATTATCAGTGTCTGAGAACGCTTCTATTGCTGTGCATATCTCATGCCTACTTGAAACTAGAGGATGAAAGATGAGGACAGTTTATTTGCTGTTATTTATTTAGTTGGACAGAAAGGGTTTTTAACACTTTTCTCTTGTTATAATTTCACAGGCATAGTGATAAATAAGTCAGGGAAAATACAGTCTACCATAGGCTTCTTCCTTGAGTTTCAAGAAACATTGCCTCTGTCTCAAAAGACTATGGTAAAAATTGTCAGTCTTCTAAACTACAAAGGCTCTCTTATTTATGGAGTTAGCAGTGTGAGACCAAAAATGTCCAGGAAAAAATATGGTGAGTTATTATAAGATGTTATTTGGAAAAAAAAACATTGAATCATTGCATGCAGAAATTATATAGAAATATTTGCTAATAATTTTTGTGCATTACAGTAAGGTAAAATAATATTTGAATGATATTCAGAATAGCTTTATTAAAGTAATAAATGTGTACTGGTGGTCTTTAGATATGCATTTTTTAGAATAGTCTTATCTGGAAATAAATTTCCAAGGTGAAGAAGAGAAAGTTGGAAAGGTTAGGATTAGGCAACATTGAATTATGTTGGCTGGCTGTTTTGAATGAGAGCAATCTTTCTATGGGGCACTGCAAGTTACTTTGTTTTCTTCCTAGGTGTACTATTTGCCATGATCTAAAACAATGGGGCCAATGTGATTTCTCAACCACTTCAATTTCTGTTGCCTTTATTGTACTTGGAGTTTGAAACATTAATGATTATTCAACCCTCAAGATGCATTCAGCATGTAGACTGTAGATCAAGGCACATGACTCATTGATTGATGTCCTTTTTTTTTTTTTCCTTCAGGGAAAGAAAGAGGATGAGAGAGAAAGAAGGAGAAAGAAAGTAAAAATGAAAAGGAAACATTTGTTTGGAAAAATCTTGGTGCATTTGAGAATTTTCAATTCTAAGTACTAATTTAATGAAGAAAATTGTAATTACTTGTGCTGTTGTGATTACAACCCATACAATCAGAGAATCATTTTCATAGTAAAAGACCTTAAAGATCATAAAAGCAGTCATTGATCTGACCAAGTTTTGTGGTGCTTTGTGTTAATTATTGGTTCCCATTCTCACAAGAGAAATGTATATTTATATTTTTGTTGATCAATATAAGATTTCTTTGTTTAGTATACCTGCTGAAGATTTACTAGATATGTAGGAAGACAGTGATTACTCTTTTGGTTCAATGACCAAAAAGAGCCATTTTGTCCTAGATATTTTTCACAAGATATTCTTGTAATATTTCATTACAGAGTAACTTTCCCATCTTCAGAAATCTTTATCTTCCCATGGAGTGTTTATAGTGACACACCAAGAGTTCCCACATTGTTAATTAGTACAGAACATATGAGTTGTACAACATTTAATTGTAGAATTACCAAGGATGGAAAAGACCACCAAGATCACATCCAAGTCCAACTGTCCACCTACCACCATTTCTGCACTAAACCATGCCCCTTAGTTACCATATCTAAATATTTCTTTAACATCTCAAGGGATGGTGACTCAACCATCTCCCGTGGTAGCTCATTCCAGCACCCGATCATTCTTTCAGAAAGGAGTGTTCTTCCACAATGAAATCTTGCTTATCCAAAAAAGAAAAATAAGCCGTCAAATTAAAACAGATCACCATTTAAGAAGAATACATTTTTTAGTAAGTCACTGAAGACTCAAAAAAATTGAGGTATGTTTGAAGGACAAAATATCCACTTGTATATTAGGAGACTGATGAGGTCTATCTTCCCTTAAAAATCAATGAAAGATCAGAAAACGGTAATGCTAAGGCACAGCTGTTGCCCGGAGTGCTTGCACAGCTGCCTGTCAGAAGCAAAGCAAACCAGTTAGCACATTCTAGCTTTCTGTGTTTTAGATGAGAGTAACACTATTTTTTGTTAACTAGGAGAGGAATTGAAAACAACTAGTGATGGGCTGATTATACTTTTAGGAAAAGTGGAGAAATGTAAAGATATATGTATGGAGAATAATTTTAGAAATGCTATATATGAAGTTGCATTCAAAATCTTTTGCGAGGCAAAAAGGATGTTTAGAGATACAATTTAAAAACAGTGGGATTTAGTGCAACAGGTTTTGGCAAATGAATCACTGCAGTTCCTACAGCTGATGAATTAATGTAGACCCGACAGACTAACACGTACCATGTGTTTTCTCTGGCAGCAAATGTGGAAAAATCATTTGGAGAAAAAATTGTATTATTCAACAGATTTCTTCTTGTGTTTTGTTTTCTGTTTTTCTCTTCCTTAAATTGAAATCTCAAAGGTACGGTTTAGAAAATTCTTCTGATTACTACCACATTCATCATGTTATGAGAAACGAACAATTCTATTTCATGGGTTTTTTTTTTACATATAGGGCTGCGTGCTCATAGTAATTCTCTCAACTACTAGAACTGAACATCACTCTTCTACATCCCATCTTACAAATAAATGAAAGAGGTGGGTATAAGAAAATACACAGCAGTTTTTTTTTTTTATGATTTCAAACACATTTGCAACAGGAAGCTCTTAAGTATCTGATTTACCTAAGTCCAAACATATCTATTTTCAAGATAATTTATGAAATAGTATATGCAACATTAACAAACTCTTTAACATAGTGTTACGGAGAGAAGAATGTATCAATATCTTTTTAAGTCATAGGTTTCAAGATTTCATTGTATTCAGCTGCACAAGTTAGGTGTCTCCGTGACTTCGAGAAGGACAAAACCTAAATGAAACGCTTAAATGAAATCTGCAAGTTCACTGTGTCTTTTTCAAACCTTGAAAACACCTGTCAAGCACTGTTACTTTTTAAACAAAAATGACGCTGACAAAGGACAGCTGCCTGTATTTAACAACACCCCTTTTTTTTTTTTTTTTAGACTTCTTTTCCTTCTTTTATTTTCAATCCTCACTTTTTCATCTTTCCACTTCTTTCCTTTCATTCTTCCTCTTCTCCTCCCTTCCTTCTCCTTTCTTCTTCTCGGTCCCTGTGAGACCTCACCTGGATTATTGTGTCCAGTTCTGGGCTCCCTGGTACAAGAAAGACAGGGATCTCCTCAAAAGAGTCCAGTGGAGGGCTACAAAGACAAAAGGGCCTGGAATACCTCCCTTAGTAGAAAAGGCTGAGATTATGGGTCTGTTCAGCCTTGAAAAAAGAAGACTCAGGGGATCTGATCCACATCTATAAATATCTAAGGTGCAGAAGGCAAAGGGATGAAGCTGGACTCTTCTCAGGAGTTTGTGGTCAAAGAACGAGGGGTAATGGTCACAAACTGAAGCACAGGAAGTTCTGCACAAACGTGCATGGGATCTTCTTCACAGTGAAGGTGATGGAGCACTGGCACAGGCTGCCCACGGAGGTGGTGGAGTCTCCTTCTCTGGAGACATTCAAGACCTGCCTGGATGCCTACCTGTGCAACCTGGGCTAGGGAGCTGCTTTGGCAGGGGGGTTGGACTAGGTGATCTCCAGAGGTCCCATCCAACCCCTACAGTTCTGTGATTCCCTCCCTTCCTCCTTCTCTCGTTTCTTTCTTCCAGTATAATGAATTGTGAGATGTAAACCCAATATCCCTGGGAACATCAGGTCTCTCTTTTCTGTAGATTGGGTTATGGTAACACTTCATGCTTCTCCAGACTGCACCAATTCTTTGTTGATCACATCTACATACCATAGAAGCTACAAGGCTATTCTTGTATATGAGAGTTAAATTAAACTGTGTGTGTCAAAAAAACCCACCTCTCAACAAGTTCTGTGAAGAAGCTAATTTTGTTGCGACATTCTATGAATTTCTACTAATATTATTATGCAGGAAGTAGATTTCATGACATTAATGCCTTTCAGTCCTAAGATTTTTAACAGATGGTATATTTTCAAATTCTTATTATCTTTCCCAATCCATTTAAAAGGTTTCATTTACAAACAGTAAACAAGTAAGTAGTTTTTTTACATCTGCAGAGCATTTAAAATTTTTTAGCAGTTG
This sequence comes from Cyrtonyx montezumae, assembly GCF_038088225.1. Lineage (NCBI taxonomy): Eukaryota > Metazoa > Chordata > Aves > Galliformes > Odontophoridae > Cyrtonyx > Cyrtonyx montezumae. The sequence continues at coordinate 46,580,005 of NW_027071824.1, forward strand.
GGAAAGTATGCCATGGAAGGCTGGGGTAAAACAAGGGTAAGAAAGTGACTTCTAATGACCATCAGGCCTGCATTCCCTTTCTTGTGTTCTCTTTCCTCTAAACCAGCAGCTGGAAGCATCCACAGAGACAATGTTCTGTTACCATTCATTTATTCGTTCTGTGTTCTCTTCCCACCCATGTCAGGAGAGATCTCCTGGAAATACCTAACAGACTGAGTGGCCAGAATTAGATGCTTAGAAAAAGAAAATAAAAAATTAGACAAGTACAAAGCAGGCTTTTGTTTCACAACTTCTGACTTAAAACATCTGCAGGTCAGGGCCTCCATCAGAATTTCTACTTGCTTATTCAAAATCCTTGTTATACTTTCTTGAGGTAAGAAGACAACTGTTGTCAAGTGTGGTGAAATAGTCACCTCCTCCGAGGCCACAGTCTGAGTAACCAACCTCAGAAAGACCAGAGTCCTTCTAGAAATTAATTTGCATTGAGTTGGAAGCTCAGATCAGGATGGAAAGGCAAATCAGAATCTAAGAGTGCCTCTGGTTAGCAGAGTCTGAATTGCTGTTGTATAACATCATGGTGGCTGCTTGAGAGCTATCACTGTTAGAAGATGTCTGAAGATATCCATTTCCAAAGGCTGGTTTCAGTCAAGGCTTTCACAGCCTTGTAACAATTTTGCTTAATTTAATTTCCTTTTGTTTAATATAATTTCCCCCCTTTTAATCTAATTTCCTATGTTGTGTTTCAATAGAAGATGAAAAGTGAAAAAAAATGAAAGAAAATGTCAAGAACAAGGACAGAAGAGAGAAATACCCACACATACATCCAGGCTCTTATGATTAAGTTCTAATTTACATATTTGGCAAGACTGTGGACAGGCAAATGCCTTTTTTTGCATTCTTTTTTTGTGCCTCTGTCTAAGCAGTAAGATAGCTCAACACTGATGTCTGTGTTTTACAGGGACATGAAAGAAATGCAAATATCTTTTCCTGTAAATCAGAGGAGTTTTATCCAAAGCAGTGAGTCTCTGACTAATGAATTGATGTGACAAGCATATTCTAGAATGAAACAACAACCTTGCTAATGTTTGTGCCCATCTCATTGTCTTGCCTGCTCCAGCTGGTGTTGGGATATTGTTGATTATTAAAAAGATGGGATTATTTCATTATTAATGGTAGGAGATGAAAAAGCACACCAAAGCTAGCCAAAGAAAACACTAATTTGCTAACAAAATAAGAAAATAGTTGTAATGAGAAAACAAAGCAAGCAAGTAAAGAAACAAAAACACAACAAAACCAAACAACAAAAACATGTAACTGTTTTCCTATAAGTACTAGAGAAAATATTTAGATTTCAAAAGGAAGTTAAACATTCTAATACTTTTTAGATATTTAAAACATCTGATTTTAGAAAGTGTTTTCTCAGGAGCCAGCAGAAAAAAATTAGTTGTGGTCATTAGTTGGTTTTTGGCATTTAAATTTCCCATTTCCCAATTTCTCCTCGGTTTGTTTAGCCAAAGTGTTGGCATGTGATTAAAATAAGCTTAAATGACAATTAAAAACTGTTTGAAGTGGATGCTTGCAAAATTACAAGTATCAGGTGCTGTTTGTTAGAACTTATTCCCTATGACCTTGAGGCTTATGGGAGCACTCAGTGGGATTTTTGTCTTTAATTTTAGTTTTGTAGCCTGGCCACAACACTGGCCAATTAATTTAGGTTCATAAAAATTAAGACCTCTTTAAATCCTTGGTTAGACTTATTTGGGGAAATCTTATTAAAACCACACTTCACTGCTGAAATAAAACATGCTCACCAATTTCTGTATCTTAGACCAGTTTTTTCCTTAGGGAGAAGATAATCTAAAAAACACGATATTCTTACTCACTTGCTTAAGTCTATTTTCAACAGTTTTATTCACACAGAGAAGAAATATACTGCTGTGAAAAACAAAAAAAAAAAAACAAAAACAACTGGCGACAGTAAATATCAGTGTTCTGGTGTTCAAGAAATCATTCTCATCTCTGACAAGGACATGACAATTTAGAATGAAGCTGGAAGGATATGGCTGATTTGGTAATTAAAAGTAGTGTGGCTATAGCAGAAGCTACTCATGCTGCCATTTGTAACAGAAAGAACTGACTGAGGAAAATAATGTCTTGGCATTCAGATATCTTTCCAATATATATTTTTTTCAAGGAATTCAGTGTTGCTGGCTGCAATATTGAAGATTCAAAAGGCTGATATGAATGGAAAGTATAAGGAACTATAGAAATAACTTCTGAGTATACATCTGTGCATGTTCCTATTGATAATTTTTTCGTGATGCTGCAGATGGAGGAGAGCATCTGCAAAACACACAAGAAGCAAAAAAAGATTAGTGCTGACAAGCTCACCCAAGACAATCAAGGATAAGTTATTGCTTTAACAACATAGACCTGAATCTGGGGCAGGGCAGAATTACATCACCTAAAGAGGAGCATCTGCAAGATTCTTCTCAAAGCACAAATCCTAAAGTCATTTCTCCCTGAGTAGAATGGTTGGTAGAGTTTTCCTTGTGACTTGATGGCCCAGCATTCCTGGCATATCTAGGCGAATAATGTCCCAGGTGTTCTTCAGGAAAAGTGAAGAGACTGTTTATATGAATAGCTTCTGTGAGAACCTGTGATTTGAATAGAACCTGTGGGGTTTGCCCACTCACAGCAAGTCCACAGCTGACAGAAGGTCATGTGGCAATTTAAGAGTCTACTCATAATGATTTCTACAAACTCTGCAATTAATAGGCCAGATTCTCAGCAAATATCAATCCTCAAATTTATATGACTCCATTCATCATCATAGTCTTGCTCCCAGTGCAAATTTTCTCAGTATTTTTGTTCTCATTTCCAGGGATTAGTGCATTGTTTGCAGTCAGATCTGTTATTTCCTACTACTTTGTCCTCTTTTGCTGCTTATCTGTTGATTTTCCAGCTGAACAGTATAACGAAACAAGGAAACCTTAGTTGTAAGTGAAAGTGAGTAGACCGGAAATGTGAAGAATAGTTGGACAGCAACTAAAGAGCATTTGAGCTTGTTCACTGCTACCTAGTCCTACTTTTCTCACTGAGACTGGTTGCTACATGATCCACAAACAAGTGGTGAAGAACAAAAGGGAAGGAAAGGAAAAACTAACTTGCAACTTTATTGAAAGGCTTTAGGAAGTGACATACAGTGAAGTGACATGACTGCCAGAAAACCTTTATTAAAGAGCCATTAAACAGATGCATAGAAAAGTAGCACTAAAGGTTGTTGCCCCAGTCAGACTTAGCATACATTCTAAAAATTCTGAAATTCTTTTATTTCTTTAGTTCTGCTCTGTAACCACTGCTTGACTTCAAGGCTGAACACCTACATACTTGCTCAAGAATAAGCATCTTGAATTTTTATCTGAAGCCTCCAAAAGTGGTATTGAAGTTACACACAGGCATATCTCCACAGAAAGGTTTCCCTTCCCTTCCCTTCCCTTCCCTTCCCTTCCCTTCCCTTCCCTCCCCCTTTCCCATCTATTCTGTCACCTCAGGATCCAAGCTACTTGAAAAGACTGGGCACAATACTATTTGTCAGAACAAAACAGTGGAAATTTTGGTTTTACAGTCTGAAATTCATTTCAGTTCAGTAGGTATTCCTTTGGATGTGACTGAAGCAGAGGTGGAGAGACTATTATTGTAGGAAAACACTTTTATTTGAAGGTAAGCTGTTCCCTGCCTCATGTGGGAAATCAAGTCAGGGCAAAATGTTGAACTTACTTGGAACCCCAACTTTGTGTGAGGGTAAATGTTGTTTCCTGCGTTAAATCTGTTTTGATCCTCCATAGGTTTTGTTTGGCTCAATATAGAAATGATAAACTGTAATTGCTTTATATACCTAGAGTTACTATTTACATGACAGATTGGATCTGTCATGTAAATAGTCTGTTATAATGCTACTCTTTTAATCTGTAATCTGTTGCAATGCAGATTGAAAGTGTGATTGCAGCTTGGAGTAGGAAGAGTTTATATGTCATTTGCACTCAGTGTTAAAGTCTTGTCTGATATATATTCTTTGTAATCATTATCTCTTAATCTTCTTTTTGTTTGGTTTTGGTTTGTCTGTACTAGTGTTGCCAAATTCAGCAAAAAGGAGTGAGTTTGTTATTCAAACCTGTCCTAAAGAAATTTAATCTAGTCCAGACAACAACACTACATGAGATTCATCTCATCTAATTTTAGCTATTTAATAGTTATGCAGCAAGATGAACTAGTTAACCAATAATCACTGTAGAGGGATGACCATATCCAGAGAATAGGTTGTCTTGGCCTGTGTGTTTACAGTGAATCATTCTCTGCAGGTGCCCATCTCTTTCTGCTGATTACTGAGGAGCCCAGATGACTAGCTTAGATGCTGAACATAAGAAGCATGTTGGTAAGATGAGTCCCTCCAAATAATTTTTATCTAGGCAAGACAGGTATGTCTCAAGGTATGCTGCATGTAGCCAGCGCTTTAAATGCAATACGTACAAGAGAAATTGCTTTAAAAATTGTAAATACAAACCAAATGTTACTATCTTCTTTGGCTAGAGAACAGGGCTCCTCTTATCTTTTCCTTCTCACTATTTAGTATAATTCACCTTGAGCTCCCTTTCTTTTCCTAACCATCTTTATGATATCACTGCTCTTCAGTTATGTTTATACATTACACTGTGAGCCACAGAGAGAAACAAAACAACTCCCCTAGTCTAGCATGTAATGCTTCTATTCATCAACAAGCAATATTTTCCCTGTTGCTTCACTGATCTTTTGTCAACTTTTTCTGTTTTTCTTCCAGCTAACTCAGATGCTGAACATGGGAAAGTTGATTTCTTTGTCAGCTCTGAGTACTTTTTCATGAAAACTTCCTAATACATAAAAAGATTAAATTGAATTTCACAATATCATTTTTTAGGCAGCTAACAAAAATGTCTTTTTTTCTCTCCTTTTACTTGGAATTGCTTCTTAGATAAAAATCACAGAAAGGGGTAAATTTTTACATAAAAACTACTTGTAGGTAACCTTTATAGGCTTAACAATTTGAAAGAAACATTGAAACCTTTAATATGCTACACAACTGCCCTTCACTTGAAAATCGTTGTAGATCACTCAACTGCCATGTAGTCTTTCATGGTAATCTACTGTATAAAGCTAAACAGTCACGAAAGTAATGATTAGGCAAAAGGTTGCTATTTCATCCGGCAGTGTAGTTATTGTAATAATAGTCTATCTGAGACATGAGTCTTTGAAAAAGAAGGGTAAAAAAAGAACTTTAAAGCAGCCAATGTCTGTTTCCACTGAGCTATTAAATCACATCTTATTTCAAACCAAGATACATGTTTAAATTTCCATCCAGTTCTAATCCAGTGGCTTTAAGCTAAGCTGCTATCTGCTGCTGAACTGAATCTGTTCTTGAATACTGTTCCAGTAATGTTTTTTCTTAATCGTGCCAAGCCACTTAGCAAACTCAAGGGCACAAAAGTCTTTCTCCTGCTTCATGATCATAACTTTTTATTTTTCACCTTTCAGTGATAGAAAAATCTCCTTTAAATAATGCATTATAACTACAACACTATAGCATTATTAAAATTAGTAGAACAACATCATATTGTTAATGGATTTGTATTTAAGCGTCCAGTCAAATACTGTGCTGGCCTACACACCCAAAGGATTGGTACTGATCATGCAAAAGTGTATCTACTTTGTGTTGGGGTTTTAGTTCAGTTCTTAGTTTTCATGTGTTGTAAAGACTGAGAAAGACACAATTAAAGGCTATTTATAGGTTGCTTGGCTTGATCTCCAGAGATGCCTTTGTTTTCCCATCAACTATACATAAAGTGTGTATTAGTATATGCCTTAACTAGGATGAATCTAAACTAAAATAGATTTTCACCTTGTGCTTTGGAATTCCCTAATTTGTGGATGCCAAACTTTGTAAACCCAACAACCTTTTAATTAATTAATTAATTAATTATTTTTTTTAGATATCTGTTGCATCAGATATCAATTGGAGAAAAGCACAAAAAAAAGCAGATGAGTCAGTCACATGTAATATATATTTATGCAGTATCTCAGAATGAGTTTATATCCATAGTTCCCTCCTTTAACTGTCATGCTTCTGACCTGCCAACAGCCTGATCCCACTCCACTGCTAAACATGCTGTATTCCCACCTTCTTTGTAATGGCAGATAGCTCTGACCAGCCATTAGGGAAGATGCTGGAGTTTTCATGAGATATAAACAACAGTAGCAACAGCTGTACTGTCTGTGACAGTACTTGGAGCACTTTTTCCACTGTACACTACAGCCTCCACTCTCTTTCTGTAATCAGCATCTGTCATTTCTCATCTGCTTCCCTCCAGTCCCTCAGTGCAGGAAACATACATAAAGAAGTGGGAATTTTCTAAGCAGATGGGAAGCAGGTTGATCAGAACAGTAGGACAGTTGAATCTGGGGCTTTTATCTGTGAAACTTTTTTTTTCTTTTTCTGTATTGAGTACTATAGAGAAGTGCAAGGTCAATATTTACGAAATGCTTCAAAATTTGGAATTTGTATGCCCATATTTTCAGGCCTGAATCTCTCCATCCCTGCATCTTCACTAGCCCAAGGATATTTCTTAGAACTTTCCCCATTCCAGAATGAAAGGCTATCTAAATGTGCAGTTCATATTTGTTTTTTTTCTCTAACCAAATGTTTTAATTCAGCCCTAGAATGCTCCAGAAAGAAGAAGTGCAATTTTTAAATCTGAGATAATGAAATAGTTTTCAGTGTTAGATAAATGTGCATTTTTTCTGTTATCAGGTATTGACTAAATAAATACTTGTAAGTACATATAGACACACACACGCACAAAAAAAATAAATAAATAAAGGGGGGGGGGAATGAAGCAACTGATATGAGAACTTGTTCATCCCCATGTTATTTGGGTTATTCAGAGGTTTTTTTTTTTTGTTTTTTTTTTTTGTAGTCCTCTATCTTGTAGGGATTACGTTGAAATTCCATACAGGATATCTGAGAAAACTGTCCTCTGGGGACTGAAAACCTTTGATATTAATCTATCTCTTTACTATGCATCTGACAAAAATTGGGTTTCTAAATTAGGAGAATCCTACCAAACCTCTTCATAGTTTAGACGTTTCCTTCTCAGATGAAAACATTGGCTTCCACACCCGTCTGGGAAGAAAAGTTTGTGCAGCTTTTTCTTTCTTTGGAGTATAAAACTGAGCAGATGAATAAGAATTTCTCCTTTTGTTTTAGGTGCATGTACACAGTAACAGTGGTAGATGGACATTTAACAACATTCAGTTGTAGTTTTTACTTTGTGCTTACAAATATGGTCAAACATCTAGAATTTTCTTTTAAAGGTGTAATCTGCCTATTGAGCAACAGATTCCCCTATTCCCTCAAATAACTCTATTCTGAAACAAATGAACTTTAGCTATAAAACTTTCAGAATACAATCTTGTGATACATGTTTTTCTTTACTTTTCTGGTGGTACAGAGAAGACCTGTACAGTCAGGATCAAGCCAGGGGCTTGATCAAACCACCGTAACACTGCTGCCAAAGTATCCGGTCATTTTCCATCTAACTCAAAACATTCTGTCACACTAGAAAAGAAAAGTTCAGTGCTAAGCACTGGGAGGCCCACAATATTCCAGCCCAATGGATCACGGATTTCTCTGTGTCACTTATCTTAGCATTTCAGTGCAGTAACATATGTTCCCATACAATTTTGTAATGTGCCCCATATGTTTGCTTTCCCTGATGAAAACTAAGAAGGCAGCAAATTATCCACAGCACTGACACATAAATTTTGTGGGTTTTTTTTAGTTCTGAGTTTAGATTAATTTCTTCTACTTTTTTATATTCTGCCAGGTAAGTGCTCTCCAGTGAATGCCCATATTTCATGAGGAATTTTTAACAGTTCTTCAGTGAATGAATGTACCCGAATGTTCATAAAGTATCAAGAGTCAAAATGTAAGTTTATTTTTAAAGCTGGTCTTCCAATTTACAAAAAGAAGAAAGCAAAACCAAAACCAAAACCCAATACTTAAAGATTGTTAAATTGTTCATCTTCATTCTGTAAAACATCAACAAACAGACTGAAAATCTAATTCTTCCTATCAAACAGCTTTGCCAGAGATGGATTTGGCCAAAATTGATATTTTGGTCCAAGCTTTAAACATGGAGCTGAATTTAAATGCCTACTGACAAAATTCTGTGAAGATTTGAGGCTAACAGTAAAGCTGAAAGCAGTAAGGAAAGCTCACTGACACCCAAGACACAAATCTCTCCACCTTTATGTGTGCCTGCATGTATAAGTGGCTGTGCTTGCATGTGAAAATAACTATGAATCTATAGTGTTGGATGGGACTGCATAATGTTTTAATCTTAATGTGGCCTAACTAACTAAAAACATTTGGAGCAGTGACATAGCTGTGACATTCCTTCTTTTGAGAAAGAAATGATCAACTAAAGCCTAAGACAATCTTTTTAAGTGATATGCTGTGTTGCAGAAGGCTTCATTGTCTGTTTCATGGTTTGATTTTTTTTTTCATTGCATGCAGCACATTTGTTATTGTTAAAACATCTACAAAAATGTTGATAATTGCAAATTATGGCACAGATCATTTCCTTTGTTAAATTTTGAAAAATTAACTTGAAATCTTTTAAAAATATGTTAAAAAGTTGAATGTAAACCGTATTATACCTCTGTAGGCACTTGATCTGAGAATTAAGATGTCCTCCATTCAGTTGAACTTACGTCACTTCTTAAAATGATTTGTACTTAAGTTACCAGGTCACCATAAAGAGTCCATAAAAAGAGTTAAAGCAGATCATCAGTTCTATACAGAAGCCCAATTCAGCATATTTTCAACTGTAAGCATACTACTAGCAAATCTAACTCTTTACCTATCTGTGTTCTGAAAATCAAGTAAAAAAGGATCAATACAGAAGTTTTTATCCAGCTGATAAATTGTAGATCTTTTTGAAAGATTTTTTTCCATATATTTTCTAGATGCTGGGCTTTGTTGTCTACTCCACTCATTGCAGGTGAGAGAAGAAAGAATTAGCTGTGAATTTACAGTGTTTGTGGTATTAATCCATGGAATAAATGCTACTTAACTCATCTACAGGTTTTGTTGTTATTGCTGCTGATTTTGCTCCTATGAATAGTCAACAAATCCTTTACAGGCCGTGTTCCTTCTTGTGCAGTTTAGCACAATATACTATTCCTTCTGACTTCACCTGGGGCCTATTGCTTCCTGATCTCTGCTATCAGATCAGATTTATGACATGGATAAAGAGGAGTTTGGATCCATTTAAAGGTTATTGTTTATTGACCATTAAATCTTCTAAAGTGATTTCTAGCAGCAGAGAACATTATATGAAAGGCTGGGGTTGCCCAAGGCCTTTGTGTCCTGTGGAAACTATCATACTTTTGAAGGCCTACCGTCCTTCTGGTTCACTGTGCTGAAGAGCAAAGATCTTTTCTGGCTTTGCAAGGGTTTTCCCAGTTGAAACACATACCTGAAAGAGTGACAAATAGATAAAATATTTTTTTCTAAGAAATGCTAATCCAAATTAAAAGAAATCAGAATATTTAGCTGAATGTTTTCTGCTTTGAGTTTTTCAGAGAGGAAAAGAGTAGCTTGTCTGCAAATAAGACAAACTCACTGTCAAGAACATCCAAACATTCTGGTATAACCAGGACTTATTTCTACTCTTTTCCTTTGGATTTTAGCTTCAACTGCTTTCTCTAGTTAAAGACTTATGCTTTTAGTGACACGGTGTGGTTTTGATAGCACACTCATGCACATTCTTTATACCAAAACCAAAGCTTAAACCCAAAATCTGGAAAGTGATCTCATGTTTCTTCACTGACACGGACTTAATTTTAGAATACATCTTTTTTAAAATTAAGGTTGCAAACATAATGTATGTCAATTAGTTTCCCATTTAACTAGTCCTTAATAGCATATATCAAATGGTGCTATTTAAACCTTAGTAGTGGTATAAAAATGAATTTGAATCAGAGAAACACCAGGATACTTCAGTGCTTTGAGTTTTCAAAACTGAACTGTTTTGAAAAACAACATTTCCAGTGTGATTCCTGGTATTTCTGCTTTAGTTTGCTCTAGAGATACTTTAGCACCAGCACTGGAAATAATAGTTCCTTATTTCAGCTTGTCCATGGGAGAGCAGTTGTCAAAACTACCCTGGGCAGGCCTAGAGAATTTGACAGCACTGGAAAAGAAAGTAGAAAATAGAGACTTTAAAAGGCAGAAAATGGGCCAAGAGAGGCCTTTAGAGATGAAGATTTTTGGTAGCAGTGAGCAACATTTCCAAAAGCAGTCAAGGGACTTCAAAATGTAAACATTAAGGTGAATTAGAAAAAATTCTTCCTGAATATTGTGATATTTGCACTTTACATTTTAAAATATAAAACAATAAATAGAACATAAAAAGTCAGACTAAATTCCAGTTTTAGTAGCTATTCATTCTTTTAAAACCACAATGGCTTGTCTTACTTAAAGATGGTCTGTTAGCATTTGTCTTCAAAATAAGGTAAGAATGGCTTGTTTATTACTGATTCATTCCCACTTGATTGAGTTTACTCCCGATGCTGTACAAGTTAATGCCGTAACTATTTATTCACTAAACAAGTATGGAAAAGTTGGTATCATGAAGCAGATATTCTTACTATAGATGGATACCTTTTTCATGTGATCTTTCATCAGGCTTAATGGCAAGAATCAAAGTATATGTTTTCAAAAAAATCGGTATAAGAGTAATAGAAATTGAACCAGTTCCTCAATTTTAGTATTTAGTCTTCCACTAGGGTATACTGCATCTTACAAAAGCAACTCAAAACTGGTGCTAGTTTTGCCATAACTGTGATGGTTCAAAAGCTGCTTCACAGGCACTTTAGCAACCTCTGGTTGAAAGGCTGAACATGCATACACTCAGGGAATTCTCTATCCATGTTAAATCTATGTTAGTGTTTATGCACAGTAAGATGCTTCCTGCTAACCTATAATATCCTTTCACTGTGAAAACTCAGTTATAAAAAGCTGAGTTTCTGTTCTGTTCTGTTTCTCTCTACTTCAGAAGAGCTTGTTGGGAAACTCGTGATAGAATAATTGTGCCAAAAATTATCCTTAGAGAGGACACCCTTTATGGTTGGAGGAACTATTTTGTGGGCATCCGTATAGTGAACACAATAATTATTTATACTATCAGAATGACTTCTTGCTGCAATAAGAACAAAATTTTACTCAGCTTTTTGCAGGCACAGCTGTGCTGTGTAGTATAATTACTTTTTCACTTTCTTAATTTTTATACTTGACAATATTTTCAAGCCTGTTTATTCTTTTGCCATAATCTTACTTTCTTTTCTTGTCAACAATCGTGTTGCTTGAGCTAGGACTCTTTAGTGCTCTGGAACACTTTTGCCCTGTGCCAGATAGCACTGTGGGAAAAAAGAACACAAGACTCTACAAATGCCAGTAATGCAAACAGAGTCATGAAGATAATCATAGTATCTCAGTTCTTGAGGGAAACGTCACTTGTAAGTAGAACAAATCCAGTGTTACTTGTCTTTTCCCTTTTATTGTTATACGTAATGCTGTATTCACTATAATTATGTAATTATATATATATATATTTTCCTTTTTTTTCTAGTTATTTTATTTGGGAGGGGTCTATCCCAAAGCAGCAGGTCGTGAATGTAAACAGAACTGAACACAGGGTTGTTCTACCATCTTGGGTAAATAATAATATCCCCCCATCACAGTTCTTAACATGTTTTCATTAACGCATCAGACCTCATACAATGAGTTAAATCTAATTCATTTACTGACCATAAACAAAGGGGTAATTATTTTTGCATCACAATCATTCTTTGAGTCATTGGGTGGATTTGGATCTACACACTACCTCATAAGACATGGAGCATGCCATTACAGAGCACATATTAAAAAGCCGTTGTCTTATAACTGAAGGGAGATTTTTCATGTATACATGCCTTATAAAATTGACTGAAATTAAATATTTATTTGCATTTTCTTATGCATGTTAATGTCTAAGGTTGGTAAAATGTTTAAGTGGGCTTGAAAAGGATATTTCTTTGCAGGTTACATGAAAAATAATGTAATGGCATAATAGTAATGGCATCATTTCTTTCTGGACAAGGCAAAGGAGGAAGCATGTGATAAGGTTATATAAATGAAACTACACATTCCCAATTAAAGTTAATTTTATCTCTTAGTTTTTCCACTTGAAGGCATGAGATTTTTTACGTACAGATGCCCCCTTATTCTGCAATTATCTTATCTTCAAACAAACATCGGGCAGATTTCTCATTAAAATAATGTTAGCTGTTTGTTTTCCACCATTCTAGTGCTGGTGATGGTGGGAGGCTTAAAAGAAAATGCAAATATCCATTTGAAGAATTCTGCACAACTGGAATGGTATAAAGCATTAAATGTTAATGAGCTGCAGATCAGGCAGAAATTTCAATTCTTATCAGAGGCTTATGGGGATATCCATTTTGATTCTTCAAACTTCTCCTCAAGGGTCTGGTAAGTAAGGCCAAGTTTATTCTTGGATTTCTTTTCTTATACATTTACTTAGAAACAAGACATTCCTAGTATGGGTGCAGTTAGCCTGGCTTTGTTCTTCCATGGAAACACACCCTTCCCCAAAACAAAGAGACATACAGTTTTCTGGTATAACTCTCTGAGCATTAAGAGCTTCTGTCAGCATGGTTATGTCAGCCAGGGATCAAACCAACACATATTTGACAAAAGTCTGTAAGGGAGAGAGAGCCTAGGAATGGCTTGTTATGGACCCTATGCTGAGAACTATGCATAGTAGTCAGACACTGGGAAGAGGAATTAAATTATGTGGTGTTATTTCAGACAATTCCTTGCTCCATTTCAATATACAGTGCCCTTCCCAAATGCCTTGCTCAGAGTAATAAAATAAGTGCATTATGTTTTATCTGATACCTTCTCTACTGTTCTCAGCCACCTCCCTATCTTGTAGTCTTTCATCCATATGATTCATCTTCTTTCCCTTAAAGAAGCAAACATGTCAGGGCATTCATGATGTAACAGAGAAAAGAAAGGAGCTATTGAATTTATTTTTCTTTTTCCCAGTCTTTGTGCTGGTCAAATTAAAAAAAAAAAAAAAAAAAAAAAAAAAAAAAGGTGAGCAATTCTTTATTAGAAAGGAAAAACCTGGATGAAAAATTTCCTATTCCTCAAACTGAATCAGATTGGGAACTTTTGGAAGCTCAGCAAAATTTGGTTTACACTTTCCCATTACATTCTAGTAGCAGTTCAGATACATTGTACTTGTTCATGAATACTTGTATTGATGAACTACATAGGAACACATTGTGGTTGAGAGCACACAGGTTCATAGAAGCAAAACAGAAAAATAGTTTGTGACCTAAGGAGCTTACAATCTGAATGGAAAATCAGAAACCACACAGATGAAAACAGACAGAGCAGAACACTCGTTATCAAGTGTTCTTGTAACGTCAAAAGAGGTATAAGGGAACCTGTCTTGAGAAAGGAGATCGAAAGGCTTCCTTTTCTATTAAAGTTAAAGGAGAGTGTACTATTCACAGATACATTTTAGAGGTGGGTAAATATCAGGAAAAGAGAAGAACTGTTAAAATTTATGGATATTTAAAAGGAAAATGAACAGAATTTTATCCTGGAACAAGTCATCTGAAAGATGCATATCTGTTGGAAGTATAAAAATGGTTTTCTAACGTGAGGGCAAGAACCTAAATAACTTCAAAATGGAGAAGGTGTTTAAAGAAAGGGCTTTATGACAGGATAGGAAGGGACTCAGAGTAGACTGACATGAGATTTTGTCTGTTCAACATGATGATGTCTGCAAGAGTGGCTGAAAGAAGTCTTGGTTGCTGTTTGTTGACATTGTTTACACAATATTCACACTGTACTTAACTAACTCTTCTTCAGGGCATCTATCAGGTAAGTGCAGGAACAAGAATGTCTTCTCTCTTCATTGCAAAACATGGTTTCTGAGAGATACAAAGTTTTACTTTCTTCTAATATGCCAGTGATCTGTGGGAAGTCCTCAAGGTAGTTAGATGGTTTTGTCTTGTGTGTCTTAATCAAAGCTAAAATCAAAGATGAAATGTGTCCTCAAAGCTAAAATCAGTCAATTTTCAAGAGTTGTACAATATTTTCTATTGAACCACTAACAGACCATTAATTGCAAGGAGTATCCATGGTTTGGGATTCTGATGTGAGAATTGTGCGCCATCTTACATTCTCACCCTCCATGCCTATGACAGGGATCTTTGATACTGCATTTTTTCTGCTCTTGTTTGGTTTCATCCTTCATGATAGAATAGTTTTGGTGTACTTTCTTGTGTGGACACTTTTAATAATATTCCAAATATTTCAAATTGTTTTGTAGTTTCCTGTATTTGTGATTGAATAGACCAGAGATCTCTGGACTCTGAATTGAATGTGGAATACCTGTCTGCCTGCAGTTACTGAGTATTTATGTTTTTAGGATCTACAGAAAGACAATTAGGTAACTCTGCAGATGCTTATTAAAAGGGCAAGAAAGTGCTTGTCTAGAAATCTGTACAGGAATGCTGTAGTTTGTCTTCCAAGGGGCAGTGTTTCAGAATTAGAAAACCTACATCTCTGACTTTCCAGGGCATTAACTTCACTTGTCTATGAGCACAAGGGAAACAGCAACTGGTCTAGGCTTTTGTGTGGCAGAGGTCTCTGTCAAAGAAGAGAGAGAGATTGGAAAAAAAGGTGTGGAGCACTCCATCCTCAGAGAGCATGGCATGGCAAAGGGTGTAAAACTACCCTTGGAGAGGTTTTCTGTGAGAATAAGACTAAAGTATTTAGGTATGGGGAACATCTGAGTTTTTGCTTCCAGAGCTCAGAACACTGGAGGTGCCTGTGTCTAATTACAAAGGGAGCTTAGATCAGCAAATGCTGATATCACTGGAAGGAGAAAGCAACGATTTTTTTATCCATACATGGAAATTCCATGAAGTTTCTTTGAAAATATTTTACAGCCCTTGCAGAGTGTGGAATGGATGTAATCACAGAAAGGATTGCTATGTGTTTCTACAGCAAACTCCATATCACTCCTCCAGAGACTCCATATAGGGTGAGGGATTTACCTGATGGACAAACAAATGCAAATTAAAAGGGGAACAGAACTTAATGGGGCTGGTAAGCTTAGGATGGATCAGATGCTAGCTAAGTGGTGTAACATCTCCTATAGTCCTAGAACTGGAACTTTAAAGTATATATAAAGTATATAACTCCACTAAGCATTTCAATTTGAGTAAAACATTGTTTTCTTATATCTTTTTTATTATTTTATTACTATTATTTTATTTTCTTATTATTTTATTAGGAAACTTTCTGTTATAGCTTCTTGTGGTATCTTTTACTTGAGGCAGACAACGGACTGGGTCCTTAGGAGGGTGCTGCTGAATTGCCATTGAACACAGGGAAGGCACTGTTGTGCCCTGGCATCCACGTAGGATTCCCCCAGATTCCCTCTGGGATTCAACAGCTATTTTCCAACAGAAGCTCTTCCAAACAAAGCAGTCTGGCTGAATACACTATCACTTCTATATCAGAAAGTTCCTATCTAGATCTCACTTCAGAGCCAGATCAGTATTGCTTCTGTGCATCTTATGCAGGTTTATCCTTATCTGATTCCTGATGAATTTGCAAAAAGCAGTTAGGAAATTATCTACTGAAGTCTCCTCTCAAGCAAGGAGTGAAATATGGGTCTATTTGCAGAATACTATATATATATTTTTTCCATTTTAGATTATTGTAGTGTGTTATCTAATTGCAGAAATTGTTTTCAAATGAAAGTGATTGAGGCACCATCCCTAGCACTGTTCAAGAAGCGTTTAGATGAGATGCTAAGGGACTTGATTTAGTAGTTGGGTAGGGATAGTGATAGGAGGATGGTTGGACTAGATGATCTTGTAGGTCCTTTCCAACCTTATGAACCTATGAACCTATGAAAATCTGTCTCTTACTTGAAATCTGCTAAGTACATTACTTCAAATGTACCTTGTCATATGAGAAAAAGAGATAAGCTGTGAATAAAAGAGTAGAGCTGTGAATTGAAGAACTAGTTGCTGCCTTTTAGCAGTCTTAAATCAGTATCTTTCAATTTCCTTCTTTTCTGGAAAAAGAAGCGAAAATGTGTTGATTTTGCCTTTGATATTCACCACATCATCTAATCTCCAGATTTCAAATAATGTAATTGTTATATATAACATTAGTTCCTGAAATTTGGATATCTCATTACTTGTATGACAAAACATTTGCTTATTTTATATATTAAAAAAAAGTTAAAAAAATTGACATGAGAAATGAAAGGAAGATGCATAAAACTGTTATGGTCATTGTATAAGGAAGTCCTGGAACAATATTTTTCTTCAAAGTTTTTGTGATGAATACAAATACAAGAACTGGTGTTTATGAAAATCTTTCAGGACTGGAAACTCCAACTTGCAGAATGAATAGCATGTAACCACTGGAAACTCTACAGCTATTAGAAATCTCTGATGTGTGTGAGAAAGACAGCTGACTCCACTGATGAATTTTAATAATAATAATATTAAACAAACAAAAACAAACAAACAAACAAAAAAAAAACAACCACAAAACCATGGATCTGGTTTAACCAAGCTTCCACCTGAAATGCAGTATTAATTTTCTGTACTGGACATAGAGATTCACTGGGATTAATGTGAACACCTTCATATAGTAATATTATATCATGTCATTGCTAAGCATTTCTCAACATATTATTCCTGAACTTTCATTCATTTTCATTGACAAATGAAATGTTTCTTTCTTTTTTGTTATTAGAAATAAAAATTGCCAAGACTCTCATGTGTTTTTCTTCAGAGACCAACAGTTATTGTTTATGACCTTTGGTTTTCATCATTTGGGAATCTTCAAGAATTTTTAAGTAAACCAAGTGTAAATTTTCCATTCTTGGAATCTGAACTCTTATTTTAGCAGCAGCTGTTACTTACTCCCACAGATACAGAACCCTAAGCCTCTAGCTTCATGTAGAGAATATAATCAATCAACCTGCTAGCTTTCAAGCTATCATTATGACCTTGACTGCTGAGACATCCTTTCACTGAGAAGTAGAGGCTTTTGAAACTTCTAGAAAGTCACTCAAGTTCTTTCTGCTATCCCATTCTGGCCGTAAGAGCTCAGTATTGACTCAATGATAGTGTTTGATACTGCACTGCAAACCACTTTTCTTACAAGAAATTCAGTCAAATTACAGAAAGAGAAAATCAAATATTATCTGTAAGTGCAGCCCTGTCTGAAAAGAGCATATCCCAAAATAAGCAATCCTGCTGCATGCCAACAGAAGCATGTGGTTATAGACCACACTTTGAGGGAACCAAGGTTCTACCACAGGCTTTCTGTGTAATTTGGGAAAGTCACCCTTTAATCTCTTTGTGCCTCAGTTCTCCATCATTAAGGAATGAACCACAATACTCCAATTGTCTTTCCTTTGTAGCTTTTGTGGTGCAGACTGTCTCTAGCTGATAGCAATGCACTTAGTACAACAGAGCTATTGGGTTTCTCTAGGGATTTCTGCAATAAGTATCTTATACACTTGTCCTTGTGATTCTTTTTTCCCAGATATCTGTTGGAGCTTTAAAGTTCCACAACAATGCTCCATGTCAGTGATTTTAAAGTTTGTTTTTAAAAAATGTTTGCAAGAAAGTTAGAAGATAGGAATGAGATTGAGAGACATTTCCCAGTGTACTGTATGGGTAGATTTCTGTCACCATCTCTGTTTACAAGTTTCCTCCAATCTTCTGGTTGTCCTTTTGCAGGAGCTAATGGGTCCTCTCATTCAGAAGTTTCACTGTAAAGGGAAGGGCTGGAGGCTAATAACAGTGTCTTGAGGTCCCTGCTGTGAGGGATCTCAAGAATGAGGCAAATTCAGAGGGAAAAATTTTAATGAACTTCACATGTTTGCAGTGTTGACATTTACTTGAAAGCTAGTTTCCTTGATTCCTTTTATAGTCATTACAAGACAAACAGACACTTCCGAGACGAGACTCATTTGCCCTACTTAAGATTACTATTTTAGGACGTGATAAATCATCTCCTAGAGTTTCCTATTTCTTTTCATTGACTACAAAAGATGTCTAAACAATTACCTTGTGTGTGGACTTCTACCCTGTAGATCTGGACAACTACAGCTTCTACAGCCTTCATGCTGATTTTCAAAAAAGTCGTAAGCATTGTCTCCATATTAATTTTCCTCAGTGAGGAAACTAAATAATAATGACTGTAGAATCATATGTAGGTCACTCCAAAGTATGGTCTCCTATTCATTTTCATGGAAATCACAACTGATACAAAGAGCACAGTAACACTATTTGAGAGGGAAAATTCTCAGCACTATTTTTCAACAGTCACCAGCGTTAGCTATGAATTTTTGACAGCAGTGAATAAGAACCACCATGCCATGCTCCTAAAAATCTATACCAGCAGAAGTGACCTACTGTTTCACAGCTGCTAAGACAATCTCAGTGCTAGGAAAACGTTGTAAACACAGTCCATCTTTCATTGGCCTGAACAGATGGAAGTCAGGAGGCACCAAATCCAGACTATATCATGAGTGTGGTAGGACAGTGCAGCCAAGATTGGCAGTGTGCTTCATGGTCTTCAAACTGGTATGGGGTCTGGCATTACCTTTATGCAAGAAAAGGGTAGTCTTCTTCTCTGGCCTAACTATGGAGTTCAAACCATCAGCTTTACCAGTGTTACAATGAAGTGATCAAAGCTGAAGGTTTGTCTAGGTTCTACATCTCATCACTGGTAATGATGTGATCCAGGAAACTGTCACCTTAAGCTTCATGTTGGCTCAATATGAAAACTTGCAAATAGTATTCTTTCTGTTCCTGTGTGAGCATTTGTGGGACAGACCTTGTGCAAAATTCGGGATATTCCAAAATTTTCATCCGTTTCCGGTGCACTGAAACTGATATTCAGCTGAGTACATGGTTGCCTGGTCTTAATCCAAGATTTGCACTGATAAGCTGATGGAGACATTCTTCATTTCATGTCCCGTAACATCGTGATGTCCCAGCCACGCCTACTACAACAGTCATTCAAGACTGGAGAACAGTTTGGAGCATAGGTCCTCTGGTCAGCAGTTAGAACTGCCCCTAGCCATGTGGGTCAGGTAAGACTGTAGATACACCTCTGTAAGTCCACTTGCCACCGTCTCCTCTCACCTTATCTATGCCTAACAATGTGCAACCTAGTGCTCATCTCAAGAGCTTGGGTTATGAGTGGAAGATGTCATGGAAAAGAGAAAGAGCCACCTGATAAAGCTGCATGATAATTAACCTAGGAACAATCCTTCACATTTTTGGGAATTGAAAACAAGATTTTAAGGAGCCAACAGAAGTTTCTCTGCTTTTCTGCAAAGTCACGTGTTTTTTATACCTCTGCTTACATCTTATTTTGCATACATTATAACAGTTCACCCACTCCTCCTTGCTTATCATGGCAAACCACATGTAAAAAGGATATAAAATCAGAACTTTTGGAGCACCCTTCAGCTGGCCTGAGACTGCCCCAGCACCACCCCCTCTTCTTCAGACCTCAGCTCATGATTGACATATTGATGGGACATACCTTATAACCCTTACCTACCCTAATTTACCTCCCTCCCCTGGAATACTGATTAGTCATAGGCTAATACATTGTTTGCTTAGAATGTATGTGATCGTAGATCATATGTAAAACAGCTTACTCAGAGTATATTCAATAAATTGTTTTGGTGCACCTGATCTTTGTCAGTGAAGCGCACTATAGTCACTGTTTACTGCTCAGCAAAAGAAACCAGGGAACGAGGTGGAACAGACAGACGGTTGTGCATGGCTTTCTGGAACATGGCTTGCTTTTCACGTCACTACTGCCACACTGAAATGCACCACCCACTGCCTCACTGTGCTCACATACACTGTGTCATCTCCATAAATGTTCAGCAAACATCAATGAATGTTAGTGGGTGCAATCTTTTATCATGGGGGAATTCAGTGCCACACCTTTGCTTCATACACACATCCATGTCATACACCATTTTTTCAGACTGTCCCTCTGCTGCTACTTTCACATGGCAACAAAATTTAATTTAATTTTGGTGGCAAGCTTAAGTCTCTATTGCGATACTACCAACAGTCTGCCTCTGAAGTTGTGGACCAACATGATAAAGTAGGAAGTGTTACTTTCAGTGTGATGGCCTCATGGAGTCAAAGAATCACAGAATGGCTTATGTTGGAATGACATTAAGGATCATCTAGTTCCTACCCACTTTAGCAGGCAGGGTTGCTTCCCTCTACATTGTGCAGACCCAAACCTGCTTTCTGGTAAAGCTTGGTGCCTGTCAGTTGAGGCAGTCCATGGAGTTTGAACATGCCACATGTGTACTTAAAATTGCCTACACTTGGGTCCAAACATCTTAGATAGAACTGCCCTAGAATAGAAACAAAAGCTAGTCCTTGTAGTTAATGCTTATAATTAATATGAGAGAAAGATAAATTACCAAAGGCATCACAATGGAATTTAGAAGTGTCACCTGAACTGTGGGCTTTCCTTAGATAGATGGTGCCCATTGTTGAGTGGGAGCTCTTCTGAGTCATTTGCATACTGTGTAAAAAACCTGGTGTGTCTGCAATAACTAGGTTTCATAGCTCTTAAAACAGATAATTCTCATGGAGTAGACTTATTTTCAACTGCCAAGATATAAACAGTAGGATTAGTAAAGACAGTATTATGCAGCGTGTGTAAAATAAAAACTTATGGATTAACTGAGCTATGCTTACTGTTAATACATAATCAGCTATTTTGTCAGCAGCACGCTACCCAGCTGCTGACTAATTACCTGCTTAAAGCACAGTGTCCATTATCTGGGAGACAAGTCAGAACAGAGCATTCTACAGGAAAGGTGGTTTCATGTTCTTTCTGTGTATTGTTTGAATGCGTGCGAGTTGTATGCAGCATTTCATGGAATCTGTCTGAGGGACCAGATAAAACACATAATGTATCTCAGCTTTATCAGAGCATTTGTCTAGTCATTGACAAAGTGTGTTCTTTTATAGAGGCTGGTAATGATGAGCAACAACATCAGGCAGGACTCTGGTGATGTAAAATCCAGCTCCTCTGCACTCTTGGCAGGCTCACAGTGGTTTAAACCAAGCACTGCTGTAGTGTTCGCAGAGTGCTTCTCTGCCCCAATGTCCTGCACCCATCAACTGAAGCAGAACACAGAGACTCACTGCTAGCTCACAAGAGGCCTCTGGAAACACAGAGGGGGCCTCAGAGACACATAACAGAAGACTGCAACAAGTTTAGAGAGAACTACTCCACTTAAATATCCCTGCCTTGCTACTACTGATTCTCTTTTCTTTCTGGTACATCCTTGTTGCCTGCTTTTCTCCTTTGTCATCTTGATTCGCTTCCAGAAAGCTCTTCTGATTCTCCTTCCGCTCTCTGAGCATGAGTTTAAAGCATTCCTGGATTGAGTCTAGTATGTACACATAGCTCTCTGAGGATGGTACCACAAATAGGCTGGTGTCAGGCCTAGTCTGGAGGCATGGTTTCATTTTTTTCGACTTAGTTTGGACCTCTCTATCAATCTGCATAATTTCCCATAGCAAATTCAAAATGTATAATCCAGTATCAAATAACTCCACTAGAGAGTAAGTTTCTCAAAATATCACAAGTTGTTTGAACGTTTTCAAGGAAAAACTACGAAGCTCAAATTTTTAGTAGAAGACATGAGCTGTTCTATAACACAACTGAAAATTTTAATTTGAGCTAGCAATTGAACATCAGACATAAATCTTTAGGAAACTAAGCTTTGTTCATATCACAGAAACACTTGTTTACATAATTACTAAAAAAAAAACAACAAAAAACCAAGTGTACAACTTGGGAAATGACACAGGGTACTGTCAAAAGATACTTCAGATACATTTTTATTTAAATGAGTTTTACTTTTCATCCAACTCCATGGACAAAATCAGTATAATATAAATCAAGAAAGAATATTGCTTTCCATGGATGTTTAGAAAGCTAATTTATCCTTCTTGAAGAAAGATGTTCTTACCATACTTAGGATTTTGTATAAAAAGTCTAAACATGTTAGGATAGGAGAAGGGTGGAACATTAAGCTTGTCTACAGATATTGTTTCTGATTCAACAGCAGGCCATACTAGTAAGACTTTTCATAGCTATTATAATTCTAGTAACTTGAATCATAAGTAATTTTGCCTCACTGTAGACAAAGGAAAAGACATGTCCTGATATTGATCACACAAAAAGGAAAACTAATCATAAACTGAGACTTCACGAACTACCTTACAGCTTATTTAACTTCCAACTCTTCTATGCAGCTGCTAAGTACACATGTATATACACACATATTTCTTCAAACAAACTCTTAATAATAACCAAAACACAATAAAATTTGAAGTTGAGTTTCTATAAGTCAGTAGTAGAATTAACAATGTGATTTCTATAATGTTAATCAGGTCCTTTGATTTGTGTGTATTAGTATTTCAGTGTCTTTGCTTGCTTATCTATACTGATTACTCACAGTTTTGTTTTGTTCTCATTACTTAATGCATTTTTATTTTGAAATATGATTTACAACACACTAATCAAATTTTCATGTGGATTCTTTAGTCCTCATCATTATTTGACAGTGCTCCCAGATTTCTAATACAGTGTCAGTCTTCCCCTGTCTTTTCTGTGTGTCTTAGTTTTTTGACTCATTCTTCATCCAGTCTGTGGGTTAGCTGGTTTCCACATCCCCACTACCACCCCTGTCTTCCATATTACTTTCTAGACAGATCCCACTGCCACTTTGTGTGCTAATTCTCATTTCCTCATCTCCATTATGTCATTATGAAAAATTTCAGTACTTCAAATCAGCCAGCTTCCTCCTAGATGTATGCCAGCTGAAGCTATTCTGCTGGATGCCAACAGAAACTAACAGCAAGCTCAAGAGTCTGGTGGCCTGTTTCTACCCTTCATCGGGGGAGCTAGCAGCCCTCCCTGAACAACAACACGCCCAGTTTTTAGTTTTTCTGAGTTCCTTCTGGGCTTCTTTTTGTTTTGTTTTGTTTTGTTTTTGGTACATGGAGCCATGAGTTGAACAAGCTTAGGCATATTTTTGCCAAGGCAGGAATGATGTCACCTTAATTAAAGGGACCATGATACACACTAGTATTTTCAAGTCTCTGCTTTTAACTATGGAATTACAGGTTTACACAGTGACATCAAGGACTGGAACAAATCATCTATCTCCCAATAGTTTGATTTTTGGAAGTGGTTTAAGTGTTGTTGGCTAAGTGATAATAATAAAAGACTATCAGCCTAAAGCAAAACCAGTGTGTACAACTGGTTCAACTAGGAGTCTGGGATGGGAAGGGGGAGGTAGATAGAAAGGACAGAGGCAGTACTGGACTTGTCAGCTGGCAAAGGAAAGATAACAGAGTGCTTGAGGGGTGCTGGGAGGAGGGGCTCAATATTTACACGAAGAAATGCCTGAGGTCTGACAAAGCTGTGAGCATTGCAAATAATTGTCTCTCTCTCAGATATTTTGTCAGAGGGAAAGTGTCAAGAGGATAATGTCATGTCTGGGGAAGTGAGGGACCCAGGAGAGCATGTGGCCTTCTGGGAATATCTTGGAAGACAGTATTTTGGGCACAACTCCACATTACCTGCTGGTGGATGCTGTGTGACCAAACCCTTCTTTCATGCGCCCCATTGCTCCTGTGGAAGGAGCTGTGTATTCCTTCCCCACCAGCAGACCTCTAACAAAATGAAACCTTCATAAAACTGAACATTGATACATTTGTTAGCACAACACTGTTCTACCAACCCCAACCATTTCTAATGACTGCAACACGCCCAGTTAAACATGATCAATTTATATTATTTTTGATTTTTTGTGGATTATTGTGGAGTTATTTGTAAACTCAGGGTTTGATTCATAGTTCATACAGTGTAAATGAAGGAAGGAAGCAGTGTGTTTTTTTTCTCAGCATCATATTCACCATTCTCCTAGGATTATTTTTACCTCCAATCATATAGTTGTATATTCTGGTGTTTATTTATTTGTTTCTTTTTTCAGTGAACAGAGGAAACCTGTGTAAACTGGATATTTACTAAAATCACTGTCCTTGGAACTTAAATTGTAAATATCTGTCCCCTGGAATTATATTCTACTGGATCCTATCCATTGTTTTTTTGTCCAAAATCATTTTCTTTGAAAGTCTTTCTTTATTAGTCTACAAATACAGTAGGCTTTAAGTAGAAGCATATGTTCAGACAAAGAGATGTAATAAAACAAAAAGAAAAATTATCATAGACACATGAATAAGAATGGTATTTACTGTAGGCAATCTCAGATGAAAGCAGAAATTTTTATAAGTACAATTGTTAAGCAAGAAGAGCCAATAAACAAATAAACAGAATTGCACAGATCCAGGAAGGGTGCAAGTCAAGTTCTGACAAGTCTGGTACCCAAGTCCTTGCTCAGTTCAGCATCACACACTGGCTGCAGCTGTTCTTGTCCCACAGGAGAAGGGGTGTTTGGCTAAGAACAGGGGCTGCCCTCAGTGCTTCCCTCTGAGCACTACTGGGGGCCCCTTGAAAGGGACTGTAGATTTTCTGTCAGGTAGGGAGAGGCTGGGTGCTGCCTGTGGCTCCTGAGCTTGGTGAATGTCCTTTCCTCATTAGATCCCCATCACTGGTTCTGGGAGGCCATGCTGCCGCACAGTGCCAGCTGTGAGCCCTATTGGGGAGCATCTGTAAGGCTTCCTATATGCCAAGATGGGATTGTTTACCTTCACTGCAGTTTAGTATTTCTCACTTTCATTGAGGAGAGCAGATGGGGCAGTCAGCATCCACAGAACACTATAAATGCTAAAGGAGAGTTGTAAATACACAGGCTCTAAGAGGCTGAACAGATGTGCTAAAACTGAGCTACATCCCTGGAAGGATTTTTCTGTTGATTTTATTTTATTTTGGCCAATATCAGTAAGACTGAATTGAGGTATCTGTATTTTTATGGTCCTGAGTAAGAGCTTCATTCACAGAGCTTATGCTAAAAAGTGAAAATCGTCAAAAACTGAAGAAAATTTCTGAAAACAACAAAGGCCTAAATATGTCCATGGTCTGCCTTCATTTCCAAGAGGAAAGTAGAGCTTGAGGTTTCTGAAAAGCTGAGCTAACTTCAGAACTTGTTCACTGGAAACCTATTAACTATCAAGAGAAGAAAAACAGGAAGGAAAGGCAGACTCATTGAAATGGCAATCTGGTACATGAGCCATGAGAAGCTCGCTTTACAGGTATCAGAGGACAAAAATAATATATATCGTCACGTGAGTTTGTATGCTGAAAAGTGTAGTCCTTGTCTGTGTTGTTGAAACAGTGGAAAAAGAATAGTATCTCTGCTGAGCACTGCACATTTGTAGTGGAAGTTCACTCAGTAGGAAAGTAGCCAAAAGGCAAAGTCTGAGCAACACTGGAGACAACTGCAAATCGAGTCTATTACACACCATAATCTACTTAACTGTAACTCATATCCTAAAAACGGGGTTGTGCCCATATAGCCTACTTAGTTGTTTTCTTTCCCAGTCATCCAATTCTCTGTTTATTTGAGTATTTTGATACTCTCATGGATAGTATTTTACTGTACCTTGGTCAGGCTTCAGAAAATAGATATATTTTAATAGTACGACAACATCAACTTGATTTGTTTTTTTTAAACAAACATATCCAAGACCTTCCTTACATACCATAAGCCAGAAGAATTTGCCAAAGTAAAGAGTTAGGATGGAATTATATCTGATGAATATTATCCACGTATTAAAGACTTGAAGGACTTCTGCTTCGTACCACGTGACATAAACTAGAAAACTGTGAGTACTAATAATTGCCACGGCTTCTGACAGTTTTAGAAGACTGAAAATCTTGGATATGGAGAATTATCTACTCTTTCAGGACTAGAAGAGCCACATTTTCTGTTGGGGAGATTTTCTCTTACTGGTACAGTCAATCAAATGGGATTTCCTCTCTCCTATGTAATGTCCATAGTTGCTTTTGTCCACTGAGATTAATGGAATGCTGCAGTTTGTAGTCCGATTTGTCTTGCACATCACCTTCATCCCAGTGAAGGATTCCTTCATTAGTGAAGGAATAGCTCTACATTTATATATTATGAAGCCAGCTAACCACATTCTTCTCCAGTGTAAATTTATTTGATTGTTCTAAAAAGTGTCCTAATTACAAGCATAAACCGGAAATGTAAGTTAAAAGCAAAATACAACAAATACAGACACTATTATATGAACATGGGAAAGTAAATACTAGAACCAGAGTAACCTGACTATTCTAAATAAATACCATCTTTGGAAATGGAAGAAAAGGAATGCAACAGAATTTTGCAAGTTATCTGAATTTTCCAGTTACTTCTTTTGTAAACACTTTTTCAGACAAATGCACTGGATCGGAGCACACTTGGAGTTTCAGAGTTGAAGCCTCCAAAAAAACCCCCCTTAAAAACCTTTGTCATATAATTTATCCTACATTTGGATCGCCAGTGATGAACACAATACTCTAAAAGATGAGGTGACGGAATTTGACTGAAGTATAATTTGTTACACATGTAAGGATATTTTCCAAGTCTCCTTGTATGAACCAATAAATGTTTATCAGGCATTTTGATTCAATGGAATACTCGAAGAGAGAGTAGTATTTCCCTTTCCAGCACTCCTATCATAATTCCTAGCAGTGAAGCAGTTCAATAGATAGGAACACACAATGGTTTTTCCAGCACCCCTACTATGGAGGGCAAGTTACTCTGCACAACGAGATATGATTTCTTCTCATTTCTTGTGTCTCTGTTAACACACAGTTTGATTCGGGGACACGGTTATACACTTCTGTTTGGATAACTTAACCAATTGAGAGCTAACCTTTTCATCAGAGAATTATCCTCTCTTCTGTGAAAAGATACAAATGAGATTGCCACAAAACGTGAAGAGTATTTTGTTATAATTTGAGGGCAAATGAATAATTTGCAACATCAACAATGATGTCATCTGATACTTGAAGAAGCCTATTGTCCAGGAAGCACATTAAAGGGATAACTTTTCCCCTTTTTAGTACTAAATCTGATTTGTGTTTGTTCTGTCACACACGTGCATTCGTATATATATGTATTCTTCACACTGCATATGCCTTCAGCCTGAAAAGGAAGGGCTTTTGGTTTCAATGGGTCATAAGTTCATAAGTTCGTAAGTTCATAAGTTCATAAGTTCATAAGGTTGGAAAGGACCTATAAGATCATCTAGTCCAACCATCCTCCTATCACTATCTCTACCCAACTACTAAATTAAGTCCTTTAGCACCTCATCTAAACGCTTCTTGAACAGCGCTAGGGATGGTGCCTCAACCACCTCCCTAGGCAGGCCATTCCAGTGCCTGACCACTCTTTCAGAGGGTCTGTCTTTAAGGCTGTTGCACAAGTGGGTTTTATTTAGGTATTAGTCACTGCCACAAATAGAGAAATTCCTTGTAAATTCTGATTCAGTGTTGACTGAGCACAATAGTTTTCCCACCTTCTCTACTGCTAGACGACATATCATAAACCCTAAGTATTTATTATATCTTGGAGCTTATGGTTTCAGTACTCAAAGGCGCATACACCCAGAGTATTTTTAACTCAAACTATCAATTTGCAACTGAAAAAAGCATCACAGCAAAACAAAATGTAAAATCAGAAAGTTAAACTAAATTTACAACAAATGCAAATAACTATTCTGAACTTTCTTTCCTAAGACAGTTACAATTATGTATTTAGAAGTTTTCAAATGGCAGACATCAGATAGTTATTTAACAATGTTCTACTTCAAAGAAGCAATCTAATTATAAAACAAGTCAGAATGTTTCAATACCAGCTATTTTGTTTTAGTGTGCCATTTTTGTAGTCTATACTAATGGGAAAGGTTGTTCAACATAATTTAAACATGATAGTTTCCTTTGAGGTGTCTCCAGAATAGATTTATTGAAATTTGAAATTCTTGCTGGATTGCTTTACGGAAGCTTATGTTCACCAATTAGAATGGAATAATTAGGAAAATCCTTCCCACATCTTTCCATTCTTTATTCAGGATGAATAAAAAGATCCCGTTCCCAGTTCTTCAAGAACTCTATATTAACTGTAATGCAAACGAGATCAAAACAGGATTTTCTGGCTATAAAAGTTATGTAGATTTTCCTATAAGCAAACATGAACAATTCAGTCACGTGAGAGAAACCTGAGAAACCACAAAATCCTGAGATGACATTATTTTAGGTGGTTTAGTGAAGTTGAATCTTCATGCGTAGAGAATCGACCATCAAAGTGACAGTCTTTTTCATAAATACTTATTGAAAATACTACTGGGCCTCATTCTCATCTGACTTGAATGACCAGCTTAGAAAAAAGCAAACATGAAAACAGAAAACCATCCGTAGATAATCAAACCTTAGATCAGGATTAACTCTATATGCTGAAGTCACAAGTTTTAAAGCAAGGAAGCTCACTCAAGCACATGTGCCATTTTTCCCATTGCTTATAGCTTTCAAAGAGCTTAGCATGCTTTCTGAACTCATTTAATACCCTATCACTTGACAGATAAAAGGTTTGTTACAAACTGGGGCAGTGTTGGGTGTTACTGCTATTCTAGCATCTCACCTGTTCTCCTTACAGGGTATCACAGGCTACAACTGCAATACACTGCATGTCCTGTCAGCACATTCCTGTAATTGGATGGCACATTCAAAACCAGGAGAAAACAGAAACTGCAGTTATCTAATCAGGCAGCAGTGTGAATCTGTTAGCTCATGGCTCAGGATGTTTCTAGACTGGAATGCTGGCAGCAATTCCCTAAAAACTAGTGCAGCTCTGCCAACACTGTGCAAGTGGTGCATGAAATTTTAGTGTGAGGGCTGCTCAAAGTAAGCCTTTTGATTCAGGATTAGGAACAGGGAATGCTAAGCTGTGGGACACCCCTGCAGTGTGCTATACTGCATGCTCAGAAATAACCTTTAGTTAAATAGAGGTCTGGGTCAAGAAAACGTGTCCTACATGATGTCATCTCCTTCTGAGATGATCTTGAAATGACCTTGTTTCCCCCAGGCAAGGTTGACTATGTCTTTTTTCAGAGACACGCCATACCTTTCCGTGTGTTCCTGCTGCCAAGCTGGCTGGGTTGTGCAGCAGGAACACATGGATTCCATGTGGATTGAAAGCAGCAACAGCAAGGAAAATCTTACAGTTTCAAGACACATCTCCTCATGAAACTTCTTCCAGAAAGAAAAACTCAGCCTGTTTAAAGAAAGGCCTTATAACAGTAGTCTCATTCATTCCAACAAACTTTATATTGTGATTTGAAGACTTGCCCTTGCATTGTCTCCACTTGTTCAGCAAAATCACTGTAGGTAGAGTGTAAAATGATTTTGGGTGCTAGAAAATTACTGCTCTGGAGATCAAATCCAAAAATCTCTTTCTATTTCCCAGTTCAAAGTGCATCTCAAAATATTTCTGTCTTTCTGTGGAGAAGCACAGAAATTTGCCACAGATTTCTCTGCTAAAGTTGCTATATTTTTACAGCCACAATGAAGATTTCCTATGGAGGGAAAAATGAGATGTTCCAGAACGTTTACCGAAGAATAGCTGTTTACAAAACTAGCATCTTACTTTTTGTTTTGGGTAACTTAGCATCCATAAATGGCAAGAAAATTGTTCTGGTACTTCAAGTCCCTCTGCATTATTCATTAGGGAAGCTCAAGCTGAATAACTTTCTCTAGGACAAAGCTGTTGCTAAGCTTAAAGTTAGGGAGATCTAGAAATGCAGTTTTGCTTATCCTTCTCCCCAGGAAATTCTTCCACTCACACGATGTGAGGATACCGTGACTTGGCAAAATCACACTTTGTGCTACTTCCTGGATACTCGACAACAGGACAACTATGTGAAATGAAAAGAAGATTTATTAACCCTGACACTCCAGCATTGAATCAAAATGAAATAAAGAGGAAGCAGAGAGGGGATGAGAAAAAGGTAAAACTGGTTCCTCATTGTATCCTAAATATGACATGACAGGGCTTTTCCCAAAATAAGCAAGGAAAAATCCCACCATATCCATACGTATGTAATTACCTCATATCTACATATATGACAAATGGAACTCCACCTCTGATGTAGCAATGTCTATTTTGCCTTTTTTTAGTGTAATCCAGAATATTCAAGATACCCGTTGCTTTTTTCAGTCACTCATCTGCAGACTGAATGCTATATTCTCTGTTGCAATTTCACTTTATGGAAATGGGGATATCTTTTTTGGTTGCAAAAGAAAAATTCCCTGTTGTATAAGAGTGGAAAGGGCTGAGGTTCAATGCTGAAGTGCAGCTTTTGATAGTGGTTAGCTTTTGGTCACAGCACTAACAAGTGATCATGAGAGCACTCAAAGCACATTCTCCTAACACAGAGAAACTGGCAAGCGATGAAGGGTGCACTTAGCTGGGGAGATGTACAAGTAAGGTGAAAGGAAAAAAAACAAAACTGGGAAACAAAGCTGAAAGTGGGACGTATTACAGAAGTTTAAAGCATTCCTGCAAGATTATAAACAGCAGAACTCCTTGTTTCAGTGCATCAGTGCTTCAAGAAATTCCTAGGCATGTGTTAAGTGTAGAAGAAACAGTTTGAAATTAAGCACAGTGCCACTATAGTGAAAGAAAGCACAGTAAACAGTGAGTTAATTTGGCCACATTGGTATGGAAAAATTGCCAAAGTACTACTCCAGCACATTTTTCACAGCTCTGACTCTCCAAGGGTGTTCTACCTCCCTTCTAACTTACACTGCAACTCTGGGAAATGGCTTGTTATTTCAAAAAGTCCCTTCCAAGGTTAGAAGCTCTTGGAAATGAATTTATGTTGGCTTTCTCAGTAGAAAAATCACGGGCTGAGTGAGCACAAAGACTACTTGTTAATCCACAGATATGGTTCCTCTGTGGCTGCGTGGAGATGGTCTTGAAGGCTGTAGGAAGAAAACATGCATGACTTCTCCCTGTGTTAGTCTGCTTCTGCAGATAAATATATGAGATTTATTTTCAGTATCGTCCATGTGGGACTGAGCTAGTCAGTGAGCAATAACTTTACTGACTGGGGAAGTCATGTTCATAATACTACTCAGATGTAATTTTTTTTCTAAGACTCACATACGCTATCACAGTCTTTAAAAAACAATTATTTGAAAACCCTTTCTTGTCTGATTTTCATAATATTATGATACTTTTTATTTTCTCATTCCTTGATGCACTGCACCTCCTCCTCCCTACAATTTTACCATGAAGCTTGTGAGACACAGCTTTTGAGACTCTGATGGGAGATTAAATTTGTATTTTTAAATCATATATTTTCTAATTTTTTACTGTTTTTAGTACAAATGTTTCATGCAACTAACTCATTTTCATTTTTGAAAACCACATATTTTAATGAAGTTTTCATCATTCTGAATAGTAGCTTATTTATTTTTGAGCTCAGTTAAAACTATATCTTTCCTTGTTGGTAGAATGATTTCATAATTATCTATCTTATAATGGGTGTATGATTAATTATTTTGGCTTTAATGAATACAGATGTATCATATTATTTGACAATGAATGTTACAATTACTGTTACAGTTTGAATGGAAATACTGAGAAATGAACAGAACAGGAAATAAAAAAATCAAAGCTTCACAATAGGTGATTTTGAATACTGTGTTAATTTATCTTCTGTTAATAGGCACTGACTTTCTTTATCAGATTTACATCAACACAGTGCAGTTTTCAGTACACTGTGATTTTTATATTCCCTTGAAATACAAGTTGCCTACACTATGTTCCCATTTATTGTTAAGTATCCACATTTTCCTAACGTTATTGTATTCAGAGTGCCTGTATTGTCCATTATATAAATTAGGTGACTGTCCCAGGAGTACAGTGTGCACTTGGGTTTCTTTATTTTGGTAAGTATGTTTTGGATTCAGTACTGGACATTGTGCACTTTGGCTCAGTGTCTGTAATTCATGGACATTTCATAATAATGCTGTTTGTTAAATAACCTATTCATATGCATTTGTTTTATTGATGATAAGTGACTATTTGGAAGAATTTATTCTCAGATACAGTGGTGATGCATAGGAACATTCTGCCAGGGAGGTGGTGGAGTGTTCCTGAAGGTGTTCAAGAACTGTAAAAATGTGTCACTGAGGGACATGGGCAGGGTGGGATGGGTTGGATTTGAAACAGTTGATCTTAGAGGTCTTTTCCAACCTTAATGGTCCTTTAAGTGATTACTATTGCTACAGAGCTAGTAGAAAGTAAACATAACCAATTCAGAAAAATATAAAAAATGTATTTTATCATCTAGGGCCACGATGACCAAGACAACTGGTCATTACGTGTAAGTTTAAGATTCCTACTGACAGCGCTGAAAGCCCAGTACTGGAAGGAAAATAGTTGACTGTCACATCCAGTCCAGCTGGGAGCGATACTCTAGCACAGCTTAAAAGCAGATTTAAACTGTCATCTTCAATGAGCCCACAACTGGAATTTGTGTATTTAGCCCCCCCATGACTCTATACATACAAGTGCTCACGGCACTAATGAGTGGGGGAAAAGAGTGGTTTGTGATGAACTGCTTCTAAACAGAATGCTTTTCAAACTTTTCCACGCAGTATCAGCTTTTTTTAAACGATAATATTTTTATCTTCCACTAATCCACTTAAGGCAAGACATAACATTCTTGTTCTGTTGTTTTACTGGAATTCTTATTTGTTCTAATTTATTTTGATGTCTCCACACCACTTCTTTAATCCAATTTCAGTCTGAACAGCAGCACAGTGACTGGTTTATAGTCATGAAGCGGCTTTTGCCAAATTAGAAAAAAACACGTTGTTATTTTAGTGAAGCTGAACTTGTTAGGGAAATTACAGGGGTAATATTATGACAAAATCTCCCACTGAACCGTCATTCTCTAAGTCCAATACTCAGATACTTTATATGGGCATACAAGGTCCAAAAACTGTTTTAAAACCTCAGTGGAAAAGAGCCAATAGAAAATCAACAAAGAGCACCAAAAGTCCCCGAAGAGGGATTTTGCATTTTCAAGTATCCTTTATAGGAAATTTATTTTGCAAACTTTTAAGGCTTGCCACCAATGAGGGATAAAAATGTTTTAAAGTAGCAGTGCTACAGAAGTGGCCGTTATTCCTATTCACCACTTTAATATGGTCATTGTGCAATCCCACAGTGGTTTTTTTTTTTTGGTTTTTTTTGGAAAGTGTGAGTCCCACTAACCTAAAGAGAGCAAGGTTTCTTTGGAGACTAGAGATGGCCAAGGATTCTTGGGTAGAAGGAACATCACCAGTAAGGAATTTAGAAGTGTAACAAACTGTTGAACAAACTACTTGTATTTACCTTGGAACCAATGTCCAGGTGAGATGAAGAATTCCCTGAGTGGATGGAATTCTAGGAAAAATGTGTCTGCAGAGCAGATTCTAAGCCACTGATGAGTAAAGAATGATGACAGAATGGACAAATAGACAAACATTTTTTGAGTATTTTAGAAATATGTTCTTTTGACAAAACTAACATTTCCTCATTTAGATAATATTTGTGACAAAAAATTAATGCTTATTATTAGTTACTGCATATAAATGAATATGTATATCTCTCTTATTCAATTTTTACAGATGAAGATTACATATCTGAAATGTATGTAGGTTACTCCTATTTATTTCCATGAAAATAAAGAGAGTGCATGACGTGCTTGTAAAAATTTGCACCAGTGCAGGTAAACCACTGTTGATGTTGTCATTGTGGAAACGCATCACTCACCACTTCACTGTGCTCACATTCACTGCGTGATCTCCATCAATATTCAGCAAGCGTTGATGAATGTCAGTGGGTGCAATTTTTTCCACATGGAGGAATTCAATTTCACGCCTTTACTTCATACACATTTCCATGATGGATGCCGTTTTGTCAGACTGCCCCTCTGCTGCCAACTGTCACATGGCAACATAATGTAGAGAATATTGTTGAGAAGGTTCGACCTCTACTGTCATACCACCAACATCTACGTCTAGTCTTGTGGGCCAATATAATAAAATAGGAGGCACTTCTTTCAGATCTGCCCTTGTATATGCAAAATATGTAATTACTCTGTATAAACAAGAAACTTTAGGTTAGAACTGGAAAAATCTAGTCATATTTTTACATGAATATCCTCCTCACAGAACTATGAAACTGTGAGCTCCAAGACAGGTCGGCCAAATGGATGTGAAGCAGAAAGAGCAACACAGACATGTGAAGGGATTTGAAAAGGAAGAAGTATATGTTTGATGTCACAGCAAAACAAAGTAGAGAAATGGTCGAAGTGACAGGCAAATGAAATGATTTATAAGTGAAATCTTTGTTGCTTAAGACTAAAAAATAAAAACAAAAACTCTGGCACAGTGTGGTTTAAAATGTCTCCAGGATTTCACACAGAAAGAATACTAAGTACTGTGATCCACATGTAAAACTCCATGACTAGAACTGAGTACTGCACAGTGATCTGCCAAAATGAAAGGCTAAATAATGATATTTTTCACAAGTTAAAAAAGGAACTTCATGAGAGAATTTATGAGCTCTAATAATGATAGCTAGATATTAGAGTTGACAGCTAGATATCATTAAGTGTTGAAGACAGAAGCTACGATATGAGTTTGCAAGGAAATATCTGGGCCTCAAGTAGAAAATATATTTTTGTGACATATTCTGTGGAGATACTACTTAAATTTGGTTTTGTGGAGATCACCAAAGAGAAGAAGAAGAGCTGATGAATGAAAAAAGAATACAGAAATCAAAGGAATAGGAAGGAAGAGAAAAGTAATAAGAAGGATCTAAAGAGAAGGAAGTATGGTAGAAGAGCAACTAAGAAAGAAAATAAGCATAAAACCCAGGAAGAGAATCTAGAAAATAAAGTACTGTGAATCTCAGAAGCAGTTTCTTGTCAGGAATAGAGAAGAGGAAGTAGACCTTTTGAGCTTTTGTTTGCTATGGACTTTAGGCTGCATAAATTTGATACACTACCAGTCTGGGAAGTATCCAGGACTGGAGAACTCAAACACTGACATTAAAGTGAAAGTCAAAAATATAAAGAAGATGGAGTTTGATGAGCTGAGTGCATGTAAAGGTGACATTTTTAAGATGCAAGGGAGTAATAGATTATTGTGATGGAGTGGGAGGAGAGTGAAACATTAAGGGGAAGAATATAAGACTGTTAGGAAGAATCTGATATTGTACCTTTCTGCTATTTAATGGGATATGATACTGTTCTGTTGGGAGACACATCACAAATAAGCCATAAAAAAGCACCTTAAAAAAACCCAAAATAAATAAATATATATATACATTATATATATATATACATATATATATATATATATATATATATATATATATACACATATTCAGTGATACATTCTATATAGAAAAAGACCATTGTTTTATTATCCAGCTGCCTAGTAACATAAGCTGGTTCTCATTATTTTTTCATGTTCTCTTTTACTATTTTCTTCCTCTTAAAGTGTTACCATATGTTATAAACCTTATTTTCCTGAAAAATTCAGTGGTATATGTGCAATGTTAAATGATGATGACATCTTCTACCTAGCATATAAATATATAGGTAATGACTGCTTCAATGGGAGCTGCAAACTTCGACTACTTAGCATCTCTAAAAATCAAATCTTTCAAATGCCTGAATGGGGATTTAATTTTCCAATCATGGAAGGTAATGTTGTCAAGTAAGAAGTGTCAAAGTATCTTCCAAAACAGAATCTAGGAAATTAAAGCTAAGATGAGATGAAATTTAGAACTTTGAGTTCAATGTGTGCAATAATTTCTCTGTAGATCTCAGGTAGGGATTTGATATACCACTTAAGTGACTAAGTTGTAAATGTGCTTTAATGTAAATGTGCAGTAAATGTTACTGCATCTACCTGTGAGCTGAGTATTTAGATGGATATTTTCTGCCTGTACATGTTTTGATATTCACAAATCTGATGAAGATCCCAGAAAGGAGTGGGTTTAGCATTTGTGTATGCCTAATTACAGAAGTAGGGTCAGCAATAAAAGAGAAGTGGTGGTACTGCTGCTGCTACTACTTGTTCTGCTGCAAATAAAAGCAATAGCAAATAAAGCAGTAGACTCTGGTCTTTGCTCCTTGTATTGTTAAGTTCAGACAGACTGGACAAAGCCCAAAAATGATCCAGAGCATTGGGATTCCCTGATAGCAGCAGCATGTTCAACCACAAACCTTCATTTGCTTGTCTTCTTGCCCCATGACTGTTAGCCCTGAGTGTTCTTGGATGTATTTGAAGAGAACAGTTGGTGTTTCCTCTTATCACTGAAATATTATATAGCTTTGCTGTTTCACAGCATTTAAACACATTTGAAACAACCTTTCTTGCTTCTTCTCTTTTAAAAACCTAAAGTTACATGTGTTTTGCAGTAGGATATGCGGAGGAGATGGTATCTTTGGAAATCAGAAAATATGAGAAATTTCAAAATTCACATTAGAGATAGACTTTAGTTAATGGTTCATTCAACATATTGATTCCAATTTTTCCCTGGACTAACAAGATCTGTCACCCAAATGTTTACAAATCACAGGTGATTATGCAGCAATTTAAAAAAATAGGAACTTATATTTCTCATTGAAAACTGGAAACTCAGAGGTAACTCCCCGTGTCAGTACAGGATATTTAAACTTGAATCTGTTCAGCTGAACAGCTGATTTAATTCTGACCAAAAGGGAGTTGTTTTTTAGTTTTGAATCACAAGAATTTGTTCGTAGACTTTTTTTATTAGACAATAATTATTCTCTGTCTCAGTTGTTTACATTCCTACGAGGCCTGTTTTGTCAAAAGATATGCAACACTTGCCAAATGTACTTCCTGGAATTTCATAATTGCACTTTGATTTGTTTCCTTTCATACATCTAAGATTTTCTTTTCAATTAAAAAAAGAAAAGCACAACACCAAACCCACACAAAAAGCAATGAGATGAACTAGGATGGTCTTGTTGACAGGAAAATCTATGTGTTTTTGACTATCATGAAACTGAAACAGCATAAGGTTAGGGCGAGTCTGTTACAGTATTGACTGATATAGTTGGAAGTAAAATGTGTCTCTAATGCATGGTGTAGACTTCACCTGTGGAGTTCATTACCACAGGAAATAATTACAGTTAAGTATTATGGCTAAAATGTCATCAAAAGAATGGACATAAGTATTATCTAATAATAACTGTTATGTTGAATGTTAAAATACGTATACTTCAATACACTGATCTCATAAAAACACTGTAAAGGTTTCACAGCCTTTGGGGAGTACAGTTTTGATTTACTTACTCACTCTTTGATAAAGAAGGCTGACTGATCTCATAGAAAGTACAAAGAAGTACAGAATAGCTGAAGATGTGTTCCTTTCTAGAGTAACATAGATTTCTCCTTTCATCTTCTTGTATCAGGACTTTCATCCAGACAAAAGTATAAAATTATAAATGATTGTCCCTATGGAGAAAATTATAAAAGGAGACGGTGAAAGAAAAAGTACTCCACAAAATTCCTTTCTTGACATTTCAACATTCCTCCACCATTTGTCCACTTTTTATATGCAGCAAAAAATATTTAAGGTTTAAAACCACTTTAATGTGCTTAATTTTTATTAACCATAGCTTGCCCCAAAATTTCGTATCACATTTTAATACCTGAATACTGCAAGATTTTTTGTTACAAATTATTAGTTTGTTTAAATAGGAAGCTGTATAAAAATTTGGCATGAAAATTACCATACAAATCCTTCTTTATTAGTAAACTTTTGTTGTTTTTTCTAGTACATATTTTCTGATTTTTTTCACTTTTTGCTTCCTACATCAACCTGTAAACTCAAAATGCAGAGTGGTAATTTTTGTGGCTGTATTTTCTGTTATAAAGATTTTCACTTTCTACATCTATGAAGTGTAAAGATCAGGTGATATTTATAATGTGTCATTCTTCCGAAGACACTTATGGGAAAGCAATGTAATGCTCAAACTACTTGCTACAATTTTAACTTCTTCCTTACTTGTGAAAATATTTAATGTAGAAATAAGGGTAAATTCATTGCTAGCAACAGTGACCTTGAATTCTCTGAGGTCATGAAACCATGGAAGGGCTGTTGAGCAAGGGACAGATCTGCGAATTTTTGATCATTTCACCATGGGCCCTTTTTTCACAAAAGTTATGCCTTACATTAAATAAGGGCTTGCATGAGGTTGTATTAATCTGGTAAGAAGTATACTAATTGAAATATAAAATTGCACTTCAAAGTCATTTGCAGAGCAGAGGAATGCTTAGCAGTCTCCTGATTTAGCCAGTGCTGGAACTAGGAAAAAACACTTTGACTTGATTCATTTTCTTTCTATTTTCTAGCACTCTGAGGGAAGACAGAGCCAAAACTAGCCCAGAAGATCAAGAACACATTTACTCAACAGGAACATAAGACTCTAGATCAGACATTCCTTCCCAATGGCCTATACTTGCAGGCTGCATGTAGCCTAGCCCAGCCCGTACTCCAGCCCACTCCAGCCCTGGGTGCACACTGATTTCTCAGCAACAATCAATCATCAGTGCACTATTAATGCTGCCTGAGCTGAAACCAGGGCTCAAGGAGAGTGCAGTGCAATGTTAAGTTATATAAAATAATATGCATTTTGATACACTGGCTAAGCACAGTCCTGTGAACATCAAAAAGCATGCAACCGTGTTTTCTGTTTAGATGAAATAATATAAGAATAGAGAAAGTTTCAAGATTGCTGAAAAAATCCCTAGTTTTTCTTGCATATCTGTGTATTTATTCTCAGTCAACATTAATACACCATTAGTTTTCAAATGGAATGTATAGAGTGCAATCAGTAATGGAATTCTAAGAAAAATCTGTTACTATCTCTTTACTAAACTTTGATAGTACCTATCTTACCAGAAAAGCATATCTCAGTTAATTTCTAATTGTTAGCACAATGTTTGTGAGTGCCTGATGTTTTCATTCTTCACAGCTCCAGCGTAAATGCAGACATGAATCAAATTTTCAGGTCTCATTTTGTCTGGCTAAGCAAAACTCATCTAGACTCTTTCCACAGGTGGATTTTCCAACTTTCAGAGTGTCCCAGGAGCCTTTCCTGAGTCATGTTTGGTTTCTCCTTTCTTGAGCATGTCTTGGAAACAGCCAAGAAGTTTTACCACTTCTTCACAGAATGTTAGCAAACTTCTAATTCACTCTAGAGATTCATTAGTCTTCTTGACAACTTAAATTAGTGTTTAGTGCCAGGTTTTTCTTTTCTGTCTGTTCTAGCACTGTAGATCTAAGTGTTGCACATTCTGACAGAGTGAGAATCGGGTTAGTTCTTTGCAAAAACTGTGAAAGGAGTATACAGTGATATAAGGAATTACTTTCCTAAGTCATTTTATGCATATTACATGTATTAAATGAAACTCGGATTTTAGCACAGTTAGAGCAATTACAATCAAAAGATATTTCTTTCTAGAGTGATGACTTTCAGTCTGGTAATAAATGTATTTATGTCTTTCCTCAAAATTCCTTTTAATTAGTGGTCTCTACAACTCCAGGAAATATTTTCAACCATTTAATATTTCACAGTTAAATTCAAATTTAATACCTTTTGTTGAAATAGTACAACACTTAATTTTTTATGCTACCATAACAGTATTCTGAGAAACTTGTTCTATTTAAATAATAGCACTAACCCTGGATTTTCTTCTGTTGCTATGCTTTTTACTCAGGTTGTTGGAGAAAGTCACACATAGCAAAAAACTCTTGATACTTCCTTATCATCTTCATCTGTTTAAAAATGTAAAAAACCTTCCAGATTTCAACCTGAAATAATTTTTTTTGTTTGTTTGTTTGTTTTAAAGAAGTCTTAAAATATTAAGGCAACAAGTCCATTGTTTTCTTGATTGTTCTATGCAAACTCTAACTGTGAACATTCCCTTCAGTTTGTAACACATTTTGTTCTCCTAACTCACTGGAAAGACAGCAGAATTGGCATTTGTGTATTTAAATCCTTACATAGCTCAAGAGTGATGTATACTCAACAGTAGGTCAGAATTTTCATTATCTGGACTTTACAGAGATTTTTTGACAAAAAATTAGCTTTTATTTGTGCTGACCTTCACGTGTCTTCTTGTCATGGAAATCAATATTATTTATTCAGAAGAGGCTCTCTTGCTTAAAAGAGAAGCCTCAGCTATTTCTTCTATTGTTAAGTTTGTATTTGTAAGCAGACATTGATGTTCTGTCACACAGAAACTCAACTGCTGAAATGCTAGTTTCATTTCTTGTTCAAGATACTCACAAAAATTTCAGCACTTATTCATAAGATTTATGGGTATTGTCTTCTGACAGATGAGCTTTTGCATAGATAAAGCCACTGGGATTTATCTTGTTTTATAATCTTTCTAAGGCCCAAAGAGAGAGATTTCATTGACCTTTAAATGTACAAATTAAAAAATTTGGCAGTGACCATAAAATTGATAAAGCATCAAAAAATGTCATCTTATACCATAAAAATGTGCCAGAGAGCAAAAAAAAACCCAACAAAACCTTTTTGAAGTTGTATACTTTGTTACCCATAAGTGATTTTCCTGAACTTGTTATTTTTATGTCTATGGCTTTTGGTGAACTTTGTAGGACATGGGAATAAATTTAACCAAAATACAGATGGAGAGATAAACTGATAAATGTATTCCTGATATATATATATATATATATATATATATATATATGTTTTTTTTTTCAAGTGGATGCTGTATGTTCTCTCCTATTAGTCATATCTGTCTTTTTTAAAATGGGTACTCTGTCCTCGTAGATGGGGAAGTCAATCTTAACAAAGTCACCCCACGTGACCACAGCAGTTTTGAATGGAGCCTTGCATCACTGACGTTTATCTGTACTAAGAAGGACATGAACACACAAGATAAAATTTATTCTAGTAGGACTTACCTTCCTTTGAGATTTTATGTCTGAGAATTCTCTTTTAGCATCTGAAGAGATTCTGCTCACTTGCAACTCTGGATTTGTTTTTATTTTTATTTTTCAGACATATCACTGTTAGTAAATGTACCTATTTCATTACCTATAAACCTTGTTATTGAGATAGTACTACTGCTAACTGCATGCAATAATGTGGGTTTCTAGAGAAATATGTTAGAATTTTCTAAACGTTAATAATCAATCTCTAAGAACTACCAAACGCTTTAGGAAACTTGAAAAATTCGGGGACTAAGGTTGGATATTTAGACAGCATATGATGCCTACAGAAATGCAGTTTCTGTTTGGGCCACATTCTCAGGCTGCCTTCTATTTCTCAGAATTCAAGCTGCCACTACTGCTCAACATAACATATTTTTTGTACTATTTCACCTGTGAAGACTTCACAGACTTTACATAGACTTTATGTCCATTTTTTTGTTGTTGTTTTCTTTCCTGATTTGCTTTTCTAGACTCCACAGGTGCAATGTATACACAAATATTTAAAAAAATATAGTTGTCTTCGTCAGTCCGAAATGGGTTAACAGCCTCATATCATCCACTTAACCAGAAAATGATGCTGTAAATGTTACAGGTAGCATTTTTCTGTGTAACCAATTTTAGCATCAGATGCTAAGATCATAGCAGGAAAATCTGTGTGTGTAGAGGTTTGGAAATGCTGTAGGGAAGAAAAAAATCTCTGTAGAAAGATAAAGAGCAGAATTAAGGGTGAGAGAAAAGGGAGACAAAGGTACGCTACAAGCAAACTTCTTGTCCTCAAGCCCACACTATCCTCCATTGATAGGTGATGATGGTGAAAATCCGCTATTGCATTAAATGTAAACATTTCTACCTAAATCATACGAAGTCTGGCTTTGCTCCATGGAAACATCTCAATTATATTTGTGGGACATCTACTGTAAGCCAAGTTGGTAACTTGGAATTGGTGGTGATACTTTGGAATTGTTATTCCAGCTCACTGAATTTTAAACAGAAGGCTAACATCCGAAATTTTTCTCCCATTCTGCTTTCATATTTTTCCAATAGATAGTCATAGAATCATTTAATGGCCTGGGTTGAAAAATGCCTTAAAGATCATTTAGTTTCAATCCCTCTGCTGTAGGCAGGATTGCCAACTGCTAGCCCAGACTGCCCAGGGCCACATCTGGCCCACCAGGGACTGGGCATCCACAACCTCTCTAGTCAAACTCATTTTCTATCTTTCCGTCTTATTCTGAATAATCAGACAGAAAAGTAAAACAAAAGAAGTCAAGAAAAGCTGAAGAAAATTAATCCCTTATTTGAAAATATTATACCTGTCCTACAAAACCAATTTTTCCTTTCAGACTTTTTCAAGCATCTTTTTATCCATCAAAAAAGGAGGATTTTTTCCCTGGTTGCTGTTGAAAGAAGACTTTTCAAAATCAATCAACACTCAAATATGCAAATTCAGTTTGATGAAGAAAAAAAGCTACCAGCATAATTAAATTATAGCATCAAAACTAAAATACACATTCAGTATGTGAACTGTTTACTATACATGAAAGGATGTGGAAATGTAAAGAATTATAATTGCACTGTCAGTTACAGTGATCATAGGTGCTATAAAGACATCTGAGTGAGTGATTTATTCACAAAAATAGTATACTATTTCC
Organism: Cyrtonyx montezumae; assembly: GCF_038088225.1. Taxonomy (NCBI): domain Eukaryota; kingdom Metazoa; phylum Chordata; class Aves; order Galliformes; family Odontophoridae; genus Cyrtonyx; species Cyrtonyx montezumae. The sequence continues at coordinate 46,622,975 of NW_027071824.1, forward strand.
CATTTTTGATATTGTTTGTTTGATGAATTTCCAACATTTCAGGATTTAAGACAGTGCTTATTATCATATAATTAATCTGCATGCATACTTCCATGTGAAGATCTTCATGATACTGATTCCCATGAAATAGAGAAAGTATTCTCTTTCCCAGGTAAGCTGCTAACACTCTGTTCATGCTTGGAAAACCAAAACCTTTATGGGTTTGGAAGTGGTAAATTAAACCTGCACTGGTGTGTGATCACCATAATTTGAATCTGAATTCTGTGTGCCACATTTTTTTCAGAGAGTGACAACTGATACATTTAAAAATGTTAGATCCTTCCCCCCATTATTAGACAATTTTTCTTTTTTTTAAATTATTTGCTTTCTTCCTTTTAGATTTATCATCTCAGCTGCTGCACAGCTAGAGATATATAATGCCAGCACCACTGATTTTCAGACTTCTGAGTGGACTCCAAACATAATTCTTAGGCATTTATTCAAAGGTGCATTTATAATTTTGGAAACTTTTGAAAGCTCAGCGTCTAATCTTAATATCCCCTTAGGAAATGGAAATTCTTTTGCCATATGGACACAGTTTCATCTTGTCCCCCTCCCCCTTCCCACTAAACTGGTGTAGTCCACTTAGCTTCAGAAAGCTGCCAGGGCCAGTTATAAATCTTAGTCTCTACATGTGATTTTTACCAAAGATCAGTAGAAGAGAAACCATGAAGTGGATCACAAACATTTACTAAGAGGTCTCAAAACATATCAGCATGGGGCATACTCTATCCCAAGCACATGTCAAATCCCAGTAACTTTTGCAAAACACTATTCTCATTATCTACCAACTTTACCATTGACACAGTTAGAAAAAGAAAATTTAAAAATCAACTGCCATCCACTATTTTCTAATTTTGTACTTTATTGTAAGGCTCCAGGTTCCTTCCTTGAATTCTGCTAAGGTGTATGTGGTAACACATAGTGTGGCAGGTGGTGTAGTCACAGTCTGCACTATGCCTACAGGGGCATACCATGCACAGAGAAAGATGCTGAAACTGTAGAAGAGAAATTCCTGTATTCAGAAATCAAATTTTGCTTATCATTTGAGGGATATGTTAGAGTAGGTTTAAAAGTATTTGTTTAGTTTCATTCTTCTTCAGGGAAGAAGTTTTATTTAAAGTAGATGAGGATACATGGAAGAGTATGCTTTGAAGAGGAATAGGCTAACTCAAAAGACAGGGCAATATCAATAGAAGGCATAGAGACAGAAACGGAGGAACAAAAGGAGGAAAAGAGATAGTCAAGTTATTCTGATGAATTCCAAATGTTTGGTGAGAATAATTAAAGACAAAAAGAAAATGAAGCCCAAACTAGTCAGCAGAAAAGACAGGAACGATGTCTTGACCCAGTAGATGTCAGTGGGGCTTTTGCTCTTCTATTCAGCCAAGGCATAAGTTTACCTTTCATGTCAGAGTGGAGAAAAATCTCATCTTTGAGCTGAGAAAAAACAATGATGAGATTTAAAGAGGAGCTGGTGAAGACTGGATCAGAATACCAAAGAGTGATGTTTAGCAAGTGTCCTATGAATCACATCAGACTTGTTGACAGTGACCAACTTCTTTTGGAGCTGCTAAAAGAAGTGCTGCTTTGTGTATTAGACAAAGAAAGTCAGAAATGTGGAGTGATTTTAGAAAACATGAATGGTTTTCAGGCAGTTGGGAGATTGTAGAAGCAATGAAACAAAATCAATGGGAAACTGCTGGAGAAGAGGCTGCTGCAGCAAGAAAAAGACAGACTGAGCTTGAACATAAAGGAAGAATACATGGACGTGGATGAGTACAAAGAAGGAAGGTGTGTACAAAGAGAGAGAGGACGTAAAAATGTCACTGAAAGTGTAAGCTGACCAGGCCTAGGGAAGGATGTTGACATTCATTGCCAGGAAATGGCAGGATACCATTTAGAAGAGAGCTTGGTTTTTGCAGCACTGTATTTCAAATACAGTTAGGAGATTCAGGAGGATGTAAACAGAGAAATACGCAAGTTAGTCTTAAAAGGATAACCACATACCGGATGGAGACTGAAAAACATGTGGTAAATTGATTTGGATAAAGGATGAACGTGCCATGGAATAAAGGAAAAAGTCCAGAAAAGAGCTTTGCAAAGTGTATTTCAACACTGAGTGATAGAGAGGTGCTCCTGTGCAGGTCAAAGCTGGCTGGAATGTGTGAAACGTACCAAAAGAGATGGATTACCTTGAGCTGGATTTCGTGCTGTCACTTCTGGATCATCATTAATACAAGATGTAGGTAGTTCATCATAGTGATACGCTGTTTTTGTCCATGACAGTGTACTGATATAACTACAGGAAAAGATAAAGAAAGGCATGTGGAAGGAGGATATAACAAATAAATTAAAAGTGAAAAACCTATATGTTATGTTATATGACTGAAGTCTAAACATATTAAACAAAGACCTGGTGAAAAACAGAGGAATATTGACCACTCTTCAGAAGCAAAATCACCAAGGGGAAGCCAAGGAAGGAAATACCATGTGCACTGATGAAGGTCACTGCCTCCACAGGCATAGGGCTTATTGTGGGATCCAAGGTATAAAGAAAGAACTGTGTGACAGCACCGAACTTGCTATTAGGCCTTTGAATGGGACTGTGGGAATGCGCAGTACTTATTATGGGATATATAGGGGGAGGACCAAAGAAGAAGGCAGGGATCAAGTTGGATCCCAGAGGAAATCCTTGCAACCCTGTGGCTATATCCCAGGGGTGGGATGAGTCCTGCAGCACACCAGATTTGTTTGCTTCTAGTTTATGTATAGGAACATTTTTATTTTCATGCACATATGCATGTTTATATTTGCATTTATTTTTATATATTCTCTTTATTTGAATAAATGTTTGCTTGAATCCTGCATGCTTGTTTGAAAGTAATTTTACTTTATAAAATTTATAAATGATATCTTGATGTTACTCCTGGAAACTCTCAAATCGGAAATATCTTACTTTCTATAGATGAGGAGATGGTGGCAGAGGACTGGTTTGTTTCCCTGGCATGTCTCTGAACAGCAGCAATTTAGTCAGTGTTAAAAGAGCTGGCCTGCATAGAGGTTAATAATACACAATAGAGTTCTGAACTTCTTTTTGTTTTAGTAAAATTATATTTTCAACATCTGGAAAATTCTCAGGCACAATATTATAATACACAAAGCATTTGAGGATCATAACATTGCCGCTTAACAGTTTGATTAATTGATGGCTGTCTTGAATCCGCTTACATCAGAGTAAGTATAAATGGATTTAAGTGTAAAGAAAGGCACCAATTTGGTTTAAAAGTTGCATTTCTTCAGTTGTATTTCCCCCACTGAATTCTTAAAGGGGCTGTTACATGTCACCTTGTGAGGTATTAGAGAATGACACTTGAAGCATTTTTATTTGTCAGAGATTGCAATGGATTAATACTTGCATGGTTGTAGCTGCAAGGATGTGTCAGTACTAAGCTAATGGTGTACCCTGCCAATTTACTAGAATGGCTAAACGTAATACTGTCAAAATTAATGTAGTTTTCTTTTATATAAATTTTAATAGATTTTGTATGAATCATTCTTTTTTATATTCGTTATAAACCAATACAACCTCCATGAATTTTTAAAAATCTCCTTGAAAGATGGTGTGCACTTGAATCTAAAAACAATGAAAACTGAAGGACATCTTAGAATACAGCCTTGATCTCTGGCTGGCCATCCCTGAATATAGCAGAGCTCTTATAGCAACATAGCATGAATGTTCATGATGATAAACTCCCAGTTTACACACCCTGTATTATCAGATATACCTGGGTGTTTATGGGGGGTTATTCGAGTGAGTATTTATTTCATTCCTGCTTAATCTTTTAAAATAATACTAGTAATGATAGCTACAACTAAGGTAGGCTAGTATATTTGAATGCCTGAATTCAGTTGCTTAAAATATAACCAGAACCATATAAATGGCATTTTTCCATGTTTGCTCTTCATTTCAGGTATTAGTCTCTTAAATCATTTTCTTTGGAAAATTAAGATTTTTTGTTTTTTGTTTTTGCCTAATCTGGGAAGGACGTTTAGAGAGCACAGCTGATATTACTTCAACAATGTTAAAAATTGTTACTGAATTTTCTAGGAGGAACTTTTGCTGCTCGGTGATTCTGCAGTAGAAACTGAAGCTTACATACATTTTCATTCATAAGCTCTGAAATCTCATATTGGCTGTTATAAATCTGCACATCAAAGGATTTATAACTGAGGGGGAAATCTTGTAACATTTCATTAAGGATATCAGAAAGTATTAGCATGATATTTTATGTACAGAAGCAAATGTCCAAAATCACTTCTAGAAGAGCCATGCTCTGTATCAACAAGTTAGATAAATAATTAAATATAAATAACTAAACATATTATTATATATTATATAATTATATTAATATATTATTATTATTTAATAATTAAATTTAATTACATAAATAATTAAATAGACACATGTTTGGTGGGAGAAAATAGTGACTTCCATGTTCAAGAAAAGTTACCCTGATATTAAACTTGAATCAGGAAGATTCAAGCTAACTTTTAAATATATGTATATGACGTGTGACAATGTCAGAGAAAATGTCTCCAATATTGCAGTGATCTTGGATAATATTAGTCTATAAATATAACAATAAAAAATTGAAACACCAGACGGCAGCATATCAAAATGCTTTGAAGTTTTAATAGAAGATACTGCTATTAAAATCAAAAAGCTTTCTAACATCTATGAGCTTTTCAAGCCTTGGAAATAAAAATCCTCTGGAAACTCCTTCAGAAAAATGCAGTAAATGTACTATCATATGTATACTCAATGTTCTACTATTGAAAGCCTAAACTCCAAACAAGTATTTATTGAGACCTACGTAGATCTTTTCAAGTTTCTTCATAATCTCTTCTTAATCAAAAATATGATTGCATATTTTAACTAAGGAATATTGCATCTTACATATATTTTGCATGAATGAAAATGACCATATTATTACCCTGTACTCATCAGTGTGAATTTTGATGGTGGAATCCATGTAAAATTACTATAAGAAAAGCTGGTTGTGAGGAATCTGTTCACTGATATTCAGTTACTCTGTAAGTGTAGCTTATGCTACAAATGCTCTTATTACCCAAAGAACAGGTAGATAATGAAGGGCACATATCTTCCAGTAGTCATAACCCACACAACAGTAAAGCAATGAGAGTCTGACGTGGTGTACGAGTAAGGAAGCTGCCTGTGGAAGTGGGCTGGAAATACAGCTGATTACTTCAGGCAAGTTCAGTTTTCAAGTTGGCATGGAAAATGCAGCTAGATTTGTTGAAAAGGGTATGTTTATATCCTGAAGAATGGCTGAAAAAAAATGTTTCCTTATTTAATTTCTTCTCCTAAATTTTGCATTCCAGCTTTTTCTGGAATGTTGATTCTAGTAACATTCATACATGCACCTAATTTCTTGGGCCAGGAATGAATCCAAATAATAAGTAACTTTTCAGTTCTCTGATCCAGCTCATCAGCCAGCTACTGGAAAGTAGGATCAGCACAAGAAAAGTAGCAGGAACGAGACTACTCCCCTTTGGAATCAGCCTCCATTTATGTTGGTTTGGAGTGATCACAGTCCTCTAGCCAGAGTAAGCCAAGGATGTTATTTTACTCAGTTTGTCAAAGGCAGAATGACAGATTAATGCAACCAGTTACAGTAACCTCTGTGTTGCTACATGAGCCCCTTATGCTATTTGCTGTTGCTCTGAAAGACCCCAGTTAAAAGTGAGTGAACATAGTAGCATTTAAATTCCATTCTAGTTTCAGAAAGGTAAGCAAAAGTTTGAGAAGGCAACCTATACACTTTTTAAATATAAAGGAAAACAACTTATTTTTAAGTTAAGTTGATTCTTAAGACCACCTAGTGGTTCACCGCAAGACTGAAATAGACATTACTTATAAGAAAGTGGACAGCCCAGGAGTCACTGAGGACATAACAGGAAGAAAATTGGTTTTAGCAAGGGTGAACAGGGCCATGATGTGCAGAGTTGCTTGTGCTGCTGTCGATGCATGAGCAGGAATGAAGTCAGATGTGAGCCTGGGTTTGCAAAGTGTATAGCTAGAAAAACAAAAACATATTTTTATTTGCGTACAAAATACATTTGCTCTGGAAATCATTGAGAGACAGTAAATGTGGGGAATCTGCAGTGCCATTTTTCAACTGCTTATAAAATTTTGGAGTCAGTTTGATGGCATTTTTGTTCAACTGTTTGGATCCAATGTGGCAACTGTTGAATGCCACATCCAATCATTTACAAGAGATGTTCCAAGCATCAGTGGACAGAACCCTAAGGGTTTGGGTGGAAACCAGAAAGCTACAAGATGAATAAGAGGGAGACACACAGAGCCCCTGCATCTGGTTAGTAGAATGAGCAACTTAATTTTCTATAGTTCAAAGACTCACTCTCATAAAACTATTAACACATTCCAGCAAAACAATGCCCCTTGCTTTAACTATTCTCTTTGGCTTTTACAATACAGTGTCAAAGAGAAGGACACATCAGGCAAAATACTATTATGAATGACATATGGAGTATGGTCTACTGGAGGGCTGAGAAGTGGGAACACTGGAGAACTCAAAGTGGAAATCAGAACATGGGAGTTTAACACTGTTCTCGGTATATGCACAGCTGCAGAATGGGAAACAGAATCCTTTTCCTGGAATAAGGAATGCACAGGAACAGGTTAAAGTATTGTGACAGCAGATTATCAGATACACCAAGCAATAGAAAGAATGCCTAAAATGAGTGAATAATGGTAAAATAAATTTTTAGTCAATTAGAACAATAAAATGGAGATGTGCCAATAGTACCACTGGGTAATGGCAAGAACACTTCTGCAATAGCAGGAACTTCATAATACAAGAAAAAAATATGACTTATCTGTGTTCACACTACCCCATTACATGACTGTTAAAGGTCTGAAAGAAAATCAGTTTGGTATTTGACTGATACTAGTTCACACTGGACTAAGACTTTAAAGATGAAGAACTTGATGTAGTAAGTTGCCTAATGTTTGTAGTAAAAAAGATGTACTTCATTTTTCTGCATCAGTTTCTGATTTAACATACAAATCACTGCATTTTTACTTCATTTCTGTTCTGGAAAACTTATTAGTACCAGAAGAACTAAACTACAGAGAAAAAGAGAACCACAAGAAAACATCCAGAATATATAAATGCCACTTCCAATAATATAAAACTAAACAATTTCCTTTAAAGATCCCAGTTTGTAAAACACTGAAGTGAATTATGTCCTACTGCATTAAGAGCTAAACACAGCAATTGGCACAATATATTCTTGACTTCCACATTCACTCAGATGAAAATCTGAATTGAAGCGATAGCAACAGAATTTTGCATGCAAATAATTTGGGAAGAAGCCTTCACAGTTTCTCACGCAATCTGGCTAGATACATTCTCATGCAATTTACGCTGGGTGGACATGAAATCACTCAAAGCCTGTGCCAGGGTTCCTGGAACTTCCAGCCAGTACTGGAATTGTATCAGAAATTCTGCTTTTCATTTAAAATAAAAGGAATACGCTTCAAGTCTCTTGATCTGGGAAGAATATCTTGAGTACCCAGTCTAGGTGCAATCAGCACCTAATTGCAGGGAACAAATTTCCTTTCTAGCAGTGGAGCATGATCTTAGAGTCATAGAATCATAGAATTATTTGAGTTGGAAGAGACCTTTAAAGGTTATCTAGTCCAATTCCCCTGCAATGAACTGGGACACCACAGCTAGACTAGAATGCTCAGAGCTCCATCCAGCCTGACCTTGAATGTCTCTAGGGATGGGGTTCCCACCACATCTCTCAGTTACATCTTACAGTACTTCAGCACCCTAATTGTGGAACAGTTTTTTTCTTATATCCAATATAAATCTCCCCTCTTTTAGTTTGAAACCATTCCCCCTTGTCCTATCCCAACAGACTCTATTAAGGAGTCTCTCCCTTTCTTTCTTAGTGTAGCTTCTAGGAGGATCTGTTTCATGATCTTCTCTGGCACAGAAAACTTCAAGATTCACACCTTGAGGGCAGAAGGGCAATCACCTTTGGAAGCAACAAGTCCAGCTGTGGGAGCCCTTTCATCCACTGAAAGGTGCAACTGACAGAAAATTCATGATGTGTTTGAGATATGACGGTGGTGCTATTTCTTCAGATCTAAAGAATATTGGAGCAAATATTTTGGACAGAAGATAAGGACAATGAGCTAAGATTCATCTATTTAATCCATCTTCCAAGACAAACCGGTCTGATGTCTTCTGTAGGAAAACGTTTTCCAGAGCTATGACTAATAACAGAAGTTAGTAGTAGAACTAAGTGTATATTGGACTTAAAGCTCTAAAATGGAGGGAGCCTCTAACTTTCTGTTCCCATTAATCTCTGGATTAATGAGAAGCTCAGGCACCTGAAAAAGCCCAACATCATGCATGAGGTCCTATAATTGCCTTAAATATGTGACCATGAAGTTCCTATATTAAGAGTATACACGAGGACTGCTCCAAAAGTAATGCCTCCTATTTTTATTAAGTTGGCCCACAACATCAGAGATGGGTGTTGCTGCTATAGCAGTAGAGGCTGAAACTTTCTGCCAGTACTCCATTACATTCTGTTGCCATGTGACAGATGGCAGCGGGGGGGCAGTCTGAAAAAATGCTGTCTGATGTGGAAGTGTGGATTTAACAAAGGTGTATCATTGAATTCCTCCATGCAGACAAAAGTTGCATCCACTGATATTTGATGCTTGTTGAGTGTCAGTGGAGACCAAACAGTAGATGTGGCAAAAATGTGTAACTAATAGTGGTGACAACAATGGTGGTGAAAAATAGTGAATAGCTCAGAATTTGCTCTGTCTAGTAGTGCTACTGAGCTCTGTTGTAATTTTGATGAAAATAGGAGGCACTGCTTTTGGATCAACTTACATATTATTCTGTTGAAGTCCTGATGAGATGCTGTAACAGATGTCATTCTTTTGCCTTGTCAGCTATATTCCCTACTGTATTTCAGGTGGAATCTTGGATTAGTATCCAACTAGAAGATGATCATTAAGGTATGAAATGCCTGTGGCATGTGTTGCCTTTTTCTTCCGTGCATCTTCAATGAAAAAGTAGGATGCTGGAGACAGATTTGTGCTTTCAGATGCAGTTTAATTTTCCAGGTTATTTAAGCCAAGGTGAAAGAACCAAGCCATAAATCTGGTTCAAAGGGCATGTTGTGTTTGAGGTATTCAGCCTTTCAGAGAAGTGTTTAGCCCATTTTCCAAGAGTGTACTGTGTCTTGTTTAGACAGGCTTTACCATTTTACAATTCTACTTTTACCTGGAAGCAGAAATGTCAACAAAATTCATATTGTGTTATTTTCTTCAATAAAAGCAAGATGGATTACAAATTGGAAAGGTCTTTTTGCTATAAAATAGCAGCATTGAAATGCCTTTGAAAATGTAAAAGAACAGCATTATGCTAGGACCAGAAAAATAAACCATGACTCTATCCTGTATATTACTTTTGTCCTCGTGAAAAGAAGGACAAAACTTAATCAGGCACTTTAGAGAGAAGCATTGAACTGAAACAATTCATGGAACAATAAAACAGTGATTCTGCACTCTCCATGGAGATCAGTGTTTCACTGATACTAATAACAGTCCAAAATCAAACTAGATAATGGCCAAAAGGGTATCAGAAAAATCAAAATAGTCTAACATTTATGTCATGTCATAATTTTGTCATAAAATATGCAAAAAATATGCTTGTGTTTTATATTCTGCTTGGATTTGAGGAAATTTTGGAGGTAGGTGGGTGATCTTGGAGGCCTTTTCCAACCTTGGTGATTCTATTATTCAATTATTCTGTAATTCTCTGAAACTATGACTCTGGGAAGATGCACTGTTTCATCTCTTCACATGATGAATTAATAACTTTTAATCCATTTTGTTGTATGTGATGTGTAGAGGCATTACTTGGGAACCTTTTTTCTTAGGTTTCTGTAGGTGCTGGCAATATGAAGTTCAGAAAAAAGTAACAAGTCTGCCTAAAAATATCATGACAAATTAATACAGTAAGTAATAAGTAATAAATAAATAAGCAAGCAGAAGGCCTGGTGATTCTAAATAAATTGTTAGAATATTGCACTGCTTATACAAAAATAATATAAATTGTTTTAATTTGTTTCTTGTTCTAAGCAAAATAGGAAATGAAAACATCCCTGATGGAAATGTGTTTGGCCACACATTCCAGTACAAATAATGCTTTTCTTATTTCCTTGTCTCTTTAAAATAAACACTCCACAATGAAAAGTTTATCTTTCCCTGCCTGGAATTCTATTGTATTAGTCATTCTGCAGAACACAAAAACAGTGAACATTCAGTGTGCATGCCCTGTTGCAAGGAGACATAAGACATTTATTAAAAATGAATTCCAAATAATTAGTGTAAGAGATCATGAAATGTGCATAGGAGAAAATACTCCCTGAGTCGTATCGCAAACAGGTGGGGGTCCAAGATGTTAATAGGCAATCTGCACCACAGCTATTCCCTGAGGGGTCTTCTACAGGTGGTTTGCATTTCTGGAGTAGAAATGTATGCTCTATGAAATGGAAAATTTCTCTTAAATTTTTTCCACTACATCATTTCACTTTTGATTCTTCTTGCCTCTGTTGTACTGAGTCAAGAGTTAATGGGAGAAGCAGAAAAAAATCAGGAGTTGAATGACTGAGGCCTAAGATTTCAAGATGAGCTGGTATATATCAGAAGATGGGACATAGTAGAGTAAACTTTATAAAATTATCTCTTTGTAACTTTGTGCATCTTATATTGTATAAAATAAAGTTGTTTCTTTTTTGGAGTTTTTTTGCATTATACAATTTTTGTTTCTAAAATATTTGTACTCTTTATGTCCTATATAAAATTAGGCTTTTACTGAACTGCTTTATCAAATAAAGGTCTTAGGAAATAGCTACTTATGGGACAAATGATAAAGAAAACCAAATACAATTAGAGAGATTTCATTTGGAGAATGATACAGTACAAAAAAGCCTTCCTACTGAAAAGAAATCTGTCCCATATTTCTGGCAAGTCTAAGCTTCTTTACTACTGTAAGGCTTATTCCCTATGTGAGGAACATCATTTTCCAGATTATTATGGTGCAGTTGCTGCTTGGTGAAGTCAGACTTGGGCATGCTAATATTATTTACCCCATGTGATGCTGATAAATGAATAAATAAAGGTAAATTGCTCATGAGGTTGTATTTTTGAATTGCCCAGTAAATGAATTTAGTGCACAAAAAGTTGATAACATTTACTAAGCCACAGGTTGGCAAAGTAATGAATCATTGATAGACCATCCTTAAAACTTTCCAAACTTCTGGAGAGTTGAAACTAGCCTACCATCATTAAATGACTAGTAAAATGTGAGCAGTAAGACAGATTCAAAAAGGATTTCATGGTGCTATACTTCTACAAGTTCTTAGGAAAACAGTGCAGTATAACTTTGCAACTTGAATATTATTGCATTGTTCAAAACTCACTAAAACCATTTTGAAAATGCATAGATATTTCTCTTGTACATAGAATGAACATACACAGTCAGAAGAGGAAGTCTTCATGTCTTTAATCTAGCAAGGTCTTAGTTACATTCACAGGCCCACAAGTCACTAAGTTGAAGCTTCCCACAGGCATTTTATCCTGGGCCTGGTTCAAAGCCACTGAACTCAATGAGAAACCACCTGGTGACTTCATAGATGTTGGATCAAGGTCCAGGTGGCTACTGAGTGAGCTGTAGAAGAGGTTTTATATCCTGAAAAAATGATCTCATTTATGAATAAACTCCTTTTCTGGGAAATCTCACATATTTTCAGCGACTATTCAAAGGCTTTGGTAGGTATGGACTAATTAGTACCATATGTCAAAATTCAGATTTCTCTAACAAAAATATTGTAGATATTTTATTACCCGTAACATCTCCTATTTAGACTATGGACATCTATCCACGAAAATAATAGTTCATGATCTGCCTCTGTACTGTGCATTGAGTCTAGGGCAACTAGGAATCATCAGACTTCCCGTTATGTATGCAAAGAGAGTCCAAATGAAGTCCATTACACAGGCTGTCTGTGGAAGGCATACTCTATCTGAAATGCTGAGGCTTACTTATCTGACATGTTAGACCTACCCAATAATGCAGAAAATACAGCTGATTAAAAAAAAAAAAGGCACAAAGTAAAAAATTGACTCCAAACCACAAGAAGAATACACATTTCTCACAGCATTGTGTTTTACTATGTGGCTGCTTTTGATAGCCTTGATAATCTTTCATATTGAAGACACAAGGAATAAATCTTGGATAAACTCTTCTAAAGACAAACATTGTCAAGATTTCTTTTTAGATGTCAAGTTTATCAGAAATTCGGTTCTGAAGTTTTGGAGTCTCTAAAATTGTTGTATTGTATATATACACTCACGAATATCCAAATGAAACAACCTGTGAAAAGAAAGACTCAAATTTGTGATGACGTATGTCTTTCTTCCTGCCACTGTTCACTATTCATGAGGGGAAACAGTACTTATATATATGTGTGTGTGTGTGTGTATGTGTGTATATATATTTTTTTTTCCTGAAAAGGTAATAAGAAAGTATGAAAAATAAGATGCCTAAAACAGTAGAAACTTGGTGAGCCACAGTGAGAAACTTCATCCAATCATTTTTTTTTTCCTGAAAGTTGTTACCTTTAGAACTTCAGGTGCAAAAAATTTATGATGTAATTTAGTCCAATTTTCTATATTTCAGTGTCCATTACAGTTCTACCCTGAAGTCAGACTATGAATCCAAATACTTTGTATTTGATTAAAGGAATTCTTTTTTTACAAAATCTATCTAAAATAAGTAGTTAAGATTGGCTGTGTGTTATTAATGTAAATGAGTGTCATTTTCTGCCTACAAAGAGAAGGGAAGGTGTGACCTTGGTCCTTTACACTGAACTATTCTTAGCTGATATAAGTAAATGAAGAATATATATGGATGCATAGTTTAAAGTTTATTTTTGCCAGTCAACAGTCAAGCTTACCATCAGAGAACAGCAGTGAACATATTTACCTACACTACTAAGATCTGCTTGATCTTATAAACACTATTGCAGAAATCAGATAAAACAATAGACAAAACAAAACAATGAAATGCACCAAAGAGTTCTCTGTCTCTCTGCTCATGTCTTCCAAAATATTTTATGAAGCATAATCCACAGAGAGCACAGATGTTGTAGTCCAGTTGCTTGGGAACTTTATCTGCATCAGATTTGTAAAAGCTCAAGATGTTGTACTAAAGAAAAAAGTATTCTCATTTAATAGCTAACACACATGTCAGTGGTTAGATATGTACCACAGTTGCAACTTTCAGAGATGCATTCTTCTTGGGAGACAATGGTGTACACATTTAGAGATTTTCTGCTGGAAGAAAGCTTTTTCTCAATGGTCCTACTAAAGTTCATTCTTTATAAAACTTCGGAAACTAAGTTTTCAGTGTAATTCCAAGATGCACCCAGCTAGGAAATTAATGCTCTTGTGATGTGATAAATTCTTCTGAGCTGTAGCAGTTCCATTAGATTCACTTTGGCTGAGACAATAAAGAGTTTTAAATTAAATCAATAAAGGTCATTTTATTTAGACAAGAATGATTTGTTATAGAACAGCATCTCTTCAGTACTGAAAAGTGGAAAAATATTGTTTGCAATATTTCCCTTTGTTAGAAGTTTAGTGATCAACTAATAGCCTTTGCTTCTCTCTCTTTTACCAGACTTAATATCGGTTAACTGAAGGTGAGTTCGATCACATAAAGGGAAGTTTATTAGAAAAGTAACACTGCTTTTCATCAATCAAAAGGACACAATGGGTGTTCTGTCATCTTTATACACAAAAGTTATGACTTGACTGAGCAATATGTTATACAAAGTACAAGAATCTCTGAGGAGAGACAAATATGCCATGAGTTATTGTTTAGATAAATTTTTTTTTAAAAGTTATGGCAGATATGACGATATGTTTTGGCCTGCTGTTTGAGGTTGTTCTTAGAACTTGACAGTAAGGCACTCTCCAGAGTTGTATTCATGCTGAGAGAAGGGTGGGAAGGGAAAGAAAGAGAGAAGCAAGCTGTGGGAGTGCAGTTTTACTCTTGAATACATGAAGGAGTAGTATTTCTGAATATCAGCACTTAGACATCAGGATTACAGTTCCATGGTGTATAAACTGGGTAATTTTGGATGGAAGTCCCCACATTGTCATGTGTTCTCCTTAGGGCAAGAATGTTTTCGCTTTTGTATTTTGACAGCCAAAACAGATTTGCTGCAAAAGTACAGTTTGTAGAGTTTTCCATTTTTAATTGAGCAAGAGCCAAAAACTGAAATCTATATCATTTCCTTGTGTCTTCAGAAGTATCAGATTTGGGGGGTTGGTGTAACTGTGGAGTCCCCCATGAACTTCGACTCAACACGAGATTAACAAGATTTTACTGCTAGTATTCTCGCAAATTCATAGAGTACTTCTTGCAAAAGAAAAAGAAACAGATAAGAACGAGATACATGATCTAGTACATCAAGAATGGAGATACTGCTCTCCAGTGAACATACCCCCACCTTATAAAAGGCATGGACATCCATTCTTAAAGCAAGACCACACTTATTGTTCTTCTATGTTCATACATCAGTTCTGTTGGCAATTTATACTTCTTGTGACATGTTACATCAAAAGATGCGTAGGTCCCAATTAGGATCCAGTTCTGATTTGATAACAATCTCCAGGTAAGAACAGATGGGTTAAAATTACTTTTGTACCTGTTATAAAGTGATTAGGGTTGTAGCCATAAAAAAGGACTCAGACATCTTCTCCTGCTAAGAACTGATCTAACTTCATATTAATTTTTAACATTAACTTTATAATGTCATTTGTCCAGCAAATCTCACATAATGATCAGAAATACATGTGTTTTCCCTAGTGTGCTTAACTCAGCTTGTTTAGTGAGGGTACTCCTGGACTATTCTGTACTTCCTGAGTGCATTGCAGGTCACTAAGATACATGCTGAGAAGTGTACTGTGTATTTAAAATGCAATCTCAATGTGCAATTATTCTTCTATGAGAGAATAGCATTTCAGGAAATAATGCTCACAGAGGAGTGATAAAATGTCAAACAATAACTCCAAAAAATGGTTTGATATCAGGTGAGGATTAAAGATTATATCACATTGTTTCACAATGTAACCGAATTGGACTTTTTTAAAGCAGAAATATAGTAAAAAATGAGTCAGTAAATTGTATGCATAGAGAGAACATAGTTATATAATTTTCACACAGAGGAAGGAATTGGGGCCTCTGTTAATTATTCCTTGACCTATACAAGTAACAGAAGAAATATTTTAAATGCCTAATTATGTATCGTACTTTTTTGTTCACTGAATAATCTTTAAAGAATGTACAATATACTGTATAACAAAATTTTGACAAGACCAATATTTTTCAGTTTGTGAAGTTTAATTATTAAGCGTAATATGCTGAGAAGATGCTTTACCTTGTCTACATGAATAGGAAAACAACATGCAAAAGGAACTTAAGAAGAAAAGAGGCATTTCTATGTGAAGTTAATTGAGGACATCAGGCCAAAATGAGTGAGAATTTTCATCTCACAGCTTCTGATCTCATCTCTGATTTTGCAAATAGTATTCATTCCCTCTGTGGATTTATGGCATAAGCATCTTGTGGGTCTCATCAGCATTAGGGAGAGCATCTGAAACCAAGTCAGCTAGAGTACTAAATGAGGTATATGCACTGAGTCATATGGATTATGTGTACTGAGAAAAGGACAAATATTAAAGCATATTTCTACATATATGCTTTTCTCAAAACTAGCTTCAGATTACTATATACCAGTATGTTTCCTTAGGAACATGCAGTAGGGAGAAAATTATGATGGATCCAATGCTTCAGCACTAGAATGAACTAACAGGACAAATAAATGTAGGTCGCCCCAAAAGTAATATCTCCCATTTATTTCTGTGTAAACTACAGCAGATACAAAGAGCACAGTAACATTATTTGAGGGAGAAAATTTTCAGCTGCAAATTAGTTGATTTCTCTTGCTCAGTCTCCGTATATCTCTGTAATGCTTCCTATATTGAAAGAGGATTGAAAGACAAATACCAGGTAGGAGCCAGAGAAAAAGCTCCAGATCATCTGAATGGTTTGAGAACATGCTAGGAGAGAAGAGAGATTTCTACTGAGACAGACATGTTAGTTCAGTGTTACTGAAAACTGAGCAAGATACGTCACAGATAAAGCAGAAATTTCCGACTTACCGGTGAAAAACTCAGGCTCACAAACAGGAAAAGATCATTTTATGAGTATAGGGATTATAACATTTGTTGTTTTCCCCAGAACAACATGTCTCTGATAGTGTCATGTGATGGCTTATTTATGCTTGGCTTTCTGGACTGCCGTGGTTTACACCTGACAGGCAGCTAAGCACCACATAACCATTTGCTCACTCCTTGCAGTAGGATGGGGAAAGAATAAAGAAAATAGGAAAAATGAAAATAACTCAAGAGTTGAGACAAGCACAGTTGCAAAAGAAAATGAAAAGGTAAAAATAAATAAAAAATAAGTGGTGCAATTTCTTACCACCAGCCAACAGATACCCAGCCAGTCTCCACAAAGCAGCAGCCCTTCCTCCACCCCCAGCCTCCACATGGACAACTCATCCCAGTTTTATTGTTCTGCACAATATCAGATATCAGGGAATAGTTCTCTGGTCAGTTTGGGTCAGCTGTCCTGTCCATGTCCCATCCCAGCTTTTTGTGCACCTGTCATACCAGACAGAAGAGGAGTCAACAGTCTTTGACTCATTGTAATCACTGTTCAGTAACAACATCAGTGTGTTATTAGCACTATTTTCATCCTAAATACAAAACACAGCACTTTACCAGCTTAACTATCCCATCAGAAACATAGATACTGATTTATGTCCTCTGGACAAATTCTTACCAGAAGTTCATAGATTCATAGATTCATAGATTCAAACAACTTCAGCCTATATGGTAACATAGAATGGATTAAGAGGAAGAAGAGGAAATGTGTTTTCATTCACTTGAAAAAAAAAAAAAAAAAAAAGAGTCCTATCTCTTAGCATAGATGAGAACTCTAGTATCTTAAAACTGGTACATGGCCTGATGGCTGCAGACGGGTCTTGCCTGTCTCCAAGGGGAGAGTGGATTCTAGGCCAGGAGCTGGCAGGGCTCATTGAGAGAGCTTTAAACTAGATACGAAGGGGGGAGGGGAGTAAATGTCCCTTGCTAGGGTGGAGCGAGTAATTCAGTTGCCAGCTAGGTCTGATGGGGAAGAGGGTGGAGGTAAACAGGACAGATAAGGGCTTGGGAATGGTGTTGTTGTAGGAGATTGCAGGGAAATATCTCTGGATTATCCTGTAGGATCTTGTAAGAAAACTCCCCAGAGGAGTTAACATTGCAAATTCCCTGCCTGAAATCTTGAGTCCCTTTAGAGATACCTACCTGTTGCTTCCCTAAAGTGTCTTGTACACTAATGTGTGCAGCATGGGAAATAAACAGGAAGAGTTAGAGGTCTGAGTGTGGTCGCAAGGCCACTATCTCATAGTGATCACAGAGTCATGGTGGGAGAGTTCACATGACTGGAACGCTGCCATGGATGGCTATGTGCTTTTTAGAAAAGACAGGGTGGCAAGATGGGGTAATGGAGTTGCTCTTTATGTGAACAGCTGGAATGTATCGAACTTCACCTGGGGGAGGATGATGTACCAGTTGAGAGCCTGTGGGTGAGAATTAAGGGGCAGGCTATTGTGACACAGTTGTGGTGGTGTGGGGTGTATTATAGGCCCCCTAATCAGGAGGGATTGTGATGAGGCCTTCTACAAGCAGCTGGATGTAGCTTCACTATCTCAGGTGCTGGTTCTTATTGGGCACTTCAATTCTACAGATATTTGCTGGGAAAGCAACATATCCAAACATGCACGCTCCAGATGGTTCCTGCCATATGTTGAAGATAACTTTCTGATGCAGGTGGTGGAGGAGCCAACAAGGAGTGAGGGATTGCTGGACCTTGTTCTTACTAATAAGGATGAGCTTGTTAGAGAAGTGAAGGTTAGGGGCAGATTGGGATGTGATGATGATGAGATGGTGGAGTTCAAGATCTTGAGTGGAAGAAGCAAACCAAAACGTAGCATATCTATCCCGGACTTCAGGAAACCACCTTTGAGCAATTCCGAGACCATCTTGGAACTGTCCCATGGGCTAGAGCATTAGAAGGCAAGGTGGCCTGTAAGAGCTGGTCAGCGTTTAAACAGCTCTTCTTCCAAGCTCAGGATCAAGCAAGGGTGGCAGAAAACCTGTGTGGATGAGCAAGGTGCTTATGCATAAACTCAAAGGAAAGAGAAAGGTCCATGAAATGTGGAAAAAGGGTCTGATCACTTGGGAAGAATATAGGAACGTTGCCAGGTCCTGCAGGGATGCAACAAGGAAGGACAATGCTAACCTGGAATTGGACCTGGCAAAGGAGACAAAGAATAAAAAGAAAGGGTTTTTTACGTATGTCAAGAGTAAAAGGAAGACAAGGGAAAATGTGAGTCCCCTACTAACTGAGGCAGATGTTCTGGTAATGGGGGATGCAGAGAAGGCGGAGATGCTGAACAACTTCTTTGCTTCTGCCTTCGCTGTGTGAACTCCCCCTCAGGACTCATGGACTGTGAAGGTAATGAGAGGGTATGGGGAATGGAAAGCTCCCCTTTGGTGAGGCAGGAGATGGTCCGAGAGCACCTATGCAACATCAGTGTACATAAATCCATGGGCCCCAATGGGATGTATCCACGTGTGCTGAGGGAGTTGGAACAGGTGACTTCTGAAACACTCTTTATCCGGGGAACTACAGGCCAGTCAGCCTCACCTCCATCCCTGGAAAGGTGATGGAACACTTTGCTCTGGATGCTGTCTCCAGGCAGTTAGAAGAAAAGAGAGTTATCAGGAGTAGTCAGCATGGGTTCACCATGGGGAGATCATGCTTGACCAATGTGGTGGCCTTCTATGATGTCATTACTAGCTGGATGGATGAGGGGAGAGCAGTGGATGTATTCTACCTTGATTTCAGCCAGGCATTTGACATTGTCTCCCACAACATCCTTATAATAAAGTTGAGTAGGTGTGCAATAGATGAGTGGACGGTGAGGTGGGTTGAGAACTGGCTGACTGGCAGAGCCCAGAGGGTTGTGATCGGTGGTGCAGAGTTGAGTTGGAGGCCTGTACTTTGCAGTGGTCCTCAGGGGTCGGTGTTGGGTCCAGTCCCGTTTAACATCTTCATCAATGACTGATGAGGAGATAGTATCCACCCTCAGCAAGTTTGCTGATGATACAAAGCAGGGAGGAATGGCTGACATGCTGAAAGGCTGTGCTACCATTCAGCGAGACCTGGACAAGCTGGAGAGTTGGACAGAAAGAAACCAGATGAGGTTTAACAAGAGCAAGTGTAGAGTCATGCGCCTAGGAAGGAATAACTGCATGAACTAGTACAGACTGGGGGATGACCGGCTGGAGAGAAGCTCTAAGGAGAGGGACCTGGGTGTCCTGGTGGATGACACGCTAGCCATGAGCCACCAGTGTGCCCTTGTGGCCAAAAAGGCCAATGGTATCCTGGGGTGCTTTAAAAAGAACATGGCCAGCAGTGATTCTCAGCCTTTACCCTGCTCTGGTGAGGCCTCATCTGCTGTATTGTGTCCAGTTCTGGGCTCTTCAGTACAAAAAAGACTGGGATCTGCTCTAAACCATCCAGCAGAGGGCTACAAAGATGATAAAGGACATGGAACATCTCTCTTATGAGGAGAGGCTGAGAGACCTGGGTCTGTTTAGCCTTGAAAAAAGAAAACTCAGAGAGGAAAACTCCACGTCTATAAATATCTAAGGTGTGGGAGGCAAAGGGATGAGGATGAACTCTTTTCAGCAGTGTGTGGTGAGAGGATGAGGGGAAATGGCTACAAACTGAGGCATAGGAACTTCTGCATAAATGTGCATAAGAATGTCTTCATAGTAAGGGTGGTGGAGCACTGGCACAGGCTGCCCAGAGAGGCGGTGGAGTGTCCTTCTCTGGAGACGTTCAAGACCCACCTGGACACCTACCTGTGCAACCTGGTTTGGGGACCCTGGCAGGGAGGTTGGAATCAATGATCTCTAGGTCTCTCCCAACCCTTACAATTCTGTGATTCTGTGATTCAGTACCTATAAACTGCTTTGCTCTTATATCTTACAGACGCCAATGACAAAGTTCCTTCATGATGCTGATAATACATATAGGGTGTTTTTTGTTTGTTTGTTTGTTTTAAAGATAAAATTGTTCAGGAGCTACATTTGAACTCATCTGAGGGCAGTGATAACTATGAACTTGTACCCCATTTTTGCCAGTGCATGTGCAGACAGCACCACTAGACCCATTTGCTCACCCGGTGGAAGAAGCAAGAATGCAGCTTCTCAGTCTGCTTCATTGCCTAAGACACCATCAGCAGTTGTATGTAGGATACAGGTGTGCTCAGCTCAGGTCCTGACAAAGAGTGCACTTCTTTGGTTCATCTTTATCTGGAACTCTGATGCAGAACATCTCCCGTTATAAATTCAGTTAAGTTTTATATTATGCAACAGAAACAATTTTTCTAGGTGGATGGCTGATTTTTTACAGACAAAGAGCACATTGAAAGTAAATTAAGCACATCTAAATGGAGAAACAAATCCCTCACAGTTTCAAAAGGCTTTGGTAAAAGTAAACAAGCAGCTCTTCCTGTGTCAGAATTAGTGATACTGCAACAAATGGCTTGTTATGCTTTATACAAACTAGATATCATCAGTCTCAGTATGATTGCTACACCTGTTTTTATCTGGAGCAGATTAATAAAAACCCTTCATATGAATTCTTTTTCTAGTTTTTGCAGCTGTAGATAGTACTTTTACTCTAATTAGTCCCTTGGTAACAACTTCTTTAATAGTTATGTGTTTCTTAGACTTTTTAATTCACAGAATAATACATATTTTATAGTATGGGCAAAAGAAACAGATGACTTGTTCCATTGGAAACCAAGAGGTATTTGCAGGACTATTCTTCTTGAAGACGTCATTGGACAGAATAGACACACTCTGATTCAAGGCAAAGTCAAAGAGCAATGTCTTCTGCTCAAGTAATTTTTAAGAAAACTCCAAAATAAGCGTATTCAACAGAAATCCAGTTATTTGTGAGAAAAACTGCTGTAATGCAAATTATGTTACTATGTATTAAGAGGTTGCATGATAATACCAGCTTCAAATAAGACGTCTTTTTAGGCTTTATTTGTCATTAAAGCAGATCAAAACAGTTCAGTTTACAAACCTCAATAGGCAGGCATCTAAGAAAAGTGTTTTAAAACTATTGGGTTAACACAATTATTCAGTAACACTTTTTTCTTGCATAACTTTGGTGGAGACTTTTTTTTTTTTTAACTGATAAGGAACTAAAGAAGAAAACAATTATTGATATTGAGGGTCAGAGGCAGGAGAGATAAAGAGTTCAATTTCTCGAACCATCTTAACCCAGTTCTACTGTGGTACATTTTTTGAATCATGCCCAGTGTGACTGGGTTAGTCACACTTAGAAGATAAGTGTTTCAGAGCAAGTCTAGTGCAACCGTTTTAAGAAAGCATATAAGCTAGTGTCTTGTAAACACAATAAGAACCTTCCCTCATTGGTTTGTTATATATCATCTTTCTTCAATAAGGCAAGGGATTTGTGACATAAATATTCCATGGTCATTTAATGAAAGCCTTCATTGTAAACTGAAGAAGATGATTTAAGAATGCATGGGCAAGCCACACAATGCCATTTCCTAACATGATTTTTCTCCCAGTATTGTATGAAATACACTTAATAATTGAAACAACAGCAACCAAAGAAATAAAGCCCTGAGGGCGGCACATTTGCAGGGGGTGTCATTGTAAAGTTAGAATTTGCCTAGATCTATATTAGTTGTGAGAGTTATTGTCTTTTCTCAGAAAAGGTAATTCTTGGCAAATGTTGTCTATACAAAGAACATACTGTACATAGAAGTTGTGTATTGTATTTAAAAAACTGACATGAGATTTTTACGTGCCCTTCCTTTCACAGCATCCATGAAATATAAAGTCAAACATCATTGCCTCTGTTCAGTTTTTAAGATATGGGTGTTTGCCTTTTCAGATGCCCCAAGATACTCCACATAGCATTCAGATACTAATCCAAAAGGCATAGGTCTCCTTTCTGCCCTGTGTCTTGTCTAGCAGCCCCCTCTATGTATCTTGGATAACCTGTGGATTTATGGAATTCTACCATGCTCTATTGGTCTGGACTTGTGCAGTGACTTGTTTTCATTTCAGGGAAGCATGCACTGAACATTCCAAAATAAATCACTATATTCTAACGTTCTGTATACTATTTTACAGAAAAATGAAAGTCACCTAGTAGTGTCAAGTAGTGTACTGATAAAGGTATCAGCCACTGAGCAAAAGGCTATATCTGAAACATTTGTCTTCTACTAGTTGACTAGGTGGTGTCTTGTGAACTGCTTTTAGACCTGAAGCTTTATTTTTGCATTTTCTTAATGAACATGCTAAGCAGCTCTTTTCTAAAATCCTCTGACCTTAAGGTGTTAAGACATATAGGACTTTACTCATAGAAAGTAAGCCCTATTCAATGATAAAAGAAAATATTGCAAAACAGAATGTTAACACATTACTTCTGTATAAGCACCAACAGTTCACTCCTCCAGATAGCTATAGTACGTGGAGGAAAAAGAAGGTACCAGCATATGATGGTTTGCCAAGCTCTAATTTTCTCTCTCTCTTTTTTTTTTTTTGTAGGAATGAAGTGCAAGATATGGAAATGGGGTGAAGAGAAAATACCTATCATAAGCCTGGAGTAAAAGAAGAAGGAAGCAAGAAAGAATTTTTCCTAGTTTCTAAGGCATTACATTTGGTCTTTATGCTGCCATTGTGATTGCTCTTATGAGGGTGAGCTAAGCAAAAAAATTTGAGCTTTAAAATATCATTTCCAACTAACAAAAAAAAAGTCATATTTTCTCTAGAATTGCTGATGGGGACTGGTATCAGTGGCATTGCTTTGAAGACAGAAAACATGGAAAAGTTCTCTCAGAGGCAGTTTGATGATGTGTTTGTACTTTGTTACAGTTATGGACTGGCCACAACTGGCAGTGTTGCTGGATTCAGGTCTCCACAGATGATTGAGATGAAAAGCAGAGTAAATTAGTCTAATTTTGAAATTAGATTAGTCTACTTACCACTGCTATGGAGTTCTCTATGCAATTCTGAATTCTTATATGAGGATTCATCCAGAAAGTTAAATTTAAGAATACGTCTTAATGAAGTGAATAGTAGGGATCAGTAATAAGCCATAAGAATTCATTTCCATCCTTATCATCTCAAAATCCTGATTTTGAGGATTGCATTTCCAGAAATTGGTGAAAATTGTTGAGTAGGGAAAATACAAGAGAGTAGGGAAACTAAAATTTAGATGCAATTAAATTTCTGAATATCTCTCAGTATTGGGTAGATGTTATTTAGTCCACCTGGAGAGTTAAACAGGGCTGCAGTTTCATGAGGCCTGACAAACTGACTCAGCAGCTCATACTTTCCCATCACTTCCATTCCCTTCCTTGCTCTCTGCTCTGGGCTCCCTGTGTCTACAGTGCACCTGAAGCAGCACTGTGGCTAGCCATCAAATCCCTGTAGCAGAAGTTTCCTTACAGAATCACAGAATTGTAGGAGTTGGAAAGGACCTCTAGAGATTATCTAGTCCAACCCCACTATCAAAGAAGGCTACCTAGACCAGGCTGCACTGGTAGACGTCCAGGTGGGTCTCGAATGTCTCTAGAGAAGGAGATTCCACAAACTCTGTGGGCAGCCTGTGCCAGTGCTTCATCATCCTCACTGTGAAGAAGTTCCCACATATATTTGTGCAGAACTTCCTATACCCAGAGAGGACATGCATGTGTTACGATTTTGCTAAATAGTTGTTTCACTCTACTAAACCAAAATTATATGTAATATCAAATATATGAAAATACATAAATTTAGTACTAAATATTAAACCCTCTTCATGTGTAATATCTAACAGAACCTAATCAGAGGGTACTGGAATCTGACAAGCACCTATGGCAGCCCATCATGAGCAATTTTAGCTTACTAAAGTTAAAGAAGGAATAATCTTGCAAAATGAAGTGGATGGTTTTCTGTCAACTCAGTGACATTTGTGCAGAGATGTGTATAATTAGATCTATGAGGCAAGGAGAAAGAGATGGGAGAAGGTGAAAGGCAGGGAGGTGACAGAAATAGATAAGGAAAAAATAAAACAAGCTGCTTCAGTTGCATCAATCAACTCGACTGATTCATTTGCTTCTGCAATCATAGCATAAAAATTGTGATTTCTGAGGACCGAGACAATGAATCCATGCATTTTGGGTTGATATGTGGTATTTAGTGATAATTGGAGCACCAAACCTTGAGTACCAAAAATAATATCCATAGCAAATAGAAGGAAAATATCGCAGAAAGATCTGGATGAAGTTCTGTAGATCATCAAGCAAAGTTCTGTCATGCATATGCCTTGAGAAAACAGAGCATTCTTCAGGGAATTTATGATCATATTTATTCCTCAACAAGCAAGTATTGTTTATTCCAGAAATTAAAATATGGACCTTCTGATTACAAGCATGTGAGAAATCACAGTGATCCTTCCAGATTACTCCAGATATTTCCTTCTGGCAGAATCATCTGTAGGTGTGAGACCATCTGTAGCACATTCTGTATTCAAATGCATTTGTTAATAATTTGCCTATTTCTAATTGCATTTTTGTTTATGGCATTTCATGTTTAACACAGATTAAAGATTGCTGTTCTAAAGATTGGCTCTGGTCTTTATTACAGAACAATCCTGACAGCTTTTGTTGTAGAGGCACAGTTCTTACCAACACTGAGTGCTTAGAACACACTGAAAAAATATACAAGCATATAGTAGCTACTGGAAGAGTACAATTGTGCTTATCACACACAAAAACAAAAACAAACAAACAAACAAAAATTGCTTCCTAAATATCTGACAGTGGAGCAGATGTGAGACATCCTCAGCAGTGATGTGGCTATCGCTCTTGCATTTAACACTCAACAATCCTAAAATAATATCCTTTATGTCACTACTGCTATTTTGCTTCTTCCATTACACTCAGTTCCTTGGAATCTGTTTATCTGCTTGCAGTCCTTCACTTCTTATTCCCTCATCCCAAACAATTGACTCAATCTTCATTTTAATTTCTTCTGTTAGTTTACATTTAACACTAGCATCCATTATTAGCCCTAGTCAAAAGAAAGAAGGCAATGGCTGTTTTTCAGAGTAGATCAGATGAATTTACAGGATCTATGATCTTGGTTTTCAGAGGAGAAGAGCAACTAACAAAATGTTTTACAAACACATCAAACAGTTTCCGGAACTGAAGGTAGCTGTATGACATGCTTATCATCATGAGCTAACTGAATTTTCCAGTTGGAGAGCTAGAAATGAGAACCTTTATTCTCGGCTGTCTAGCCCTTCATCTTCCTTTTTAAAAAGAAAAAGAAAACAAAAACAAATGAACACCACAAACAAACACAGAATGCAACAAAACAAACATACAAAACAAAAACAAAAACAACCCACAAAACAATGCATTAACTACATTTCTTTAAATCATCATCTCATTGCAATAATTCATCCCACTACTACTTTATACTCCGCTTTAATCAATAATCCACTGACTAGGAAACAGAAGTACACATAACGTTACTGAAAAGAAAGAATAGGAGGCAGAGGAAGGTAAAAAGCAAAAAGAGAAAGGAACTAAATTACCTTTGGGAATATTTTCACAAAAATGTATTTCATCACAAGGCTCTACAGTGTTTGTGTATCACACTCTTAATTAGTATTTTTTCATCCAATCAATTCTGTGTAAAAGCTAATTAAGAGCTGAAGGGGCACCTCTATTTAAATACCTCTGGATGAATAAAAATAAAATGAAATTCTCCTCTCCACAATTCTTACTGTTAGATCCATGATTAAAAAGAAAATAAATAATTTTAAAGCTCTCTTTGCTAATCAAAACTCCAACTATCTGTTCCTTTCACTGACAATATTGTCTCATGCATAAAACTACCATAAACACAGTAAATTCTACTAAGTGCAGTAATGTAAGCTGGGAAAAATTGTTTCTTTAAATAGATAATTGATTCCTCAAATGGTGAATAGGAGAAAGAACTCAATCAAATCCCATCCTTCTTTCCTGAGCATGAAGAAAAGTCGAATTAGCCTCCAGATGTAAGGTTTGTAGGTTGTCCTTATTTCCTTAACAGAACAAATGTGAATCTTGGCTCAGATTAGTCATAACTTTAGTTTCTGATCCAGCAATGTGTGGAAGCATATGCTCAATTTCAAATTTGTGAATAATCCCATAGATCCCACAGTTCACAGACTGAATATGAAACACAGCTTTGTGGGTCAGGTGTATTCCCAAGCTGAATAATCAAAGTCGTCATCTACTTTTCTTCTTAGATATACTGTGTGAAATGCATAATCTAACAGACTCTCATAGAGAAGCTGAAAGTCTGGCCCAAGATGTCTAACAAAAATATATTAACAGAAAAATATACATATGGATAAAATGACTAGAGGAATTCACACAAAACAAAGAATTCTGGAAGATCCCATTAGCCCTACTTATGTATCTGGTGTCACAGAACTATGCTATTTTTTTGTATTCAGTTTTCTTTAGGAAAGTAAGAAAGTGATCTGGCAAAACTTGTTTCCAAACAGATCTGTACTGGAAAGAGTCTAGAGCGAAGTCCTCTGAGAGAGGACAAAGTGCAGCCTGAGAATTTTGGTTCCCTTTCTGCTTTGGAGGCCTCTTTGCATTCCTTGTTTCCCACTCAGAACAGATTTTAAAATTGCTGATACAGCTTCTTGCAGACCTTCTGCCTGAGAGGAAGAGAATGTGTGCTTGGTTCCCAGCCCATTGGACTCAGAAGAAAATCCCTTACTTGCTACAAGAGTCTCATCTGATTTGACTTGTCCCCCTAAAATTAATAATTAATCTGCTCTAAATCTGCTGTCTGGAAGTGGGAAAGACCCCTGATATTCAGTTTGAAATTGTTGTAGAAAAACTCTGGGTTTAGTCTCCAGGTTCACTGAACTCAGTAGGACCATACTTCAGAAGCAAAACCCTAGCACCTACTCTGCACTGATGCTTAGCTGGGTTCCTTCCTTTCAAAGAAAACTATTCCATAAGCTAGAACTTTTGAAAATCCAAAATGTGTAAATGACAATAAACTTTTCTAAGAGTCAAAATGCTGTTAATTGAATTCTTCCAGTAGTCAATTAATTTTTGTGTTCAAATTTCTGCAGTTATGTATTTCATCTGTGTCAATAAATTAAGAGTATTTGATATATAACAAGAGGAGAATATTTTTAAGAGATTTCTAGAATGCTGCTGATCCAATGCACTATCATCCAAATTTTCAAGTATACCTCGGAATCAACGTGGTAGGATACAGGTCTTCTACACTTCAAGTTTCACTTTTCTTTCTTATATGTTATGAAGTATTGAGAGCAGAGCATTTCCACTGTATGCAAAGATTGGGTTTGCAACCACCTGAGGAACCTGAACATCCATATCTATGGGTCCCAACATAATGCATAGAAGGGTCCTGAGGGAGTTGGCTGATGTAGTGTTTCACTACACAACTTGTACAGTCTCTAGCCATGAAGCTGTGGCACTTGACAAGACACTGTCAATTCTATGTGAAAAGTCATGATGGTCAGACAAAGTCCCTGGTTACTGGAAAAAAGGGAATATTGCACCCATTTTTAAGAAGAGTGGAAGGAATGACCCAGGAAACTACTTACCTGTGAGCCTCACCTCAGTGCTGTGGAAGATCGTGAAATAGTACTTCCTGGAAGCTATGCTGAGGCATGGGGAAGACAGGAGATGGTGCAAGACAACCAGCATGGTTTTACATGGTTCTGCCTGACCAATCTTGTGGTCTTCTATGATGCTGTAACTGCATCAGCTGACAAAGAAAGAGTAACCAGTGTTGTCTATGTGGAATCCAGTAAGGACTTTGACACAGTCCCCCATAACATCCTTCTTTCCAAACCGGGAAGGTATGGATTTGATGGGTAGAATGACCAATGAACAAGGAACTGATTGCAAGATTGTACCCAGAGAGTAGTGACCAATGGCTTAATGCCCATGGCATAATGGAGATCGGTGACAAGTGGTGTTCCCTTGGGTCTGTATTGGGACTGGTGCTCTATAATATCTTCATCCATGACATATCACAGTGGGATTGAGTGCATCTTAAGCAAGTCTGTGGATCACACAAAGCTCTTCTTTCTTAGAGCTGTTTCAGAGGAGCTCTAAGAAAGAAGGGGACAGACTGTTGTGATAGGAAAAGGGGAAAGATTTCAAACTGAAAGGGGAGATTTAGACAGGATATAAGGAAGAAATTTTTTGCAATAAGTGTGGTGAAGCAGTGGAGCAGGTTGCCAAGAGGTGTGGGTGCCCTGTCTTTAGAGACATTCAAGGTCAGATTGGATGTAGCTGTGAGCAATCTGATCTATCCATAGATGCTCCTATTCATTGTAGTGGAGTTGTTCTAGATGACCTTTAAAGGTCTCTTCTAACTCAAATGATTCTATGATTCTGTGCTTTAAATTAATAACTTGGTCACTGTTCTTAAGCCAGACTTTTCTTTTTCATTGTTTCTATTGACATTTTTTTCTTTCCTTATTTTCTACATTTTGTCTTCCACTTTATAACAGCAAGTTGTTCTGTGAGCAGCGAAGTTAATGAAGTCCAGTTTCCTGTGAAATGATTTTTGTCCCATGTATATTCCCTTGGTCAAAGACAGCATATGGAGTTATTCATATGTGGTCTGCTTGCTGGCAGTTGTATACAGTCTCTAGCCATGAAGCTGTGGCCAAATGGCCTTTCCTCCATGGAGACACTAATTTGAGTCTTTCTCCTTAACACTCCATTTAGTTTGTTGGAATGTTGAGAGTTGTGTGCCTCCTTTAAATCAGTTGAAAACCGAGTTTTCAGCCAGATATTAGCTAAATAATATAGTTATATCCCTGAAAAACAATTCTTTCTCTCCCTCAGAAAGGATGATTAAAATTGTGCAGATATAAAACTCTCAGAATGGTATCAAGAGCAGGAAAACTGGTTTCAGTGGCAGACACAGGAAATTTCTTGATTTCTTTCTATGAGATATGAATGAAATAATAAAGTAGAAGAAATCTTTTCATTTAATCTTACTCTTGTTGAAGTTTATCACAGTCTGTACTAAATTTGTTGGTCTGCAAAATCAACATAATGAGTAAAATCTACATAAAATATAGCTGAGCAGATACAGATATATTTATTTTATTTTTTTTCTTCCTATTCTTCCTCCGAAACAAACCTAAAACAGAAGAATGACTTCAGTAAGTACAAGGAGGAAAATAGCCTTCAACAGCTGAAAGGTATGCATCAGCTGAAAATTCTGGCTTGTGCAAACAAATTATTTTATAAGGTTAAGTCAGAGTTTCCATAAAAACAGCCATATTTTTGACAGTCAGTCACAAATATTTTCCCATTGATGTTAGTCTGCAATTTGTTCAGAATTTGCTAAATAAATAATAACAAGTGAAAAGAAAATGCCTTAGCCTAACTTTATTTTACTCTGTCCCCATGCCTCCCGTTTCTGATCTGTTTTCAGTTTCAGCTTGTTATTTGGACATATTTTCAGCAAAACTTCTGACAAACAACAGAGTTGGGCCACAGGCTTTTGATGCCTTATTACTATTACCTTTTTTTTTTTTTTTAACCAATGCTGTAGCATCTTTGTTTGCAGTGTAAGCATACCCTGTCAAGTTCCCACTTTATCAGCATTAGGGAGGAATTTACAGTTCAGTGGAAATGAACAACTCTGTGACAGAAATGAATCCGATTCACTTGCCATTGTCAGCTTAAGTGGTGTAACCCATGCTGCAGCATGTCCCCTGATTCTGTTTTGCCCTAATACAGAGGTGAGTTTTCTATCACTGTGTGTCTTTCTGTAAATGGAAATAGATCATATGAAACTCACATCCAAGGGTCCTGACTATAAATCTTGTTATAACTCTTCATATTAGTGAAAGATAAATCAATGCTTTTAGCAAAATCACCATTGCGTATACTACAGGGGTGTATGTGCGAAAACAAGGCAGAGAGAATTCAATCCAAATAATGCAGCAGTTTATAAGATGGGAGCAGTGGGAAACAAAATTAAAATGGCAGCTTTTCATGAACCATAACTGAATACTCAGAGGATAAAATAGAAGGATTATTGTTTGCAGATGTGATTGTAGCAATAAAAGAAGGGACATAATAAACTGACAAACAAACAAACCACTCTTATTTAAGATTGCTACAGAATTCCTCAATAATCATCCCAAATGCTGTAGTGTACAATTACAATACTGGTAAGGTAATTACTGTGACTCTTATAGTAAAAACTTTTTGAGTAACTATACTTTGAGATATTATTACAGAAAGTTTTTGATTGCTTTAATAGGGAATAAATGAAACAGAAGTTGTATAGACTGGGAGAGAAAATCAGTATAATAAAAAACATGCAAAAAATGCTGGAAGATAAACATAGATCATTAAATACATTCATATTTTCTCTGGAGAAAAAGATGACTGTGTGATACTGAAATAAAATGTGCTATACTGTAGAAAGTTAAACTAATACAAGGGGTCACTAAGGAAAATGAACATACAGTTGCACCATGTAAATATCTCGGATAAACTATCTAAACTAGCATAGTGTTAGCAGTTAAGATGTCTCAGAACTGGTTTTGACACATATTTGGAATCTGAGTATGACCTCTGTAGGAGCTCTAGATCAGTGGCATAGTGGTTTTCATATGCTAGACTCAAGCTATGGCATTCTTGCTATTCCTACCTGTGGGATCAGGCTATCTACAACAAGCATATCATCAGTCAGCCTCCATTTTGCTAGACATAGTTTCAGAGGATACTTCTTGCCCAGGGTTGGCTATCTGAAGGCTAGGCATGTAAACAAGTTGTTTAGGTTCCCTATTTTGTCAGTTGCAAGGATGCCTGTTTCAGAGCGTGATTCATTTCATACGAGACTATTGAGCTTTTGGGGAAATGATCCAGTTGCCTAAATAAAGGAGCTTATTACCATTTGAGGTGCCCTGCAGAATCCAAAGTAACATCGTGGCACTGGCGGGAACGACAGAGGACTTATGAGAAATCCTGGGTTTTTAGGCACTCAGTCATTGGAGTCTAGGCTCCTATGGTGTCTAAAACAGTGCTAAGTGCCTATGTTTAGGCAACTGAAGCGGGCCTGGAGTATGAATTTCTTCAGCCAAAGACTAGTTAGCAGGAGGTTCTGTGCCAAGAACACAGCACCATCTTAGACACAAAAGACTTTTTTGTTTTCTTGGTGAAGAGGGAAAAGAGGTTTTTCTGTTCCCAGTTTTCTGTTTGTTTCCAGAAAAAAAAAAAAGGAAAAAAAAAAACCCTTTTTTTTTTAAACAGTAAAAAGAAAAGGAGACATTCAAAGCTGAAGCCTGCTCTGAACTTCACTGTTTCTTGCTGTGTTCAGAATGAGAGACTACACAAATAGAATTATTATGGGGAGAAAAAATTTGCTGTGTAAGTTAAATGATAGATGAGTAAAGAAAAGATTTGGCAGATTGAGTAGAAATATTTTCCTAAAGGAACCAAGGTAATCTTACCCCAGTAATACAGCTTAGGTACTGCAGCTGAGGCAGATGATCATGAAGATTATGTCACAGCTGAAACACCAAGAATTCAGAGGCTCAGAGAGGAGAGACCTGGAAAGGACAGGAGCCTTGAAATGGCAAAAGAAATGAAATTGGTAAGTTAGCACCCCCAAACAGAAAAAAAAGAAACCAAAAAGCAAAATTAATGAGAATGAGTATGAATTTTTGGAGGAAATCTGACTTTGGTCAGATTTTAAAATCACAGAATCGTAGGAGTTGGAAGGGACCTCTGGATATCAAGTCCAACTTCCCTACTAAAGCAGGCTCCTTACAGTAGTTTACAACTTGAATTTTACAGGCTTCTTGAATTTTACAACATTGTATTTAAGGCAGGATGTGGCAAAGCCAATTGAAGTGGAGATAATATACCAATGTGATGACCACAAAAGCCACTATTGCTTAATTGTTTGTCCTTAAAAGGGAAAGAAAGATTTCACAGTATTTTTAGTAGATTATTATTTATAAGAGCAGTAGCTAAGATATCAAGCATGTTAAAAGGATGCTGTGATGGAGCATGAAGCTTAACAGCACTGCATCTCAAGAACTTCTCTGTCCTTTTCAGATTATCCAGTTTATCCAGATTGTCCACTTCATCAGCATCAGCTGAAGTAGGTATGATGTAATTGTTATTCATATTTATAACAGCTTCTCCCAAATTCTCAAATGGAAGTGAAAGCCAGTGTAGGGTCTATGGGGGGCTACTATGTTCTCAATTTTATTCAATAGTAATCTAGGTGTATGGGTAGGAAGATTCTCTGTACATGACCCATGGTTAAGAGATAAAAAGCAGTGTAGCAAGTCACACTATACATTGAAGACAAAGCTTAATTAAATATGAACTCAAGTTCAAGAGTTAAATCCATAGTGGGCACTGGTTATAATGCATGATTTCATAAAATGTTTTAATAATCATCAAAGTATTTTACCACCTAGGTGATAGAACTCCAGGCAATGTTTAGGGCCACATTTGTACAAAATCTAGTGTGAATATAAAAACATACAAGAATGACAAAAGGTCTTCCAAGAGCAAAAGAGCAGAGGTCTGAAGTTTGCTGGGGAAAATGAGAATGTCTTGTCCAGCTTCCTTAAGGGACAGCCAAGGAAGAACTGTTATTGTTAAAAGGAATCTAGAATGTCTGTAAACATAATTACATTACTAATTAATTGAAGACCCTAAAACAAGTAAGAATAAGAAAATACATATCTTTCTTTACTAGAATAAATTTCCTGGTTTGCTCCCGAACTAGTCTTTATAAAGAATACTCGTGGTCTGGAAATATCTAGTTCTATGGCAGAGTTAGTAACAAATCATCTGGTAGAGTGCAATGTCAAAACTGCAGCTGCTTGGGAAATCTGGATTCACTAAACAAAGAGAGTTAAAAGATGGCCTTCCCTGACAGACACCAGTCAGTACTCCTCCAGCAAGGAGTGACAGCCCACAGCTACAAGGGACTCAATATTCCTTAGTCATTCACAGCAGAAAGCAGACAAGCATGTTGCAGGCCTCTACATCGCAGTGGACATTTCCCAGGATATGAAAAATCAATAGAGCTTTCCTCTAAGCTTCTAAAAATAGTATGCTTAAATTCACTGGTGCAACTGAGAGTAGAATCTAGTACTGCAGTTATGTTTTTTACCACTGTGACTTGTTCAGCGATTAAAATATACATCTACATTTCAGTGATAATACTGCTTAATACTCTATTGCAAATTGTTATGAGGGCCGCAGAAGTGAAATGAAGAGAAAAATGTATGATAAGAATAAAAACTGTCTTCAGAGCAACAAGATGGCCAGATCTTGGTGGTAAATTTACATACAACTTCTTTTTATTGCAATCTAAAAAGAGATAATTAAAACATTGTTTTTAATTATAATATCTAATAGGTTAATTAGCTTTGTGAGTAGACAAAACCTAAAGTCATTAGGACAGGCAGAATAGAAATATGAATGTTTATAGTTTATTCTTTGTATACGTATTCTGCAAACAAATCCCTGCTTCCAGTCTTGTTTTTAATTCCCTCAGAGAGTTTCTGAGGCTCAACAAATTCTTACCAGTTTCTACTGGTCTGATCTGGCCAAGGAATAGAACAAGAAACAGCCAGCCAGACCCTAAAGAAGATGAAATAAAACCTCTGGGCACCAGAGGGGCCTGGGCAGAGTTTGCTGTGACTCAGAAAGTCACTGAGTGAACTAAAACCCACTGTTCCCCACTCTCACCGCAGTGCTATTGCCTTCCTCCATAAGCAGTCGTCTCCTGCTTCCCTGCTGTGACTCTTCTCCACTCTTTTTCTCTGAACACATCTGCCTTTGGATGCTTTTCTTCTCCCCTGGCTCCTTGCTTCCTTTCCCAAGCAGACCAAGTAACTCCACTGAAAGGAACAATCTTTCCTTCCCTCTGGGTCCACTTGGCCTCTTAATAAAGAAATGTGACACAAACTGAGAGGCTGGGAGAGCACAAAAAACATATCATATGCTCTTGTCCTTTTCCTCAAAGTTCTTTGTCGACCCCTCCTTTTAGCCACTGCTTGGGTCAGAAAAATGAGCCAGCACAGACAGTGTTTCACACATCCCAGATAAACCTTCACAAGTGCTAATCAGATCATAAACAGGACATAGGATGGAGGCATGACTCAGATCAGCTTTATCCTATCAGGTACACAGATGAGCAGCTCTGACACCACAGCCATCACAACTGTCCCAATACATTTAGTGACTTCAGTGACCTGCTTATGCTGACCAAAAATGCTGCAAAAAATTAAATGGGGCAACAACATCAAGCTGTACTTTACAAAAAAGTACTGCAACAGTTGAGGTTTATTTTCTGGAGTATTTATTAGATCTTCATTTATAGTATTCCTTTTAATTTGTGCCTAGTCCAGTATTTGGCTGTAAAAAATCTGGAACTGTAAAGCTAGAATCAATAAATATATGCCAGTTAATATATATTTTCCTTTGCTTGAATTTCTCCTTTCTATCATAACATGGAAATACCTGTTCTTTCTCAGACCTCTTCAGAGATACTAGTTCCATGGTGTTTCTAAAACCAGGCATCGATAAAACACACTCAACATTACTAGAAGCAAGACATTCAGTACAGTATATATTTTCTGACATTGTTATATATATATCAAAAAAGAGGGGACTAACACTGAGTGGTTCAGTGCACTAGACATTACTTTCAAAATCATTAATCAGAACTAAAATTACACAGAAACATTATTGTATTTGCTAAGGTCAGAAAGAGAGAGAGACACAAAGAAAAATAAAACCAACCCTCATCTTATGAGAACTGAGGGCTAATTGTCACCTCCAAGGATGACATTTAAATCAGTCTGATTATAACATTTGTTACTTTACTTCTCTCCCTTCCCCATATAGTCTTACACTCCTAGTGCTTTATGCACTATGTAGACATAAAGTGAGGCTATGCCCATACTCCAAGGACTTAGAACCACAAAGGAATTTATGTGCCTATTTCTCACAGAATGTATTACCTAAAGAAGGTGATTATGGCAGCCTGGGCCTTCTGAAGAAAGTAGATAAGTAAGACTAAACCCAACAAAACCTAAGATGGTCTGTTAATCTGGATGGTCTGGAGTTAGAGAGAGTCTAAGAGCAAGGAGGGCTGCAATAAAATGTTCCTTTGCTGGGTGGGGAGATGTTTCAGCAGCACAATGGTAGAGATGCTACTGTATAAAGCCACTAGTTGCTTTCAAAACTTCTTTTACTTTTAAGTATGTAGTCTTGTCTTATTCCTTTGGATACTCCTGCTGTTGCAGAAAAATCTTATTTTACAGAGCAAATGCATTCAATCTCTTGCCAAGTCAACGATAGAGCCAGAAAATGAATGCAAAACTTGTGAATTGACATGTGGTTCCTTAAAAATAAAATACTAACCTTTTTCTTCTGTGAAGATGAACAGCAAATTGATGGATAAACCAAACTCTACATACCACCAGGGTACCTTCACTCCAATATAAGAACATTTACATGTGTGCATGAAAATAATAAAAGAATTTAGACAATACCAGTTTCATATACATTGCAGTATATAAAAGTATAAGCATGTGTGTGGTAGAACATATTATAACTGGCAGGAAGCTCATAAAAAGAAATGCTTTTGGGATTGGCTCAAACTTGTAGTGAACTTTAACATGTTGGTGGTACTTTATGAAGAAATCTCAAATGTAACCCATGTGTTGCAAATACTTAAGAATGGGCTCAAGATGAGCTTTTGTCTGCCTGAGCCATACAAGTATTTCAAAAATATCTTCCTTCAGCAGCACCAATATTTATTTTTGTATGTCATTTTTGTAGTTTGAATGCTGGATTTGAATTATCACTTTTCTGTTAAAGAAGAAAGTGAAAAACCCAAAACCCTTAATAAATCTAACAGCAAAATCTGGTTTCAAGACTACTTTCCATGACTGAAACATTTTATTTTTTTTGTGTTAGAGTCATTTTTCATAGGACAACTGACATATCATTTTTGTTTTCCTTGTTTTAGACTATTAGCTAGCAAATAATGTCCAATCTATTCATGAATTAAAAAAGGAATACATATTCTGAGGCCTGGCTTCTTTTACTAATGATAATGTCCTTTCCCCCCTTTTACCACCACTATTCTATTGACTCCAGGTTTCTGGGATGTGAATAGAAATATACATAAAGGACTACTACAATGACCCAATTGTTCTCCAGCTGTGTGGGATCAATATGACAACAAGTAACTTATGAGCTGAAGTCTACTACTATTCTCAGTTGTTCATTTCCACTCACATTCTTCTACTCTGCTTTCAAAGTTATGATTTCTTTCTGTAGGGCTTTCTTGTGTCGTCCTTTCTTCATCATCCAATTTCTTCTGCCTTCTCTGTCATATTCAGAGGAAATTGCTATTGATAATGGCTGTACCATACCACATTATCTGTTAGTTTCTCTAGAAGTGATTTTAGAGATTGCTTTCAAATTAAACATGGAATTTCATCCCCTTGATATCAAAGGGAGTTTGAGTGACAAAATTTCACCCAAAGCACAGGCACAACATATGGACTTAGTAGTTCAAATCTCACTTTTATATTTTAATTACTTCTTTCTCAAATAGAAATGGAAAAAAAAAATATATCTTGCCAAGTAGTTCAAAGAATCATTAGAAATTTTTTGTATTGTATTGACTCCACTGGATAGCACTGTTTAAGAATAGCACTACAACTATAACAATTTTGTAAATCAGCAAGCATCCTTCTTCAAATATATGGGAAAGCAACAATATGCACAGCACAGTAGTTGGTTTTGTGGAAAATATAGAAAGAAATATCGTAAATTAGAATTTATAGCTTAACACTTATGTGGAAATCTTAGTGATATCTTGAAATAAAAACTCAAAAGATAACTAAACAAACAATAAATAATACATAAAGGCTTCAGTGCTCCTATTTCATTTATCTAAATTTGACAACTAATGAAATCACAGTGAAGTCTAACTGCCCATTTCTTTAATACTTATGCAACAGATGAACGACCTTTTGTTGACAAATCCAATTTTGCATAGTAGTTTTTCAGGAGTTCCATAGAAGTTCCATACTAATTCTCTGTTAAGTGATCTATGGCTGAAAAAGAAAGAGGAATTGGAGAATAAAAATAAGACTGGTACCTGAGTTTTGATGAAACACCATGAGCATGTGCTGCATTTTTAAAAAGCATTCATTGAATTTTCAAAAGATTTTGTGACTATTCAAATATTTCTTCAGATCATTTGCAAAGCATCTCACTCATTCACTAATGAAATCAGTAACAGAAATTCTCAGAGCTAGCAATTTCGTGATGATTCAAAAATTCCTATGACAAAGGAATATGAATAAAGAAATAGAAATGTTAGATGGGTGTGGAATGTGAGCTAATAACCTAAAGCAAGAACTAAGATCAATGTTATTTAGGCTCGGTTTTCAGTGATTTATAATTTATTTTCCCTAATGCTTCTGTTTGTCTTGGAAAATAAGTAAAGCTTTACGATAGATAGTCCAAGGAATACAAGTGAAAACTTGCATGATATCCATTTCGCCTAACCTATTTATCCGAATTTCAACAGGAACAGAGTCACCTATCTGGAGGTCTACAGTGTTTGTATAGAGAATATAGGTATTTCAGTTATGAGTGCCTCAGTAGACTTTTTAAATCTGAGCACATAAGTAGTATCTAACTTAAAATTTATTTCAGGAACTCAGCTCAAGACCTTGTGCTTGCTATTCTCCTCTGATATGTCATAGGTTTCCCTACAGACCTGGAAGTAATACTGCAATGGTTTACAGATGTCCCTGCTCTACTACTACTTGCCAATTTATAGACTAGGATCTCGTATTGCTTACTGTTAAGATACATTGCCCACTTACACATTCTGTTGTGTAAGACTAAAACATGGATCTTACTTATAGAATTGTCATGTTCAATGTCTTTTTCAATTTCCTAGACTTTTGTTTCTATAAAACACTACGGGATTTGAGTTGGGCTCCTAATGATAGCAATGTCTATCACTTTGCTGTGCTCATTTTTAGATATTCCACTTTTCTCCTGCACCATTTAAGTGTTATTGTTTAATTGCCCATTCCCCAGTGTAGCATGATTTCTTAAATTAGGTTGACATTTTATGTGTTTCTTTTACAGCTCATCTCAGCTGTTAATGAGCCCTTTGCTAAATGCATTTGGCACTGATCATTATAGCTTTTTAGTACTGTCATTTGAAAGCCAATACTGATAAACAGAAAAATTACTCAGCAGGAGGAATATGTGTTATGTTCCTAATATTTAGTTTGCTGTGGTTAGGAACTACTCTGTAAAATGAAGAGTTTTCTTTAAGTTACAAGTACCCAGTGATATGAAATATGCTTAGACAGGCTTTATGGGTTGTTAGTGTGCCAGACCTGTATCATCCCATCCCTAAAAACCTGTGCAGATATAACTAGAAGGTATCCCTAAAATGCACACTAGTCCTCTCATTAGACTAGATACCATGGGCAGGCTTTCTTATACTTCCTAGACACCATCTATGACCCATCAAATGAAGAGTATTGAAGCTGAGAAGGCCCAAGTAGTCCTTCTCTCACCGAGTCTCACAGCTGAGCAGAGATTCTCCTGCCTGGCTCTCCAATTGAAGCAGAGAAATCCTACAAAATAACTTGACATGCCAATGAGTTATGTCAAGCAGATATTCCCTTTATTACAGTGCTGGGTGCATGATGATCGTTCGCCAAACATACACACCAGGGAAAGGGGCAAGAAAACATTTATAGGCATAGTATATACATATTAATTACATTTCCAGATTACATCCTAGAATGTGGGGAGGGTCTCTGGGTCCATCTGGTGGTACCCTTGCAAAACCTTTAGGGGGTTGCATTGTGTGGTAACAGCAACTTTGCCTCCTTCTCTTCACAGGACTCCCGCATTGAGTTGCAAACAGCAACTCCACTTATCTTCTCTGGACCCTCCATTATGTTGCGAACAGCAGCCCTACTCACGGTTGTGTTCCCCTCTTCATGGGACCACTCCCACATTGAGCTGCAAACAGGAGCTCTACTTGTGTTATCTTCAGTGGACCACACATTTCTATGGTCCCTGTGATCCTTTCTAAAATTACCTGTTTGCTCAAGCAATGAGGCCTAGTTTTAAGAAGTATATACAAGTCTCCTTGATTCATTATCACTCAAAAGGGGGGAGCCTAGACCTTGACAAAGGCTTGGGTCTGCATGGGTTGAGTCTGAGTGAAGTTAGCAACCAGATGTTTGAAAGCCGGCTGAGCCACTGGTAGTTACAGAGTTAATATCATTTTTCTATTTTTTTCCCCCATTTTTGAAATGAGGAGGAAAAAAAAAGTTTTTCATAGTTCTTCTTCATAATGATAATTTATCTTAAAGTTTTCATACATGTACAAATATTGTAAAGTTTTCATATAAAATATTTCCTCTTAGATAATCTTGGTGAAAACAATAGACTTTGTGGACACAAATAAGTTAAGCCCTGATTGCTTTTTCATAGAATAGCAACAACCTCATGAGGATGCACAGTATGAGAAGATTGGTTGAACTGCTAAGTCTACAAGGAATGATTCATGATTTGAAGAGAATTGCATGTTAACAAGTGAAAGTCTGTGCTAGGTCATTACAAAAATCTTGTGCAAGTGATTAAAATGTTTTATGTTCTAGTGTATTTAAACATTGCTTTAAACAACATAAGGTCTAGGATAGTGTTAGTCTAACAGTGCTACCTAGAGTTCCAAGTCTGTGAATCTGCAGTATTTGAATTAAAAAATGGTAAGAACAACTGATAAAATGCCTTTTCATATGGAATACAATAACTTAACTTGAAATAAGTATAATTCTGTAGGGTACTAGTAGTCAGTGGGATGGCTCTCCACCGATAAACAGAATACCAAGAGGTAGGATGAATGTGTAAAATTGCACCTTGAGCATAAGACCATCACACAAAGATCACCAGAACTGTAATTATGGAAATTAGTGACTTATGAGATACTGAAGGTATGATGAGATGGGATAGTCCAGAGACAAATTAAAAATGTAAATGATGCAAATTAGGAACTACAGAACATGATTCTAAGTTACGCTTTTTGTGAAGTAGCAGGTGGAAGAATTTACAATTTGAACATACAGGAAATGACCTTTCATAGACCATGAGTAAGTTTAAATCAGTATAATCCTCTCTGTAACACTAAAAATTGTTATAAAGTTAAAAGAGAGATAGAGTTCATGTTTGAAAGGCTTGTCAAGAAAAGATTCACTAATAGAAAAGCTGACTACTATGGTACAGTACCAGAACTTTCCA
This sequence comes from Cyrtonyx montezumae, assembly GCF_038088225.1. Lineage (NCBI taxonomy): Eukaryota > Metazoa > Chordata > Aves > Galliformes > Odontophoridae > Cyrtonyx > Cyrtonyx montezumae. Next base: position 46,663,817 of record NW_027071824.1, read on the forward strand.
GAGCAAGACTTTATGCCACATTACCTTTGAAATAAAACAGGATTTTAGAGGGTGAGCCTTGGTATTGTCAAGGCCTTAATTATATTTATATAAAACAATGCTTGGAGTAGTCCTTGATGCTGTGATTTTAACAGATTTGTTTCTCAGCAGAAAGTTAAATTGTTTGTGGAAATGGCAATAATAGAAGTCACATCTTTCCAATAAACAAAATAATACCACATAGATTTACAGAACATTCTGCTTAAAGGCATAATGACAACCCTGTTTTTAAATTATTAGATACTTCTGTCTGAAAACATGTGTTTGGGAACAATAGTACTGGCTCATCTGCCTCTGATTTTAATGGTGTTATCTCCATTAAGCTGAATAAGTTCTATTGATTTCAACAATCCTGGGAACATAACCAGCCATTCAAACCTTTAATGGCCTATCACAGATGATATAATTGTTATATTTCATAGGAGTATGCACAACTAACCGGAAAGCTGATGGGATAATGAGTGCTCAGATGCTAACAGTAATGAAGACATCAGATACCCATACCACGTGAGGTCTGCAGAACATTAAAAAAATGGATGGGTTTATGGAAGACAATAAACAAACTGGGTAATTCCCAAATAAATTTGCATCCTCTCCATCACACATAGTTCATTAAGACCAAGTGATCATATCATTTACTAATTACATAATTATAAATCTCATTGATATGTGAAACGTGTTAGGATATAAATTCATGGCTCTGATGCAATCTATTTCTTAGACGTAGAAATATTTAACAAATATTACTAGAGATTCTTAAGCAATAAAACAGCCCTAACAGTGGAAATTGTGTATCAGTCTATTGTAGGGAAAAAGTTGCTTTAACAGGATCACACCATTGTTCTCAAGAATTAAAAATCAAGGAATGTGCTTTAAAAAATTGAATCATAACAGTATGAAGATAAAGGACATCTGCACAAACTTGTCTTTGTCATGAAGTGACACCACGATAGATGAAAACAAGATAATAAACTAACATCTCCTTCAAAAAATAAGCTAATATATCATTACAAATCAGCTTAATTTGTTCCTAAATATTGTGAAGAGTTTCAATGACCTGAATTAATTACATCTTTTACTGTCTGGAAAACATTACCAATTATTTAAATATATAAACTACAGACTTGTTTTCAATACTGTAGTATAATTTTTTGCTTGAATGTGGGTAAGAGGTTTTGATAGTGCTGTTCCTGTGACAGAAACCTTAATAGAAATAAAACAGTGCTGATGTAATACAGTATAACACAAAGGTTCAGATCCTCCTCAGGAGTAAGTATGAGTAAATATAAGAGTGAGCCAGATGCCTTGGTTTTAATGGATTTACAACAGCTGATGAGCCAGTACGTGATATGGAAACACTACATATATTCAGACATTTCTGTGGAACACAAGTTGCCTGTTACTACTCCTTGGAGGCTTTCAAGAGGGGGAAGTTTCCAGGAGAAACAGCAAGTTTCAGTAAAACTGAAACCCTGGTTCCCTAGAGGCCAAAATCTTTCACCACAGTATCAGTGGATTTAGGAAGATAGTCTTCCATCAGGCATTATGGATTTTACATCCTTTCTTACTCTACCCAGATAAGACAATATTTTACAGAGAAAAAATGTAAAATTCAGAAGACCTATACCAGTTCATAAAGAGTATCTTGGCAGTTACACATCTCTCACTTGAGACGGCCCAGGAAAGTTAGCAGTTTGTTTAAATATGGATATTCTTAAAAAGTCAAAGCATGGAAGAAGATACTTGAACACCCACTCTCCAGCCAAATCTTCATGTCCTAGGTCTTTTCTCCTCTATGGACACTAGCTATGCTTACAGGCATTTCTCTCACACGTGCTCTAAAAAACAGGACTAATCTAGGACCTTATACCACTGTTGTGTACATTTTGGATTAAACACAGACTAGAATGGATAGTGTTCTTGTAAATCTGATTCAAGCTTGGAAAAGTGTCCATAAGGTGATCATTCTGGAGATACTGTTATCACATACATTTCTCAGCTTTTCTAACTTGATACTATAGATACAAACAACTTTCAAAATAGGTCTAATTTTTCTTCTGAAAAGCATAACAAATATAACAAGAACTTCTTGATATTGTTAACTACAACATACTTTATTTATTCTGATGACTATATTTAGCCAGCACTATACAACCTTTTCAATTACCAAACGTTTATTATAGTACCCAATGGAAAGTGAGATCCCCTGTAAACTGCTGAAAGTAAGAAAGCACAAATCATTTTTAAAGTGAACAAATAAAAAAAAAAAACAACAAAAAAAACCCCAACAACAAACCAACATGTGGAAATGTCAAGGGTAGAAACTCTAGTTCCATCTTCCCAACCTTTAACTACCTTCAGCTCATGGGCAGTGGGGTTCACCATCCACATCATGGCCAAGAATGAGAGCCCCATAGCAATAAGCTGAGAGACCTTCAAACATTTCAGATGTTAAAACTGAAACTCTGTTTCCTATCAGTGTTATGTGATAATTGGAACAGTAGAGTTCCATAGAAAAAAAAAAACAACATTTTCTTGACACATCTCCCTGAGGTTTTTAAAGTGTTTAATGAAAAGCTTTTATGCACTTTCTGAAAGAGAAAGGAAGTGTAGAAATCAAAAACAGGGAAAGAAAACAAAATCAAAGTCTCTCTTTGTAAACCTCAAAAGACACATGCTTGAATTACTTGGACGTGAAAATTAAAACGCTCAGTCAATGACAGAACCAGTTTGGAAGAGTCTCACTTCTGTCTGGTACTACTTTGTCAGTGGAAAGTGGCTTGGGATAATTCAGACTGGACACTACCTGTCTCAGGCAATGCAATATTCCTTTATAATCTCCTAGTCTGTGTCATGAGAGGGTGTGATATCTGGGGGTTCAGGGCAGGAATGCGTCTCCTTCCCTTGCTGCTTGCCTATCTCTCTTGACAAATCTCCACCTGGAGACTTGGTGAGATTGTCCAGAAAGATGGTATCCAGTTGGGCGCTCTTATTGTGCCTGCACTGGGGTGCAGGGCAGTGGGGAAAAGCTTTCCTGCAGTGTCTCAGCCCCACATGTATCACACCAGCCCTCCACTGAATGCATTCTTCTGCGCCAGACTTCAGAAACAAGGCATCAGCCTCACACCGGAACCTATTCTCCTGAGCACAAGTGCTGGGGGTAGGTCTCATCACAGTTTTCCACTGTCCCTCAAAGGATAAGAATGGGGATGAGCCATCATTACGGGGAGGTCTGAAGTTCTGTGGCTTTGCCAAGGCAAGGTCTATGTTGGATGTATCCTTCCCAGGAGGGCACAGGATGAAAGCTGGCTCCTAGGCATTAGCAGCTACAGGGTCAGGCAGCTAGGTGGTGACACTGGGTGCTGTTGGGCTTGGAATGCTGCCCGTGGTGTGTTGTCTTGCTGAATGAAAGTGTTGAATAGTATCCCACAGAAAGTGTCACAATGCATACTTGGTCAGCAGTCAATAAATGAAAACATAATAGAAAACAGAATCTATGAACAAGAACATTAAATAAAACATGGGTCTAAGGCAATAGTCCAATACATATTTAATAGCAACCTACTAAATGGTGTTTTCAATTCCAGTTATTTTATTTTGTGTTAAAGTTGCTCTAGGTCAAGTGATCCAGTCCAACCTGATGCTCCTTCCAGTGCATTCAGTGGTATAGAAATGTGAAGGATGTTCTCCTGATGCATTTGCAGGCTAAGATGGAAAAAAAAACAAAAACCACAGTCTGAAAGAAATTTATCTATTCCAGTGTTTAAATTCTCAGTTCTGAAGAGTAGCCTGCACTGAACAAGGATCCACTGACAAGAAACAGCTTCCAAGATCAGGTCCAAACTTAACGATATCTCTAGAATACCTTCAAAGTGCTCATGGATTGTCTCTTCGTTTAAGTTTCAGATGACTATTTGACATTTACTGAGAAACTATAAATCACCATCATTCTTGGCATCTCTGATGTTTTCGTCAGTTAAAGACAATGAGTTTCCTCCTAGGGAAGGAGGAATAGTGTAAATAGTGTTTAAAATGTGTTACTAATTTATTATAAGGACTGTCTGGATAGAATTAATCCAAATGGTTTTGTATATTCCATCAGGAGATACACATCTTTTAACAATACCTGTACTTTGAAACCCCTACACAGTATGCACGTATCATAGACTGAATATTCTTGTCACAGTTGGCAGTGGTATTTAGCTGCAATAGCTGTGAATAATGGCCCAGATTTTTGTTGTTCCTGTTCATTAGGTTGTTAGGAACTGCTTGTTACTGAACTGAAAGCTAAGAGCTTTTCTTACCCTCCCCCTTTTTTTTTTTTCACTGTAAATATATTTTAAAGTAAAATATAAGAAACATATATAAGCAAAAGTAATGATTGCAGTGGCATAAATTACAATGGCAGACTGATTTTTATGATTATTATAAAGAAATGTTTTTTTTTACAAACATTTGTATTACTTCTTTTAAAGAAGATCTACTAGCTTTGACATTTTTTGGCACATTTAGGGGGCAATTACTTTAAGAATGAAAAATAACTACCTATTTCCATCTGACCCATATAAAAAAAATGTCATCTATACTGTTCACTTGGTTGTGGCAGGCCTTGGAGTTTTGCCTGGCAGTGCTTGTTCTGCCTGTTCTTATCTACATCACTACATGTTACGCCTTGGAGTCTACTGCTCTGAAGGACTCCTTCAGTTTTTATCCTTATCTTTGGCACCAAGAAGACTGCTTTTTTTATTTTTATTTTTTTTTCAAGTAGTTCTCTGTCTCAATTTCTACTGATTTTAGAGAAATAGAGCATGATTTCTACTCTGTTGCAAATTTATGAGTGAGATTTTCTACTTCTTTAAGACAGGAAAAGGGATCAGGAACAGATTTTCCTTTCTGTATTTATATCAGTGTTAATGAAAGTGTACACTTGGCAAGACATTTTATTAGCATATTACAGAACCTACTATAGCCTGACATAGTAGCAGTCTCTTTTCAGTTGGCAGGTTTTGAAACGTTTGTGAAAGCCAGCATATGATAAATTGCTACAACAGCAACTTCTCCACAGCTTTCTATCATAATAAATATGCTGAATAAAATGAAGACTTAATAATATCCTTATCTCATTTCATCTAACTATAATGGAAATAGACTGCTAAATATAATGGTTAAGCAAGAGATCCAAGATTCTTGCTTTTGGCTGCCATGACCTGTGTTTCACTAGATATGTCTAGTTTTCTACCTTTAAAATTTGAGCCAGTAGGATTTCTGATATGTGTATGTCTTGGTTTTCAAATCCAAGTATGAATGAGGATTTTGTTTTTGTAAAGACAAAGCAAGACAAAAACAGGTGAATCTTCCAACTGCAGAGGTCTATAGAGGACCTGAAAAAATTATCAGTCACAAGTGAAAGTGGAAAAAGAAAACTGAGAAAGAAGTGGCTGTTATAATACCTCAGAATGTACAGACAGACCATGGAAAATATAAACAAAGTGAACTTCAGGATTTTGGTGAGAATTAGTAGGACAAAATGGAAGAAAATGGGACTCTTCTGGGTGCAAGTGACACTAAGTTGTGAGGCACTGGCTTGCTATGTGGACAGACCCTCCTCTATCTTCTGTTACCTTGAACTGAATTTTTATACTCTTCTTTTTCCTATCACATCCTCTAGTGTCTTTTTCCTACTTACTGTTTCTCTTTGCTGTTGGAAATGCTATTAATTAATTCTCTGTTGCTGGTTCTGTTCCTAACATGGCTGAGAGTAGGAAGGCTGTTTAATGTCTCTGAATGATACATTAATGAATCTAATCACAAACAGCTGTCAGAGGAGGGTTTGAGGACTTGGCTGCTTGTTGAGAGATTCTGGATATCTAGAGGAAATATATATTTTTTTAAAGTATCATTTTTCTGTAAAAGTATTGTGTATTTCAGGTAAAAGTATTACTAGTAGATCTCACTCTTCACTTTCCTTATCAATCTTATACCAAGTGTTATATGTGTAAACATTTATTATTTTAAGTAGCTGTTGACTTTGAGTTAAAGAGGAGTTCAACTTCAGGAGAAGTTAAAATGTTATTGCTAATTAGTATTTATACTAATGTAAACAAGTGACAGAATCTTTACTCTGCAACCCAAAATATACATCTTAAAAGGATGCTTTAGTATCAGTGGAAAGGGCACTCATTCAGAGTGAAACTTTAGTTAAATTTTACTCAGAATAATTTTAAGAATACATACTGATGATCAAGGTGTCAAAAAGCATTGCAAGTTTGATATGCACGTGTTTGGAACAAACCTGGCCTGTGCTTCAGAGTGTCCAGTCCTTAGCCTGTTTTGCACACTCATTCTCTGAAATATTAAAGACATGGGCTTTAACTCTGACATTAAATAAACATTTGTGGTCAGCATTCAGAAAAGAAAGTGTGTTTTTGCCAATATATTAAACATCCAATATTTTTATGGCATAGCTTGTGAGGGTTTGAGTTGCAGTACAAGCTTTCTGACATGTAGTAAACCACAAAACATCCATTTAATTTGTGAACATTGATGGCCTGGTGTAAACTGCCGTTGCTCCTTTGAAGTTAGCGGAGTTCTGCCAATTTATACCAGTTCAGGAATCTGGTCTATTGTTCTAGCAAACATCCTATGATATTACAAATTATCAAGACGACCATCTTGCAAAGAGAGACAAAGTATTAAAATAACAGTTCCCAGCCAAATTCTTTGGGGAGATTCACTAAAATAAAATAAAATAAAATAAAATAAAATAAAATAAAACAAAATAAAATAAAATAAATAAAATAAAATAAAATAAAATAAAATATATTATTTTTGTATTAATAATAAATAATTTTGTAAGAATGCGTGATTTACTAGGAAGCTGAAGCTCTTATTTCCTTGTTTTGGATGTAACTGAAAATGGATGCTTCATTTAAGGGAGAAGCAAAGATAAGAGGAGATAATGAAATAGTCTACAGAATGCAATGCATGCAGGTACCAATGGGATATTCACATATTTGTGCCTAGCTGCGGATTAACTACCAAGCTGACTATGGGGGGGAGGCACACGTATTAAGTCCAAGGGAATGTTCAAACGAAAATATATTTTTGGTGGAAGATATAGAAAATCCTTTATCAACACCAATGTGATGAAAATGATGAAAATAGGGAGGAATAATTGCATGCACCAGTACAGGCTGGGGGATGAGCTGCTGAAGAGGAATTCAGTAGAGAAGGACCTGGGTGTCCTGGTGGATGACAGGTTGACCATGAGCCAGCAGTGTACCCTCATGGCCAGGAGGGCCAATGGCATTCTGGGATGCATAAAAAAAAAGAGTGTGTCCAGCAGGTCAAGGGAGGTGATCCTCCCCCTCTACTCTGCCCTGATGAGGCCTCATCTAGAGTACTGTGTCCAGTTCTGGGCTCCCCAGTATAAAAAAGACAGGGATCTCTTGGAAAGAGTCCAGCGCAGGGCCACAAAGATGGTGAAGGGCCTGGAGGATCTCCCCTATGAAGAAAGGCTAAGTGAACTGGGTGTCTTTAGCCTTGAGAAAAGAAGACTGAGGGGACCTGATCCAGGTTTATAAATATCTGAGGTGTGGGGGACAAAGTGGCGAGGCCAGACTTTTCAGCAGTGTGTGGAGACAGGACAAGGGGGAACGGACAGAAACTGCAGCACAGGAGGTTCTGCACGAACGTGTGCAAGAACTTCTTTATGGTGAGGGTGACGGAGCACTGACACATGCTGCCCAGGGGAGTTGTGGAATCTTCTTCTCAGGAGAAGACCCTCCTGGACCCCTACCTGTGCGACCTGGTGTAGGGAACCTGCTTTGGCAGGGGGGTTGGACTTGATGATCTCTTGAGGTCCCTTCCAACCCCTATGATTCTATGATTCTATGATTCTATGATTCTATGATTATACGATTCTATGAACACGGTCAGATATCCATGCAGCAGCATTGTGAAAGGAGACAGATCATGAGAAACTGATATTCTGTTATTCAAAATTTGTACAGCTCCATCTAGTGAAGAAGGCTATCAGGAGTAGTCAGTATGGGTTCACCAGGAGGAAATCGTGCTTGACCAACCTGGTGGACTCCTATGTTGCCATCTCTGGCTGGGTGGATGGGGGGAGAGCAATGGATGTATTCTACCTTGTTTTCAGCAAGGCATTTGACACTGTCTCTCACAACATCCTTATAACAAAGCTGAGGAGGCCATAAAACTGATCCAAGAGATGGAGCACCTCTCCTACAAGGACAAGCTGAATGAACTGGGGCTGTATAGCCTGGAGAAGAGAAAGCTCTGAGATGACCTGATAGCAGCCTTTCAGTATATTAAATAAAGAAATTTGCCGTATAAAGGGAAGCTAGAGAAAAGAAGGGGACAGACTCTTTAGCTGGGTCTGTGGTGCTAGAACAAAGGGAAATGGCTTCAAGCTTAAATGGAGTATATTTAGGTTGGATGTAAGGAAAAAGTCTTCTAACAACAAGGGTGTTGAGGCACTGGAAGTTTGCCTAGAGATGTGGTTGATGCCCCATCCCTGTAGACTTTCAAAGCAAGGATGGATCAGGCCCTGGGCAACCTGATCTACCTCTGCACGTTCCTGTTTATTGCAGAGGAGTTGGACTAGATGGCCTTTAGATATCCCTTACAACTCTAAGGATTCTGTATTTTATATTTGTATATGTGCTGCTTTAGAGCAGCATGAATTCATATGTTCTCTTCTTCATTTCAGGGAATCAACTTTGTGTTTGGATTTGCTATTTCTTGATAACAAATTGATGTGGGAAAGCACTTAGTGAACAGCCCCTGAGTTTTAGGAAGAGGTATATTCATCACTGAACATTTAAAGAGATAATTTATTTACCCCATCTTCTCTGCTTTCCCTGTTGGCTAAAATTTCTCAATATCCTTATATTAAAGGAATATTAAGGAGTGTGAAGATTTATTAGTACACTGCTAATGGTGCAATGGCATAATTCCAAATAAATATCATGTACTCACCTTAATATGGAGAATAAGCATATATTTAGACACGCTATATACTTGAGAATTCATAGAGACAAGATTGAATAAGACAATTAGAAACTCTTTCTGGCACCTTCTAATGAGCATATAATTTGAGGAAGGAGCTCAAAAAAGACAGCTGATGCAGAAAAGTAATGTTTTAGGAAACAGAAGAATTATCTTAAAGCCCAAGACACCTGCCAAGTAGAAATTGTTAAATCAGAAAGCTGCAATAGTTATTTTAGATTTAAGAGAACAGGATGCTGATTAATGTGCATGAGGCCATTCTGCACATACTCGGCACTTGAGATTGATGCTCACCCTACTAAAATTTAAAATGAATAATGTTTTCCTTCTCACCTAGCATTTGCATTTTGTAGACAGTTCGATGTTCCGTTCCATAGGCACCACTACTGACTGTGTAGCACCCAACAGATTGCTAAGATTTCAGGTATGATTATTCTACTTAATGAAGGACTATCTTCCTTTGTGAAGTGAGAGGAAGTTTTAGCTTCTCACAGGAAGTCTTTTATAGAGTGGACGTCTCCCAGCTAAAATAGTAGTTCCCAACCTGGCTCACAGATCATTAATGTAGTGTAAATGCACATATTACAGTTCTGGTGTGAAACTGTGTTTTTCTCAACATCATAGCTTCACTTAATGATTGGTGTAATGCCTCCTTTACTTAATACAGTAACTAAGTCTCAATGTAGACCAAACAAAGAATATGACAACCTCATCTCCTCTGTAAGCCTGATTATGGCTAGCACTTATAGCAAGTCTTAGAGTACAGTGAGGTAGGAGGAATATAAGCTACTTTTGATTTAGAAAAAAATAAGACAACAAAAAACAAACAAACAAACAAACAAAAAAACAAGCGAAAGAGTCCCAAACAAACTCATGGAAATTTATAATAAGCAAAATTATTTGGTAATGGTAATGTTTTTTAATACATTAAAGGTGGTAGCATATTTGGAAAAAGGAAATATGACTCTCATAAACATCTTTAAATGGCACTTTCTAGACCTTTAGTACAAATTTTACTCTGAGCATTTGTGCTCTTGGAATGGTTAAATGTACTTTGTTAAATAGAGTATCTCTGCCTTCTTACCAACTGCTGAGTCAGTATTGTGACTCACAGGATTATCATAAGAACATTTAGATTGGGAAGGACTTCTGGATGTCATTTACTGCAAAACTCTACACTGATATCAGGGCTTCAAAGTTCATTTTTAACAGGCTCCTGTTGAAGATATTGTCACTCCCTGTGCTTCATGACAGAGTGCTGCTTTGCAGATGGCAATACACAGAGTAGCCAAGGATGTCTTTGAAAATAGCTCTGATTCAAGGAGCTCTTCTTCTTCAATAGGACTTTGTAGTCAAGAGGAAATTTGCAGTATAATGAGAGCAAAAGAAAAAAAAAATAAAAAATGGAGATCATACAGTGTTTTTGGCCTCAGAACTCAGATTATGACAAATCAAATTTTGAAGAAAACTGCTGGGACATGTGAAGACTGTCAGGAAATCCAATGGTCTCTATTTAAGTCCTCTTGGAAATTTTTGTAGAGAAAGTGTGCCTTTGTGTGTAGGACAGCAAAGGTAATTATACAGACTTCTGGGGACTGGTGATGTAGCTAACCACCTTCTGATGAAAACCCTACTGCCCCAAGGGGCCACTCCAGTAAGAAGTTCAGCTCTCTGGTTGAAACTTGGAGTATAAATTGCTAAGCTGGAGTGAACAGCAAAGCATTCCAGCAATAAAATCTAGCATAGGGAAAGGCCATGTTTGATAGCTTCTTGAAAGTGCTGCAAATTTCTTTTTAATGTCTTAGGTGTCTTGGAAGGTTGAGGTGTAGTTTGAAGTGACTTCTACTTTTTAAATGTTTACCCACATGACTCCTTCTTTGATAGGGTTATTTACTTTTCTTATTTCCTCCCCTCTTCATATATTTCTCCCTTCTTTGTATGCTTAGCTATATGCACCCTAATATCACTTCACAAAAGAAAGTTGCTATTAAGCCTATGTGATTTTTCCTCAATTTAAATTCTTTTTTACTGACTCAAGAGAATTTTATGTAAGATATTAGATTTATTCACTGACAAGATATTATTTTCCTATATTAATTTTATATCCCTTGCCTTTTCTCATTCACATACTTCACCTCTCCAAATTCCTTTTTTTAATCTAAAAAGATGTAACTGATGTAGGTCTTTTATACCTTTTCTGAATGAATGTTCATATCAGAACATTTGCAAAAGGAAAATGTTTGTCTAAACAAGAATAATGTTGTAATAAGGGTGGAGTACATTTCTTGTTTTTAAAAGTTCCTTCCAAGATTTTCATCTTCATTTTTACTCAAAATATTTAGCCAAAGAAACAAAATAAACAGAAAGTCCCACAGGATAAAATCAGTGTAAAACACCAGCAATATTTTTGTCTTTGATACAGACTGATTCTTAACTGAAATAAAATAACAATAATAATAATAAAAAACCAGGTCTCTTCAGTCTCCATTATTTATAATTCTTTCTTACACTTTTTTCATTAAGATTTAAGGCCACAGTGATTGCGAGGAAGAAATTCCAAAGCAAGCAAGATGATTCACTGTTCTGGGTCTTTACACCATGTTCTCTGAGTCTACATTAATAACTCAGGGTCTACATATGAACCTGATGTCTTTCTTGTAGTGAGGGGCCCAAAACTGAACACTGAACTCAAGGTGCGACCTCACCAGTGCTGAGTACGTATGGACAATTACTTCCCTGTCCTGCTGGAAACTCTTGTTTCTGATACAAGCTAGGATGACATTGTCCTTCTTTGCCATCTGGGCCCACTGCTGCCTCATGTTCAGCTGAAATTTGATCATCACCCACAGGTCTGCAACCTTTACATAGTCTTCCATCCATTGTTCCCCAAGCCTGTAGTGGTGCCTGGGGTTGTTGTGGCCAAAATGCAGGACCTGGCTCTTGGCAATTTCTTTTCCATCTGCATTTTAACAATGAAAAGGAGAGGGAATTAGATGAACAGGAACCCCGCTGGAGTCATCTCTGAAATATGCTAGAGTGTGACTTTAAAAGTTGGCCTCATGTGGCCATTGCTACTTGGGAGCTTTTCTCAGGAATGTTTACTGAATGAGCACATTTCAGCAAACTGGGAGGAATGCTTGCCAAGTGGAAGCATTCTTACCCATATCTTGTGACTAATGCATCCAATCAAAGCAGTTCAGTTTTCCAGTCTTGGATAATAAAACCAGATGCTCTTGAATAAACCACAGAATTATTGCCAAACAATTTTCCTGTTTAATTAAAATGATAAATATTATCTATTAATACAAAATTTAACAACAAGAAAGGAGATAGAATTTGGCTGCTATATTATTTATGGAACATTTGGTCTGTTTCAGGTTGCAAGGTGGTCATTTGTGACACTGCTGCATTATTTTAGAACCAACACAGAAGATTTATTGAAGAAAATAGCTAAGCAAAAATACAACATCTGTCTTCCTAGACTGCTTGGCAATTTGTCTGACAGACTGAGGTGACAGATTACATAGATGTTCAAATTGTTTTTTAAATGCCGAATAGTAAACCTGAATGATTTTTGTATTCTAAACAAATCAAGAAGAAATGTTGTGACAATTTCCAGGGGAAAAGTAATTGTCATGTCTTTGTCTTTTGTTGAATATCTAATGCAGAGGATTTCATTTCCTTTTAATATTATGCAACAGTAGAAGGGAAATGTGAAAAAGCCCATCCACATCCAGTAGGCTTTCCATTGATAGTTATTTTGTTTACTAAGATAATTCTTTAATGACATGAACTATTCTTTCTTACTGCCTATGATGAAACTGTAAATTTTTTCAAATCACTTATAGATATATTCGATCATGTCCTTTTCCATACTTTGCTTTTATGTAATAGCTTAATCAGTTTGGAAAATGATGATAAAAGGATGTGAGGTTGTTAAGATATAATTTGACAACTAAGTTAAATGCTCTTGTTTCTGATTCCTGGTTGAATCACTGAGTATTTTTTGAGGCAGTCTTAGAAGGGGACTAGATTCATTTACAGAATTACGTATTGCAGTACATCATTTGTAAGCAGCTACAACAGAATATGTAGACTTCAGTTTGACACCTGTATTCTTGTACTGGTTAATGAAGTTACCAAACTGGGTAAACTGTTAATCGTATTCAAAAAGTCATGGCTGTCAGATGAAGCCTCTGGTGACTGGAAAAAGGGAAACATTACTCTGATTTTAAAGAAAGGAAGAAAGGAAGACCTGGGGAACTATAGAGCCTTACCTCTGTGCCTGGAAAGACCGTGGAATAGATGTTCCTGGAAGATATGTTAAGGGATATGGAAGACAAGAAGTTGATCTGAAACAACCAGCATGGCTTCACCAGAGGCAGATTATATCAGACTAAGATGGTGGCCTTCCACAATGAAGGAACAGCATCAGTGGGCAGAAGAAGAAAAACTGATGTCATCCACACTGACTTCTGCAAAACCTTTGATATAGCTCCACTCCACATTCTTATATTTGGAACCATAGAAATGAAGATAGATTTGAAGGCGTGGACTTTTTGGTGGATAAAGAATTGGTTGGACGGTTGCAGCCAGAGGACTGTGGTCCAGAGCTTTATGTCTGGGTGAAGGCCAGTGATGAGTGATGTCCTCCAGGGGTCTGTCTTGGGACCAGAGCTCTTCAACATTTTTATTGATGATCTGGATAGAGGGATTGAGAGCAGCCTCAGCAAATTTTCAGATGACACCAAGCTGAGTAGCACAGCTGATAAAACAAAATGAAGGCATGACATCAAAAGGGACCTGGACAAGCTAGAGAAGCCTGGTCTATGTGAACCTAATGAGGTTCAACAAGGCCAAGTACAAAGCATTATACTTGGGTCAAGCCAATCCCAGATATGTCTACAGACTGTTAGAACTCATTGAGAGCAGCCCTGTGGAGAAGGGCTTGGGGTCTTGGTGGATGAAAAGCTGGACATGAGCCAGCAGTGTGCGCTTACACCCCAGAAGGCCAATATCCTGGCAGCATCAAAATAGGAACATCTAGCCAGGTGAGGGAGGTGATTTTCCTCCTCTGATCTATTCTCATGAGGCCTCATCTGGAGTACTGTGTCCAGATCTGGGGCTCCCAGCAAAAGAAAGACATGGAGCTGTTGGAACGGGTCCAGAGGAGAGACCACAAAAATGATCAGAGGGCTGGAGCACATGTCCAATGAAGAAAGTCTGCGGTAGCCGTTCAGCCTGGAGAAGGTTCTGCAGATGCCTCACTGCAGCCTTACAGTATATAAAGGGAACTTATTAACAAGAGAGGGAATGTCTTATTACAGATTCTGATAGTGATAGGATGAGGGAGAATGATTTCAAACTAAAAGAGGAGAGATTTAGATTAGATACTAGTTGGGCTTTCTTTTCCACTCACACAGTAGTGAAGCACTAGTACAGGTTGTCCAGAGAAGTAAATGCCTCAGTCCTGAAGGCAATCAAGACCAGATTGGATGGGGTTCTGTGCAGTTTGATATAGTAGATGGCAACTCTGCCCATAGCAGGGGATTGGAACTAGATGACTTGTAAGATTCCTTTCAACCCAAGCTATTCTATAACTCTATCCTATGGTTCTATGATTTTACTGTCAAATCTGACTTCTTCTAGACAATTTTCTTCCACTTCTTATTCCCCCCTTGAATTTGTACCCTGTTCTCTGTCTGACACAATTAATCCATATCTTCCAGCCCCAGTTCTTTCCTCTAATTCTTTCAAATCCTTGTTAATTAAGATTCAGCAAAATCATCCCAGATTCTGCTTTATGTTGCAGTTTCTCCAAAATGTGTACCAATATGTCTGTCCCTAATATGCCTATCTAAGGATCTTTATATCGCTTCACTGAGTAAGTGCTTTCCTGCAGACCTAGGTGGAACTCTCCTTCCTTTAAAGAGGCACTGTACTTTCTTACGATATTTGTGCAGTTAGCATGCTGCATCCATCTGACTTGGCATGACATTGCACAAGAGTATCAGGGTAAATTTCAGTGGGACATGGATGTTTAACATATCAGGTGTTATAGGGCTGAAAATCTTCCAGCTAGACATAAAAAAAAACCCAACAAACAATCAAACAAACAAACAAATAAATAAGAAAGAGAGATTTAAGTCCTAGGCAAGACTGACAAGGTAAAGTGAATAGGTGAGTCATAGTTCATAATCTAGATGGAATTAGTCAAGGTAACTGATTATAAATAACTGCCTTTTCCATTTTGAGCCATGAATTGCTGATTATAAACATCAGACCTGTAAGCAGCATTAGCCTAGACATACTGGTCATCACAGTCTTCCTGCTTTCATGCAAATCAAAAGGAAGGATGTGATGATAGAGAAATGTATAAATAACTGTAGAGGTCAATTTTTCCACTCTTGAAATCTTTGACCTAGAGAAAAATTTACTCAAGAGGCAATAGAGCATTGCTACCCGGTCACTGCTCCAGTTTCCATACAGCATTGGTCAGCCATCTTCAGACACAGACAAAAAGAGGACATAAATCAATATTCCATTATTTACAATTTTCTGCAGATAACTGCTTTGGATTTGGAAACAACATCTATTGTACACAAAAAAGAATGTGAATCAGATCTGATATGTGATCCATTTTAGTCATAATATTTTTGAAATCATGCTTTTTATAGCATTCAAAATCTATGGACAAATAGTTTAATATGAATTAAGATGAAAAACTACTGTGTAAGTTTGTTTGTTTTTATTACAAAACAGTAATCTGCCTTACTAAGAGAGCCTCGTTTTAGAATTAGTCAGGCAGAGGATAGGACATTTTAGAGCCAGTCAGGCAGAAGATAGGAAATTTGGAGTATGATGTTCTTTTATGACATTTACAGCATTTCTGAACTTAATTTTAAAAATAAAAAGCCAAGCCTAAAAGCTCTGAGAAATAGGGTATGATGGCAAAATTAAACGACAGTCCAAATCAAAGAGATACTGCTCATTTAAGAAAAACAAGCTTACAGTCAGCATGTGGTTACCCCAGAATATAACACTTCATTCATTTTTCACTCCCTGTCATTAAGTGGTAGTTCTCTTCCCCCTCAGTCCCATTCCAGTCATGCCATAGTTAAGTTAGGCAGCCATTTCCAGCCTGCAATTTTCTGGTAGAGAGTTAACAACATTGCTGACAAGGAACAGTTGAACGTCAGGAAAACTTATGACAAATTAAAAGAGTCAGTGCAGACAGTGAAAATGATCATTTCATATCAAGATGCAGTCACTGATTTCTTGAGAATTGAATGGTAGATAGCAAGTTCTTCCCTCAGATTTATGTAGTAGCAAAATTTCTATTCTCTTACCGAATTACATATTGTATCACAATTGATGAGAAGGCCTTTTAAAGGTCATCACAGTTCTTAAAAGCAGGGTTCTTGCCACTTACATAAGGTTACTGAAAAATGATTAAAAATCATATCATGATGCACAGAGAAGCTGTAGCTGTGTACGGAAAAAAAACTTGTATTTTAGAAATGTCCTAAAGAACATGTTAGGGGATGAGTTGCTTATTATGAATAATGACAGCTTTCAAAGTGGATTTGAGGTAGAAATGAATTTAACATGTTCTAATGTAATGAAATTATCATCAGCAATGGAATCAGCTGTGAGGAACACTGCAAGATTTTCACTTATAACAGAGGGGAAAACAAACTGGCTTAGTAAACAAAACTGAAAGTGTGCTGAAAGAGTTGCAAGCTCACAGAGGACATTTTTGCTCCCTAAGAGCTAGCTCAGTTTATGTGAGTATACACACTTTAAATGGCCTGTCAGAAGTGACTCAGTTTTGGGCATTCAGCCAAGAAATGCAAAGTAGTCTGTCAGTCATCTTCTCAAACTAAAGAAGTAGCATCCCAAATACAAAAAAATGAAAGAGGAGATTCTTTCAGGAAAACATGTAAACCCAAAAGTCAAGAAAGTGGAACTTTGCTGGTTAGTGACACAGCTAAATAAGTAGGTATCCGAGATACAAGGACAGAGTCTCCAGTTACAGATTTATGTATCAGTGTATACACATGGCACATAGGCACAAACACACACACACACATATATGATATACATTGCATCACTGTGCATAGCAAAGTCACCACTGTATTATTGACAATAGAAAGTAGAATAAATACAGAAATTAAAAAAATAAATATATATAATAAAATAATAAATAAAACTTTAAACAATAAAAAGAGCAGACTCTTCTGTACTCCTTGTGCCCTAGGATCCAATGTGATTCTGTGAGAATTTTGAGAATTAAAACTGAAACTAGGGCAGGTCTTCACATTAGATTCTACCATTCACTCAAGTCCTGAATGCACATAATGCTTTTGCTGGAAGAGGTTAAGGGGTTTGAAAATATTATCATTTATATTTAGGCCGAGCAAATAAGAAATGATCTCTTATCCTCAGGGAATAACCTGAGGTTAAATCAGATAGTTTATTTAGGCCAACATCATTTCACCAGTGTAATATTAAAAATTAACTTTCTCTATCATTAACCCAGTCAAAAATATCTACATCTGAAAGTGTTATATAGAAACTAGTAGCTAATCTCTTCATGTTAGATAAAGAGAGAAGAATTGCCAATGAAGTTAGTTGGGAGCTGACTGGAAAAGAATATATGTTTCAGACACTCACAGACATTTATACTGATGCAGTAAGATGCCCAATGAACCAATACCACCTTCCAGTATTATCTGCAAAGGTGATTTTGCGAGCACTGATTATATCCTCACCTCACGCAGAGATAATTCAACTAGGGCACTTCAAACACTTTGGTGCTGAGGTCTCATGTAAAACAAAACATGTGCAAGAGATATATGATACAAATATAGATCTGGATGGAAGCAGAACGGGCAGAGGAGAAATTCATCTTTCAGAAGATATAAAATGAATTGTGAAAGTGTTCAAATTTCCAGAAGATGACATTTTATAAGCCTTTGTGTGTTCATTACTTTTATCAGCATTTTTTCTTCTAGTGTCTTAGCACTTTCAGATCAATTACATCATTTGCCAAGGACAAGAGACATGCTGGTATTGAGGAAGAGAACCAAGTGTTATGGAGCTCCCCTGGCCATCCATACTACTTATTTTTTTTGAGCAAAAATTACTCTGTAATGTCAGAGAAGGGGCAGATCTGACCAGTAATATGGCAGGCACTGAAGAGTAATCAGCTGGCTGGATAGAATTACTACTGGTTGGAGACAGAAAGTCTAACTGTTATCTTTGGGCTTAAAAGTGCTTCAGTAATTTCATGGGAAGTCTCTTTACCATTTGGACAGATCACAAACCACTTATGGGTTTCATTTGTGGAAGTCAATGCCAGCCATTGCAGCTGTCTGGCTATAGCCTTCAAAAAGTCTATTAAAGTGCCATCAACAACTGCTGCTACTACAATATGGGAATATTTTATCTATGAAATATTTGAAGTAGATGCGAATGAATTCTTTCTGAATGAGGTGGGCTTCCTAAAGAGGCCTTGAAGATGGTCTCTCATTCTGAGAGAAGATCATTTTATCTCCTGGGATAGAGAACATTAATAAAAACATTTCAAGTGCAGTGAATTTGGGATATTTAAGAACAAAAGATTGGGAATGGATATTCAAGTGTAACTCAAACATTGCTATATCCAGTGTGGAAGAAATAAGATCTTGGTAGAATTATTTGCATAAATCCTTGGCTTGTATTTAGTGACTGAATGAAGACCACGCTGTGTGGTCATAAATGGACATTGAGACATAACCACAGTTATCAGTGAAAAGCAGAAATGGATATTGATTAGATACAGACTATCTCAAGGACACTGTCTCAACTTTTAGAATCTTGCGTTTAAGTAAATGTTTTTTCATCCATATTGCCCTACTGCAGCTAACTGTTGGAGCCAGTGAAGATTGGATAAAAGATGTATTTAATGGGTAGCTGGAAAATCTTGGTGAAATTTTTCTGCAATGCAGAAGATGAGAAGCAAGATTTAAAAAAAGCTACACTTAATCCAGGCAGCATGGAGAAGCATTTGGGCACTGTGATTCCAGTAAGCATTGCAAAAACCAAAGCCGCAAGTACCATGCCAAAGACAGAGAACTGGACCCAAAGGTTTTGTTATACCATCATTTCCAGTCTCCAGCAGAAAATTTCAGCTATTATCCTAAATCAAATGAAAACATTGTTGTTTAGAAGTATACAAAATTGACATAAATAAAAAGTGAGTGGATGAATTTAAGTGCTCAAAATGGTGTTATCTGGGTTACTTAGAGTACTTTGAATACAGACATTTTCCATCTCTCCCTTTTGTCTTCTTTGTCCAGTCAGAATTTTTGTGTCCATCTTTGTTCAAAATAAAGCATCCAGGTCCAACATGAACTAATATGAATAGACAGTCACCCTGATGTTCCTAGCCGTTTCTTTGAAGCTGAGAGATGTGTTTTGCTCAGCCAAGCACTAATACTGGGCAAGTATTAAGTCTCTGATGGTCCTGAAGAAACCTCCAAGACATTTGAGATTTTGCATATATTTAAGTACTCTTCGCAGGAGAATAGAATAGATTCTCACTTCTTCTGGACAGACACACACAGGCAGCCTACTGGAATAGAAGTGTTGTTGGTTTTGGAGCTCTTCTGTTGTTATCACATTGACCACAGGCCTGTATGCACAGTGAAAAGGAATTAAGAAGCTGCTAACGGGACAAGAATCTTCCCAGGAGTAAAAAAATGGTTTCTTAACTTTTGAGATGAGTGTATAGTAGAGATCTATTTTGAAAATAAAAAATGGTCTAGGATTAAAGATGTAATGCCTTTTTTTTTTCATTGTTTATTTTCTTTATTAATAAGACAACTGATTACCAGAACTTGCTGCTTTCGTGGTTCTGCTCAGTTTTCTTAAGAGTTGGACACAGTAATCATCATGGGTCCCTTCCAATTCAGGACATTCTATGATTATTTTTCTTTTAATGTTGTATTTCTAGGCTTTATGCTGCTAATATACTTCCCACAGGCAAGAAATATGCAAGTTAACATTACTGCAAAAACAGTGATGTTCTATGTATGAATACAGAGAGGCATTTTTGTAAGCCATTGATTCTGTACCTACTATACAGCAAAGCTCTTAGAAAGATGTTTGGCTCATATATGTGTGTGGGTCTACATGTTGTGTATATATGGAAGTGAGACATTGCACTGCAAGCACCCCTTCCTACTTACTGCTGGCAATATGACAATCATATCACTGCTTGCCTGCCTCCTACACTGTAGCATGTGACCCACAGCCACCTCTGGACACACACACAGGATGTGCGTGGCAGCTGGAGGATACTCAGCCGTCAGCTTTCAGGCTGACCTCTGGCAGCAGCAGTGCACGGGCTTGCTGCTAGGTCTCTTGCTGGCCTCCCACATGGCATGTTGCCCAGTTCCTGAGTGCTGCATGCAGCTGCTTAGCATAGGCTCAAGCCTCTCTTCTTTCTGGATGATGAGCTCCTTAGATTCCCTTTGGAATGGAATAGAATATTACACTCAGTTTCTGTTGTTGGAATAAAATAACCTACAGCCATTCCTTATACAGAACAAGGAAAGAAAACTGTCATTTTCCCCGTATGCTTCTCTACTTAGGTGATAATTAGCATCGGTATAAGCACCTAGAACTTCATTCTTGATCCTGACTGTCAATGAACTGGCAAAATTTCTTTTCTCCAGATCATGATATTTTTTCTTATTGGGCATTTTGAATTATGTAATTATTTATCCATGTTAAACTTACAGGGCTTGTTGGATGGAAAGGCGCTCCAGCTTTTTATACTATTGCTATGTAAATCCTCCATAGCTCTCAGGCTATATTTGTCTTATTCGTAAAGGCATGAATGTGCAAAAATGGAGTACTAAAGCAGCTCAGGCTGACCTGCTCTCCACTCAAGTCAAAAGAAAACTTTAAACCAAGTCCATTTTGGATCAAGCCTCAAATACAGTAGATTGTAACTCCTACTCAATTCGTTGAGTTCCCCACTTCAGAGGCTTTTAACGTCTCTCAGACTTGATATTCATGTAATACCCACAAAGATGACTACATTTCTTGTCTAACAGTCTTTATGTTTAAAGAGTTCTGAAAACAACAGCACTGATACTTCTTTATTTTATTTTTTTAAACTGCCCACTGCTTAGTGATGGCTCAGAAAACCCTAATTTGAGATTTGGGATGCATAAGGAACATTTATTTTCCTGTTTAAGTATATTCAGACATATTTTTCCCTTAAAAACTGGTTAGACAAGCCAAAGTAAACTAAAGCACTGAAGCAAAGGACAAGTTTCTTATTACTGCTTTCTCCCATGAAGTTATTTATTCATCATAACTTCAACAGGAATAATAATTAAGAAATATCTTCTCTCCTAGCTTTGTTACAAACATCTTGGATAACACTGTTGCCTTTCATTAAAAGAAAGCTGTCCTTTCAGCTTTTTACTCTACTCATTTTTTTCCTCTATGCTAAAACCTGTCTGTAAGACCCCCAGTGGGACTGGAAAAAAAGTATCCTTTGTAAGCAGGTGGTCTTTCTTAGAGCATTTTCTGAGTAGAAACACATGTTCATGAGTGTGAGGAGGCTTCTGTAATGGCAGAGGAAAATAGCAGTCAAGGAGCTGCTTATGTTGCATAGGCAAATGCAGTCCAAGTAGATTGAGTTTGTACTAGGGCTAGTTTACACCCATTGACACTATATATATATATATATATATATATACGATTTGTTGCAGTTCTCTACTAAATACTGAAATAGAATACTATACTGATTGTTGACAGCTTGTGAACTGGCCAGAGCATGTCTCCCCATCCTGAAAACCTGGATACAGGCTTTTGTTTGAGGATTACCTGGGTCTTCTATGGTATATCAGCTAGCTGCACAGGTACTCTATGAGCCTGCATTTTTCTCTTGAAAATTTTGGTTTCCTAAATTGCAGTGGCTAACCCAGTATGGCTATCCCATGTGTTTGTACTTAACCAGGAAACCCATTTTCTTGAGAGAGAAAAAGCTTTCTTATATGAATAAATGAGTAAGAATAGATTTAAGACAGTTCCTCCACAGTGAATGGGCTGACACCTCCAGTGCCAAGGTTTGCCTCAAAGCACTGGGGCACAGAGAATTGTTTTGGGAGCCCTGTCATCAGCATAATGCACCAGGGGAGAACACGAGAAGAGGCAGATGAGCCTTTGGCTGATCCTGCATTGCTATGGCTGTCACTGGCTGTTCTTCATCACCTTCTTGCTTTGAACAACCTTATCCTGTTGCTCAGAGCCATCAGCACCATCACAGCACTTACTAGTGCTAAGCATGGTTGGAAGGAGCTATAATAGTGGGTAGAGAGCTCTGCTGGAGTGGCAAGGGGCAATTGAGATGAGCAGGGGGATGAACATTCAGGGGCTGAGGGGTGGTGAGTGAAAGCAGGCACTAATGAGGAGCAGGCCACAGAGGGATTGCAATTTACAGCTCTAAGGTCTGCACTGAAAAGACATGAGTTCCTGGCACTCCCTCTGCTTCAGCTCTACTTCCTGCAACACAGGTTAAAACATCAGAGTAGTTCCAGTCCTTGAATACCTTCCCTGTTTTCTCTGTATGTCAGAGACAGATGTTTTCCTGTAGCTCACCAGGAAAGGATCAGATCTTCCCCCACTGTTGCAAAGAAAACTAGGGGACATTCCCTCTGAAGTCAAAGAGATGCACTGGACATTGGATGCATTCATCGAAGAGACATTTGCTGGTAATACAGTGACCTCCATTGACATTGATGACATTGAGCCGAAGACAGAGAACTTCATTGCTCAGTGTTTTCTGTTGCTGCTGTCTATGAGATGTAGTGACGCAGAAGAACTGCTCTCTTACCAACTGGCAATGTTTCTCATGGATATTTAGAAGATAGAAGTTAATGTAATCTCCTGTATTTGGCTGTGGACCATTTTGTCTTGAATGTCATGTTTGCAAGACATGGGGATTACCTATTTTTTCCCTTACCCCAGTTGAGGAGTCTTCTTTGCCTGATGAACACGTAGTTGTCCCTAATGTGTCAACATCTATCCTACTTCCATTTGTGGGGCTGCACAAAAATTGGGGAAGAAAACGTACCTGATGTCAAACACATAAGTTTTAAGTGCCCAATAATCAATTATCGGCAAACAGAATAATCATAACAAACATGGTGTATGCTATTCTTGCAGATGGCATATTCATTAAGTTCATGCAAGGATAAGGTACTTAGTTGTAGTCAGTAGCAAAACTGCCATTGACTTCAGTGGGAACAGAATCAAACTCCTTGCATGCACCATCAGACAGTTACAGCCATTTATTATTGAAGTCCTAGTGCAGCTGGGATAATGACACATTTTTGTTGCATTGCCTGGAATGAAATAATAATAAGCTAAGAAATTTTGACTTTGGATTCTCAAATCAAATGAGCTTTTTCATTTTGTTTTGTTATGTTTGCAGAGTGTACACACTGATAAAGAGATTAGTTTCCACTCCATCACACAGTGAAATATAGTAATAGATTGACAGACTCTTGGTGAGTCATGAATTTTCAGTGGAGCTGACCAAAATGTTCCTCATAAAATAGCACAAGCTTTAACAGCACCTGTTAAAACCAGACTTACAGTTACACAAGGAATTCAATGGAACAAATTTAGGAATATGCCAGATTTTACATGGCTGGTTTCACTCTAAAGTAAAGGCTTAAAAACCTCTTGCAAAGCAGTCTACTTGTTGATTTAAGGCCAGCCTGGAGAAGGTATTTACGCATTTAATGATGCAAATAAATGCTCTGTGAGATTTTGTAAAAAGTCCAGCTATCCTAAGCAGGGATACACAAAACTTACTTTAACCATTTTCCTTCAAAGTTTGGAGAAACAGTCCTCTTAGTTTTCTGAGTATCTCTGGCAACAGTGAGGCGAAACCACCTTTCCAAGCCAAACAGTGTCTTTTATGGAAAGCTAGTAGCCACCCTATTGCTGGAAAGAATTCTCTAACATAAACAGTGACTTGGAGATACATCCTGTAAATGAAAAAGCAGATACATCAGCTTGAGATTCACATGATACATCCTCAGTATATTATGTATTTACTTATTTCAATAACTGATTTTCTTTTATATACAGTTCTTTGGCTTATTTCTCCACGAAGTTTCATACGCCACACAAATTGATAAAAAACACACTCAAAAATGCACTAATTTAAAGTTCTGTGTTTCAAACATGCAGTTAATTACTTGAACATGGGAATTAAACTGATCAGGAAAACCCAGTCTGCATTTGCAGGCATTCTCTTTAATTACGTTATATCTTGCATTTCTTGCATAGAATCAAGCAACAGCCTGTGTAGCTTTGTTAGACCTCACAAGCTTTCTGGAACTAGATATTAATTTGTACTATCAGAAAAGCAGGTGTTTAATTTGCAAACACTAAACAGATGGTTTATGCATTTGTAAACAGAGACCTCCTGCAAGAGATGGACAAAGACTGAGGTTTGGTTCATATGCATCCCATAATTTATGCCCTTTCAGAAAGGAAAATATAAACAGGATCTTCTCCCACCACTATCAACATCACTGCCAGACACAGACAGTTTTGGATGGTGTTTCTGGATAATCTTTAAATTCCATCTGCCTGCATGAGGACTTCCTGACCTGCAGGGTGAATTTTATTAACACTGAGTTCTTACGAAAGCAACAACCAAAAACAACCCACCCCAAAGGAAAACACAAATGCCTCCCTGTCTGCAAGACAGGTGGAGTTTTGTGTAAGGAGGACATTAAAATGCAGCTAGCAAATAAGAAACAATCTTATTTTACTACAGGTAGTGCTGAGCATCCTTTTTCAATTTCCTTGAATTAGAAAGCCTTGCTGTAAGCATTATTACAATAATATTGTAATTATCAACAGTTAATTTGACAACAATGATGGCAGTAAACAATTAATCTACATAAGAGGCAATATTTCATGTGAACACTTATCAGGAGAAAAGGCTCTCCTTCTGTGACTATCCAATTAGCTCCACTGTCTGTAAAACGTAATGCCTGGTGCATGAGTGTGGATGCCAGTCGCTCTTGCAACCCTTCTGTCTTATCATCATCATCGTGACATCTAGCCCCTAGACTTTAGTCTCTGTTCAGTGGTATTCCAGTTAAAAGACATGTGGCCTATAAATGAACGGTGGCAACTACTCTCTGTAGTAATTGATAAGAAATGACAATAATTAATTTATCCAACATACTGAAGAGTAATGAAAACTGGTATCTATTCTCTCAGATCTAAGGAAAGGTATTAATAGCTTAGCCCAGTGCTTTATTATTTTAATTAATATTTTGTTTGTATTTTAAAACACATAAAACAAATTAACAGGTAAATAGTATATAAAGTTAATTAGGAATAATATTGCTTGCTTCTTACAAATGACCCTCTCTATTTCCTGTACTAATTAAAAATACTAAAAAAACATTGAAATTTCATTACACCAGGTTCTGGTAATACTGTAATGAGAATAATATTAAATATATGGCAGAAAAAGGAAGCTCCTTTATAAGTTTGCTACCATGACAGTGAACAACAGAATCAGAATAATCTGTCTGCAGGATGTGTGGGGGACATCTGGTCCTATCTCTCACTCAGAGCAGGGCCAGCTTTAAAGCTGAGCACCTCAGTACATCAGCACCTTGGCCAACTTTGTTGAAGGCCCTCCAAGGGTAGAGATTCCATCCTGTCTCTGGGCAGCCATTCCAACAATGAATACATTTTTCCCTGTAAAAACAGTAAGATCACAAATTAATGCAACTCAGTAAAAATTTATCCGGAAATGTTGGAAACTCAAAAATAAATTTAGCACTGCTAATACTAAAGTGCTTTCTTATGGTGCTGGAAAATACCTTCATTGGGGCCAGAGCTATGACTCAACAGCATTCAGGATTTCACTGCTGATGTGACTAGAGGATGCTGCAGAAATCGGGTGTCAAAAGTGCGGGATTTTTTTCACCCAGTAGGGAAGAAAAATAAATTGAAAAGTACTTCTGGTTGTAATTACCCACGGAATATTACTCAGTGTAATAGTACATCAGAAGATGAGATGGTTCTTCAGAGGAGGAAGACGAAGGAGTCCGAGTCCTCAGATGCTGAGTTGCAAGTATGCATCTATTTTCCTTATTTAACTAATCTATGATTAACAGCAAGTAGTACTGTAATGTTGCAGCAAAATACTTTTGGGAATGCTTAAATACGTATTTTTTTAATTTATTGACGATTTTATCAGAACAGTGTTAAGCAACTTCTGTGGGGTCTATAACAGACATGTAGGGATCCTGTTATATTTAACATAAATATTGTAGAATAAACTATTTGTCCTTCCAGAAGAGTGGTATGAAACATAATCTGCATCTTCTGCTGAAATCACAGTCCACACAAATGAAGACAGACATGCTTACTGTCATGTTTGCAAATGGCAAAGTGATTTCTGTGGAGAATTTATTTCAAATATTTTGGAAATGTTATATAAGAAATCAAAAATTGGGGAAGAAAGTCAATTTTTAGTCTGCTAATGGAAATGCACTGACACAGGCAAGATGTTAATCTTGAAATATGCACAACATGGAAATGAATGGAGATGACATGGAAGTATGGAGAACAAGTCTAACTGATGAAAATACAGTAAGAATGGTGATGGTGCATATTATTTGTACAGAAAAATGTATTTCTTATCTTTACTCTTTCTTTTATATGTTTATAAAGAGAACCTCAAGTGTACAGATACTTACCCACAGTGCTTGTAGACGATGGAGGAATCACAGTTAGGCAAACACTTTCCTTGGAAGCTCTTCAGTGGTCATTTGGAAACTTATTGCTGTTTGCAGAGTGAAGAAGGGAGAAAGAAGCCTAGGTGTATGGATATGAAAAATTGTTTGAAGTATTATTAAAAGAGGACAGCTTTTCCAATTAAGTGTCACCTTTAAAAAGTACCTTTCGGTTTCTCTTTTCAGCTTATGTCCTGTGCGAAATTATGTTGGTGACTAAGACACCTAAAATACCACACAACTCAACGGCATGCTCTCAGATCCTGAATGTTGTTATTAGCTTTGAACTTAGCTCCTGTCTCTTTAAAGAAAAATCACATCATAGAAGTCCCATAGTTACATAAACTTGTCTGTGGGCGATGACACGGGGCAATTCAAGATTTCAGACAACTAAACAAGAACAAAACATTTACATAGTATAAAGCATTGTGGCTTTTTGACTCTCTAAATAAAATGCAAGATTTTTAAATGTCAAACTTTAAACAAAAGTCTGTGTAAGTGAGGATTGTTAATCGGGCACCAGTACTGTCTAACTATTGTGGACTGTATATTCATGGCCAGTGTTTGTAGTAAAGAGATAGCACTGAAATACAGGAGTGCTGTTTTTGTTCTTGAAAACTGTTGCTTTCATGTTTGTGAATTTCAGAAGAGGACCAGAGTCTGACCCTGGGCTGCCTTCAGCTGTCCCTCACAGGCCAGACAACCTGCTGAGAACCCCCACCAGGTGAAGGCAAATCAGCAGCCTGACCCTAGTTTTACAGTACCCTTCTTGACCCTAACATTTCAGGGAGATATAGTCTGGCCCCTCATCCTATCCCTGTGCAGCTTACAGCACTGCTCTTTGGATAGGTTTTCGCACCCATTTGCTGCATGGGAATAGGGAAGAGGGCACTGGTATTTTAAACACTGCTGTTGTCACACAAAGCAGCAGAAACCACTTTCTTCATATTTTACTTACTAAATCTGTGAGCAGAAATAATTCCTGGAAGGGGAAAAAAAAGACTACTTTTTTTTCTCCTGTTTTGAGAAGGGAAGGGACTCAGATGAGATAAAGCCCTGAGGTTGTGGCTCTGAGCCATGCATGTTCCACCTTGTTCTCTGGATGATGATAAGTGCCTGTGCTCCCTCCTCACCTGGAACTTTGAATTGTGGCATGTTTTACTTTCCTCATTAATAAGAAGAAAAGCCTATGCCATTCCAGTTTTCCACCTGCGTGTCTCATTTGAAGTGGCAGCAATGCAGTGATTAATCTGAACAGAGTGTATTTTAAAGTAGTTGATATGTTCTCTAATGATAGACCAGGCATTAACTTATATCACTTATCTGTATCTATCTGCAGCTCATTTAAATTCTCATGCGCAGTGCTTTCTTTACTAGGAAACAGATTTTTATCTTCTTCACTGCTGTGAAGATATCTTCACTTAGTGCCAATTCTAATGGTTCAGAGCAAATCTTTACCTCAGGTGGACAGCGATAAAACCTTCATTTCTAATAAATTAAAAAATCAATAGCATATTTGCCATTAAATTTATCTTTACAGGGAAAATATGCAAAGCAGAGCTAGTTACAGAGCCCTCCTAACTGCAGATCTATAACTAATCATAGTTTACCCCAGCTCTGTTTATACTGTTTCCAGTGCTTTACTACTATTATTATTCCAATAGGTGGTGCTGTGTTGAAACCTAAATAATTTTCAAAATTTATGCTACTCTTTATGTTCTCCTTGAACTTATCAAATTATTATTTCTACAGATTCTTACGTACAATCTGAATGAAATGTTACTATTTTGTGTAGTAAAAATAGCTATTGTTAGAGGATGGTGCAGGCAGCTCGGTGTTTTGTTGTTTTTTTCTTCCCTCATTTTGTTTGTCTTCCTCAGCAGTTTTTGTAATCATGCTTTTAATAACAAGCAGCGCAAACTCTGAGGACTGGAACATTCTGTGTCAATGACGCCCTTCCCTTGTTATTGCTTGTGGCTCTGTCATGTAATTCTTGCACAGATTCATGACGACTAATCTTAAAACAAGTTATTCCCAAAACTGAGTCCTGCAAGGATAAGAAATCTTCTAATCTCTGTACTAAACTGATTCATGGCTAGTTTTTTTCTCAGTGGTATTTGTTAAGAAACGTTGAGACGTTAGATTTACTTGACCAAACAACGAAGATCTCTTTAAATCACAAGTATTTTTTTGTCAAATTTTCATCCCTTCACTTTGCTGGTTCTTGTTCAAGCTCATTTCTCTCGAACACAGAATTTAACATCATTTCATGCCACACCAGAAGTTTACAAAAGAATTGTGCAAGAGAGTGCCCTTGCATGCCTTAATATCACTTTTTTTTTTTTTCTCAGTGTATCACTCTGCAAGTCAACTGTCATCTTGCCATCAACCTGTATACCCAGATCTGTTTATCTCAACACTTGTTTCCAATTGATGAGCTCCTCAATTATGGAACAGCTACTTGGTGGGGGCTCCCAAAACTTGCTCTGCCAAACTTTGTTGTAAATCAAGACCACAGGTTCTTCTTGTTTGTTTCCCTAGTGTTTCCTAAATTAGTATCCTCAGCAGAATTCATCAGAAAGTTTCATCAGTACGCTCCTTTTCTGTCAGGGTCAAAAAAAAACCCAAATAACAACAACTACAAATCCCCTCTCCCAATCCCTAATTCAAGATAATTCCAGTTGTATTTCTTGCAATGGAATCCTTCTCTTTTGAGATCAAGATTAGCTATCATGCTATTTATGTCTATATCACTCTTAGCCATTACCCAGCTATCACTCCCCTTCAAAACTAAGATGAACTTAATTAAACTGCAGTTTAAAGATGGAATAGAAAGATAGAAAAATGGGCCGCACAGCTCCTAGAAGGCTGTTTTACTGAGGCTTTTAAAAATGTAATTACGAAAATAAAATAAAAAACAACATAAACACATTACCTCAGTATAGACTTGATCTGTTTTTCTTGGAAGTTGATGAAGGTTTTGTCATTGATTTCAATTGTACATTAGTGTCTGATGCCGTCTCCAAGAAAATAAACAACAGTGCCTAAATGACTGCTATGGAAACAGGACAGACTTCAGTGATCACAGTTTCAAATTTACTTTGGCATCTAAAGATATAACACAAAATCTAGTGAGACTTTTTATGCAGTTATGAACACAAAGGATGCTTAACTTCTCTTGTTTTAAATTTAAAAAATCAGTTTGTACCTATTTGCGTCTCATAGGCAAATAGGTACAGTCCCATTCCCCTCTGCCTTACATTCTGAAAAACAAACTGAAGAGCCAATAATGTGCAATTAAGCAACCAAATACATCTCTGAAGTTGGTGGGAGATTTATGTACAGGATCAAACCCACATTTTTTCCTTCTTTTGATCCATATTTTAATAATTCGTGTAGTTTACAGTAACATCATTTCCAAACATAACTGCTTTGGTTAAAACCTACACCTACCTTTATCTTCTGAATTTTGAATTACTGAGAGCTGTTTGTGTTTCTTTCTCTGAAAAGCAAATCCTTTATTTTAAGCACAGAAGTGGCTTTGGGAGTTAAAAGATCTAGATGGCTCAAAACGTACTTGATTTCTGAACTGCTGAACATACAATTTTTTAATAGCAAGTAGCTTTAGATATCTTTAAAAACCGAAACAAAACAAGTTGCTCTGAAATCTCTTAATGCAAGTTCCTATTTATGGTTCCAAAATTTCATTCTGAAGATGCTGTCTCAGTAAGTACCATGTGACATCATCATTTAGTAGCCCTGACCTAGTTTGTGGTCCCTTTATGTATGAAACAGATGCTCTGCTGTTTTGTCTTTGTTTCTGCAAAGACATAACATTTTTTCTTCCATAAGTTACTGTGCTGTTTGCAGAATTCAAGCTATTCTGAAAGTTTCAATATTGGGAAAAACACATGCCTGTAGTTCTTGTAAGAACAGGGGAGAGCTAAAGTTTCTTAGCAAAGTGAAAAAAATTCTTATTTAATCGAAAAAAATTAACTTTGGATATGTGAACTGTGAATATTTACTAAGAAATCTGAGGGCTATGGTGCATTACTTCTGACTGATGTAGAGGTGCAAAGCTACAGAAGTTTAGAGGTTTTCTATATCACTTCTATCAATTTACAATGAATGACCCAAAGGTCTTTCATCTTTGTGCCTGCTGAATAGGTGGATTACAACAGCATTGAATAGAGTGTCACTGTCTCCCTGGAGAAAGAATAAAGGAACATTTTCTTTTTCTGTACCAGGAGAAGGAACAGGCCAAGAGTACTGTCAGGGGACTGCACCGACAGGAAAGGCTGGAAGAGCTTCTACATTCAGTTTTATGTATTTTGCACTAAGTGCTTGGGTATCTAACTCTTCTAAAAGTAATCAAAATTAGTTCCTTAAATACCTTTAGGCATTGAATAAGTATATTTGAGAACATCTGCTAGATTTGTAGGTATTCCTGCCAATAGACAACACTGAAAATACCACAAATGTGGTTCTTTCCAGTACTTCACCTAACACCTGGATCTTTAATATCAAGGACAAAAGTTAACTAACCCACAACTTTTTGGATGATGGGAAAAATTAGGTTTTGAAATTATGTTTTAATTGCTTTTGATCTGAGTTCTTCTAAAACTAACACAAAGAAAAAAAGATTTGTCACTACTAGCTGATTTTTGTGGAACAAAAGCAGGAAGCTCCCGAGGGTCTGCAAGCTGAGGCAGAAAACTTGATCACCATACTGTGGATGTCATTTGCAATGCACATTAAGTTTCCAGCATGTGACGCTGCCTGGTCCTATTCTGATTGCATCATTTCTGGTGTAGGGAATGTGATGAAGACTGTTCACAAACCACTATTCCAGAAGAAAGTTGTCAGCATTCCCAAAATGTGCTTATGAGCATTATTAGCGCTAAGTTTAATGAATCACTAACCAGAACTGTATGAGCAAAAGGGTGAGGCTTCAAGAGATCCTGGAAGTCAGATGAATCAAAAGCTGGCTTTGTATGACCTTTCTCCTCCCACAGACATGAAAGACATGGCAATGCAATTGCTCCTACACAGTCCTTTGGACTAGTTTGATTCTGTTTGTTGAAAACCCCTAAATCAAGGCTGAGTTCTGGCAGATATCCACGGAGAAATAAAGAGCACTCCTAGATAAGTCTGTGCATAAAGAGATAAAACCAATACCAACTTATTCCTGTGCTTTGCACATCCATGCTGCTTCATATTCTTTCTCACAGTCTTTGCAGCTTATGAAGGGTGGCATAAAGTAGCTGGAACAACTGGAATGGATGAATTCTATCCTGCCAGTTCAGGCAAGTACAAGCTCATACTTCCCAAGAAGGGCTGTTGGGAACTGGAATGCAAAGCTTTCTTCTGTATCTGAAAAGAGCATTTCCAGAGACAATATCCACAGAGATCTTCAAATAATAATAAATAACACATTTAAGATAATTGTGGTCAGATTTTAAATTTTCAAACAGAATGATCAGCTCTATCTGCTCAGAACAAAGAAAGAAATAAAAAAGAAAGGATTGTCTTAACTTTATTTTCACTTGAAATTTCTTCAGACTCCTTGTATATTACATAGATCTCAGATAATGTTACCAACATTTTTCTCTAATAAGGCATTAGTTAATGGAAATTAAGTTTACAGCATGTTTTTATGATTTATCAGAGAAACGTGAATGTTTTAGCTGTGCTGAACATTTCTTCTATTTTTTTTAAGGGGTTGATTTATAATATATTTTTAATTACGTCCATGTGTAAAGTTCTCATATACTATATTCATCCACAGGTAGGTTTAATTAAGGTAGCCTGAATAAGGAAACAACTGACTTCTGACAGAAAAAGTAGTTCCACTCATACTAAGCTAATATGTCAAGGAAAGGCAGGCCAAAAGTACAGTCTTACCCAAACATCCTTCATATATCAGTTGAAGCTAAGAGACAGACACAAATATATATATTTGAAAGGCATATATTTGAAATAGCCCTACAGCTATATGGTGCATGATCTGAGATCGATTTGGATTTAAGCGATGCTTTGGTCATCTACTTTTCCTCTGCAGAGAGTGAACTAAGCATACTGACCAGTATGGTAATGACTTGCTGGCAAAGCTGGTAACTATTTGTGGTTTATAGAGATTCTTTTTGAGTATTATCACAAATATTTTCCTTTAGGATTTAAAATAGAGCAGAGAGAACATTATTTTAAATACAGACTAATATGAACAAAAATCACCAATTAAAAACACTAATTATTCTTGTCACTGCCGTGTGTATTCTAGTCACTGCCATGTGTAGTACCTGTATTTTTGAATCTCTGAGATGTCAGTTATGGAAAACAATAAAAGTAATCACAGACATAGCTTAAAGTGATAATGGCAATACCAAAGTAAATTGTTTTTATTTAATAGTATAATGATTTTTTTTATTGTTTTAGTTACTGTGACATGTAGTTAACAAATGCAAAAATGCAAGTTTAAAGTGTTCAGAGGAGAAAAGTACAATCCTCAGTTCTCTGAAAGAACTTACATTAGAGTTTATAATTGTACTATGTTGTCTGCAGAAATAAAAACACAAAAAGAAAGCTCCAAGGTCATTTCAAATACTTCCATTATTTGAAATCAAAAGACTTTTATTTATGTGAGCCTGACAAATTTTGACAATATGGATAAATGTGATGTAAAAAGTCACACTGTCTGAACCTTCATCTTGAAGAGGGGAAATAGTTGGAGACTTTTTAACATACAGGTTTCTCAACAGAAACAGAATATTTTTGTTTGGAAAATAAGTCATTATACTGCAAATGAAGTCACATTATTCCACCATGCATTCCCTAGAGGAAATCATGTGGATGTAACTGTAGTAGTTTATTACACCGCTATAATTCTACTATTATTTTTGCCTATGCAGCCAAGCAGTAAGGAATAGTAATACTTCTAAATCACTTTAAAATTAATTCAAAGACAAGTGACTCACCATCAAAATTAGGTAGATTTGGTAAGAGTGAGCGATGGGACTTACAGCACACAGCACATTAAACAAGAAAGACTTGGGTCTGAAATCTGGATAATGTTTTAAAGTATCCAGCTCCTGGACCCTCATGTGTCTCTTTCTTTAGGTTCCAACAGCCAAGTGGATTTGTGGATTTCTTTCAAATGCTGACTGCTTAAGAAAGACTGAGTTGTAAAAGATCTTGCTGCAAATCACATCAGGCCCTGTTGCCATCATCAGCTATTTAAATCTGAAGTACCTCTGGGAAAACTTTGTTTAAATAGTCCATAGCTTATGGAAAACTGACCTTTACCTGCAGAATGAGAGCCTATCATTTGAAAAATATGCATTTGAAGAAAATAAAAAGAAAAAAGCCCAGCAATGCTGAACACTGAGTATCATCTCTTGTGCTGAGACCAGGTACATCAGAGTTGACATGCCTCCATTCAACAGTCCTCATTTCCCATACATACTGTAGTCCAGCCAGAAGCACTCAGATAATTTTGTGATGGATACATTAGCTATGACTACAGCGTACTGATGCCCTAACACAATTATGGGGAACTGTGCTTGATAACCCATTACTGCAGGTGATCTTCCTTCAGCTTCCTCAAAATGCAAAGTGTCTGGAGAGGACACCCTGTACTGAAGCTCAGCCTTAGATACACAGTTCACAGAAGATCCTAGTCAGATTCTCCTGCTTCTCAGACAGGATTAAGGAAGGGCCTCCCCTGGGAAGGTGGAATTTCTCAGGCCTCATGCACGTGGGGGAGAGTGGTAGTAAATTGGCTGTGGAGAGACCAGGAAGCTCCTGAGAATCAGAACTACTGGCCAGAGGGTTCCCGAGGCGTGAGGCTGCTCATTTGTAGCTCCACAGCAAGGAACAAGGAGATCTTCTTTCAGATTGCAAACTGTCCTGCTGTAGGAATGGCTGTCCCAGCTGCAGCTCTGCACCCAGAACACAGCAAGAAGCAACAGTAGCAGATGTTACTGCCACTAGAAGTCCACAGGGCAGTACCTCCAGCCCACTCTGAGCCCTGAGAAACTGCCTCATCCCTCTCAGGGACATGCTCATAATGAAAGCAAGGCAGGACTGCTCAGATGAGACAGTATCTGTACTTACTCTCTAAAATGGAAGCTAATGTGCATCATACGGCTTACTAAGCAGCCAGTGGATTTATACCACAGTGTGGACTGGAATTTGTTCTTGGTGACCTAATGGAGATCAGAAAGTCTCATTTTGTAACTGCCAAGAATCTAGCAATCTTTTTCCTACATTTTTTTTCCCCCTTCACTTTTCTGGCAGATAAAATGCCATAGTCTTTGCAAAAGACGTTTGAAATGTTTGTACTTCTATGTCATGAAGGGTTTTAAAAGGTCTAATTACAAGAATCATTTCAGGGCTTATGGGTAGAATACAGTAAAAGGTTATTGAGAACAAACCAGTTTCTCAAACTAGAGTTTTGCATACTTACAATTGTGGATTAACACAAGATACTATAAATTGAAATTAACACTGCAAAATCAATTGAAAAGTGTATAGAGCTTTATAGATTCCAAACACAGCAGTTGAAATTAAGATCAACACATAAAAAGTTGTATGAAGGATTTTTTAGATGACTTTTACAGATGGGTGCTTTCAATATGCTAGTGCTACCAAGCAAGCTTGTGCATACAAAACCTGTTGGATAGTCTGTTACTGCATGTAAATTAATAATTAAGAACACTAAGTGTTGCAGCTCTAGGAATGGAGTACTCTTTTTCTTCTGGAAGGTCAGATGAATCATAGGAGTAATAGCTTCATTGTTTGTGGTTTGAACTTTTAGAGTCAAATCCGGTACCATTGAGATCAGAAGAAAATGCGTGTATGTCTTTGGGAGAATAAAATGTCAGAAAGATTATGAAAAAAATATATCTGTAATCCTTATTTTCCGTTCTGTATGTTATATGTGTTTTTGTTTAAAGTTACAGTGCTTTCACAAAAACAGTGGCCAGCATGTTGATGCTTCTATTCTTCTTAAGCATCTTTCCTGCAGATTGTAAAAGTTTGGTTTTGTTTTCCCTACGTGCCTCGGCACTTCTGGCTCCATCTGGAACAGGACATCAAAGCAGAGCAATCCCACAAGCAAGCTAGCATTTCTCTCTTGAACTGAACCAGGAAGCACTGGAAGGCTTACAAAGGCTCTTGCCGTCCCAGGCCTGCCTCCAGAGCTCCACAGAAATTCATCGCTCCAACTCTCTTCCAGGGGCATTAGATCACGTTTGTAAGGATTGATGTTTTGAAATGCTGCACAAACTACCTGGACAGCTTATTGCCTTAGTTTGTACTCCAATGTAATATGAATGTTTTAGAAGGGAGGACCTGTTTTCAAGCACAGTATTATAATAATCAGACAGAAAGCAGAGGAGAAGCTCATTCAAGTTAACTGGCAACATGCTGTGCACATTATGAGACCTCACTTTCAGTAGACTCATAAATTCCACAGTATTATGAATGGGGCTGTGTTGAAGAACAAAGCAAAATGGGCTGCCTTTAAACATGATTCCCTTTCTGTGCTTCCCTTTTCTCAAGGTTGGTAACTTCTGAATTAGAGTAATTACTACAGCTTCTGGTTTGCGGCAATTAGTCTCCTTCCTGCTTTAACATACAGAGCATTGAAAAGGTCAGATCAGAAACAGAGAGGTTCTCTCCCAGTGTGTAGCTGCCTACACCAACTTGAGCATCTGCATATATATGTGCATATTTGTGTACATATATATTTGTCTTCATAGACGTGACTGACGCCTTTGATGGTTTTCAAGAACTCCTCAGATTTTTTTTTACAGGTGTGCTTAGCTGAACTTCCATGTTATTTTATTTAAAGAATACAGACTGCATAAATCTACCGTTACTGTTTGGACTGATCATTTTTCAGACATATAAATCTGAAAGATTTATGAAACAGAAAGCATATATATATATGGGTACAAAATTATACAGTGAGACTCTCATCAAACCAGGCAATTTCAATTCCTTTGCTAGAGATAAAAAGATAAAAAGCAGAAAGTTTCATCTGACAGGAAAAGGCAAAACTGACTGAAAAACAGTCATTTCAGTTCACTCAAGGATTGGTTTTGAACAGCATCTATGAGCTGCACTAATGGCTGACTGCTGCCAAAAGGGGGAAGTCTTGCTCTCCGTGCTTACTTCCCTGCCGTCCTTTCCTCTCTCAGCTACATCTAAGCCACCCCTTCAGCCAATGCTGGCATCCCTCTTCAGTAAGAGAAGCCAACTTATTGCCTGGCAACAACAACAACCACCACCAAAAAAAAAAAAGTCTTGTTTTTCTTTCGGGAAGGTGAGAGGACTGCTTTCCTTTCTTTTTTTATTTTTATTTTTTATTTTTTGGCAATTTAGTGAATCAAGCAAGCTTTGTTCATCAGGAAGACAAGTGATAGCATTGAATCTAGGTGAGAAAGGAGCAGGAAAAACGGGGATGAACTGAGAGAATGGATGGCCAAAGGGAACAGGGTCCTCCTCTTCTGTGGTACAGAGCCATCAATTTTGCACCAGCCATTGTAAGAAATTATATCCTCAGAGCGTTTAAAGAACAGAACAAGCAGTTTGAGTTTGGTAGGTACCAAACCCAATATTTGATTACATATGGGTTTTGTATCTAGTCAAATTGTTTTTTAAAATTCAGTCTCTCAAAATATTTCTTTTCATATGTTTTCAAATCATTCTTAGGTCTTTATTTTTTTTAATTATTAAATGAATACATTTTCAGATGAATTCTCATCTAGAACCTCAACATATGTATACTTGTTTTGAGACTCAGAATATAAGGTTTTCCATTACAATTCACTTAACATAGTTTGGCAGATTCTATACAAATTCAGGTAATCCCATGACTTGGCTGTAAATATTACTTGTAATATATAATTGAGGTCAAATGCATTTTCTGGCATACACTTATGTAGGCTACTAAGAACTTGTGAGGATGTGCAGGAGCTTTCAGCATTTTTGTGACATTTATATCCATCTCCTCTGGTGTTCTCCTCTGATTCATTTGAGGCTCTTGGAAATTTAGCTAATATCCAGCTGAGTCTGGGTCCAGGACATAGGTCTGGCTGATGAAGTCCAGCTATAACCTAGTCTCTTTCCAGATAAAACAGAGATTAAGTACCTGCTGATCCCAATTGCCCATATAAGTAAAAAAAATGACTGCACTGAAATCAGACAGATTTGACTTGAATTCTGTCTGTAGCACAGAAATGCATGGATACTCTGAGCAGAACTTGTCTCTCTCTTGCACTGGATGCAGTACAAGTATGTAGTGATGGGCATGCAAACTCATGACTGATTTTCTGTGAGTTTTGGCTGCATGTAGTGAATGTCTACACTCAAAAAAAAAAAAAAAAGGATTAAAAGAAAAAAAAGTTAATCCAACCTCCAGACTTACCTGTAGCCTAATACAAAAAGAACAAAACTGATCTGTCTGAAGGGATTATCAGTGGGGCGTGTTGTATCAGCTTCAAATTGGCATTTGCCTGAGGCATTCTGGCCCTGAGCTCTGGCAAACAGTAACTGTACCATGCAGCCAGGTTGTACTCTGTGATCAGACAGGGTCTTCCTAATGGTCTCAGGGGAAGAAGGAAGTACAGACATGGACCTAAAAACAATTTTACATTGTTTTGAATCTTAAGTGAGGTGATTATGTTTTTCCATGAGTCATCTGGCATGATTTTGGACTTCAGTTCACCTCTTCTCACCCTTCCAATACAAAATTTTTTATTCTTGAGGAAGAGAAGTCATTTTATTAAAAAAAGTGGAGCACTTCCTGGCCACATGCCAATGCCTGGCTTCTTCTACTGGAACACATGGCTGAGAGCACTCCTAAGAGATGAAGGGTTACAGCACTCTTTTACAGCAGTGGTATAGTTCAGAGTTCACAAGTGGTATGTGGCTTTTCAGAAAGTAAAGGAGCTGTCTGTTACACAGCAAATCTCCACCACTTCTGTTGAAGCCAGCATTGCTGTGCCAGTGACAACACCAGGAAGTGGCAGTGTAGGTACTCCAATTAATTACTTTGTTCTCCACCATCACTAATGAATGGGCTTTTTATTGGCTTACGATGGAGATAATATCTGCTGTGACTTCATGCTGCCACGATCTTTCCTTTTCCTTTTTTCTCTGCAATTCCCTCTCTCTTAAGGTTGATCAGATGCTGGAGCACTACCTTGCTGAAACTAATCTTGTAATCTCCCATGCTGCGTAAGTGTTTTTGCAGTGCTTCCCTGAGTTAAGCCATCTCCTTTTAATTTTCCCAGGGTACGAAATTCTTTCCAACAATCTAGTCCAGAGCCCCCCAGGGAAAAAGTCTCCAGCATTTGCTCCAGGAGAACAGCATCAAGACCTGTTTCATACTCTGTTACCACTTTCCCCATCCTGTGACAAGTAGATTGGGAATGGAGGTTTAGAGCAAGCACAGCCAGGACAGTTGATCGGAGCTGATCAAAGGGATATCCCATACAACATAATGTCATGCTCGACAGTAAAGCTGGAGGAGCAGTTTGCCAGAGGTTGCTCTTGCTTGGAGACTAGCTGGGTATTGGTCAGCTGGTGGTGAGTGACTGCTTATGCATCACTTTTTTTTTGTTTTGTTTTATATTTTCTTCTATCTATTAAATTGATCTTATCTCAGTGCATCAGTTTTCTCACTTTTACTCTTCCAGTTTTCCCCCTTCATTCCAGTGAGCTACTGAGTGGGGCTTGGCTGCCTGCTGGGATTAGCACAACAGCACACTGATGAGTTTTCTTCTGAATACAGTTCTCCCTACAAATGCCTTTGAATATGTTACTCAGTGATAAGACATTTTCAAGGCTCCACGAAAGACAGTGAATGCCTGAAGCATGTGTGAAAAACAATCAAAGGCATTTAAGTCATCTAAAACTTTGTTAAAATATGTAGATTTGTACCTTCAACTACATGACCTAAAATGGAACCATGTGATGGTGGAAAAGGTGAAACATACTTTTCCCTGTAGGCGTATCAAAACAAAGCAAATGGAAGTAATGTGGGGTTTCACTCAGGAGGTACAGTGTAACCTGTAAACTTCTGAATGAAGACTTCAGAACTGAAGGTAGGGGGAGACTCTCTAGGAGTTCAGTGTCCGGTGAAAGCAAATCTGAAGCCGATTGGATTGCACAACTGATATCAAAATATCTCTATATGGCAAATATAGAGATATATACATATATACAACTGGCCACACAGAAAAGCAAACTTCCAAGTATTTATTTGCAGAGATTAGCTGTGGCATGGAGTTTTGGTTAAGTTCTCTGGCATACGATCTTCCATCCTGATCAACATGACCATTTGCTAGGAACTGAAGTAAAAGAAGGAACTGCAAATAATTTATCCCACTGATGTATCCAGTCATCAGTTAACCTTTCCAGCAGTTTGCTGCCACTACTGAGATTGGAAAATGAGGCATTTCCTCATTTAAGCAATGCCTAGAGAGAACTCTGTGATATTGATTCCACCTGCTAAGGACTTACAATTGTATATCACGGGATGAGTAGAATCCACAGAAATTTTGGAACTTCTCTAAATACATTCCTCCCTTCTGCATTCTCCACACAATTGCTTCTCAGAACCAGGACCCAAACAAGGCATTGTTTGAAAGGGATAAACATAGCAGGGCTGGATTGTTAAACATTTGACAAGTGTTTGTGATATTTCACAGCTGGCATATAAAATACCTTTTGTAGAAGGACTAGGCTCAAAGCTTTTCGGCAGCACTCTGTGGAGCAAAATTCCTTATTTGCTATGAATTTGTCTTTTCCGTTTTATTCAGGATGACACTCACAGACATTCAGGGAAGATAACTTGTCATTTTTTGTCTCCTTCACTCACTGTCTTTCTTAACACTTGACCTCTTCTCAAAGTACACCACTCCTTCAGCGTCTCACTCTCACTTCTGCTCTCACATTGCCTCAGAAAAGGGCTCAGATCACACTTAGACATGCTGAAGTACAACATTAAGTGCAGTCAAGAGCAAAGACAATCATCAGCTGTCCTCAGAGCTGGACACTGCTCCAGAGCTGACTTGTAGGTAAGGCCCCATGTCTACCTTTTGAATCTTCTCCTTCTTCAAATTCAGCACTGGCAGGTGCATGCTGTGCTTGGTCTCATATTGGCTTTGGAGTCCTGCCACCTTTCTCTCCCACCGATTGTATATAACTAGAGTGCATCTCTTCAAAGTCTGAGCATTAGCAAATAGTAAAAGGCAAATGCTATTACTGCCAGATATTAATGTGGATGAACTCACCTACTTTTTCCTTGCTCCTTGTGTACTTTTTCATGCATGCTGGGGAGTAACTGAATTCCTCACAGATTAAGCAGCCCATCTCCTCCTGACTTCAGCGCTCACAGTGTCAGCTACGAACTGGACATTGCAAAGTGGCAGGTGTTGCCAGAGCTTTTGATCTTTTACAAGATTTCTGATAGACCACAAAGTTCCCTGCTCTCACTCACTTCTGTGGGCCAGAAGCAACCTGCCTCTCAGTCTTCTCCTGTGTTTATGGTTTTATAAGATAGTAGATGATCAAAAAAGAAAGTTTCCAGGGTGCCCCTATTTCCACATAACTGGCACATGGAAGGCCCTAAAGGCCCCTAAATTTCTAAAGTGTGCCTACCAGCCTGCTAACAAAATGAATCATAAATGTGGTTGAGTTGAGAGTCAAATATTTATGGTGGATCTGAAACAAAAATGTCCAGGCTTACTGCCATGAAAAACAAACAAACAAAACAAAACAAAACAAAACAAAACAAAAACTCTACAGCTTTTGATTTTATTTTATTTTATTTTATTTTATTTTATTTTATTTTATTTTATTTTATTTTATTTTATTTTATTTTATTTTATTTATTTAAGTTTTCATGAAAGAAGGCCTAATGATATACAGTGATTTAACACCTGGGATTTGGAGTGAGATCATGAACATCGTAAAGGCTTCTCCTTAGTTTCATTAGGAGCAGGAATGCTGCAGAGTGGGTAGTTATCTAGTTCTCAGCATGTGTGCTATTAAAAAGTCTCTGAAATGACTGCAAGGAGATAAACCTACAACTTAATTTTGTTTCCTCCTATAATTCCATTTCTCAGGCTGGGCAGGATTCCCATGGACTTTTCAGTGGAAATACTGAGAGACAAGTGCTCACAGAGGCATTTCCATCAGTTACACCAGGACAGGAACATTGCCTTGGCTATTTATCAGCAGGGAAAATAAGTTCTAATGTCCTTGCCAGTCAGAGCACTTGGAGTGGGGTTAGATTAATCTGAGAATCTGTGTTTGAGGGGGATGGAACTGAAACAAGATAGATTTGATCATTATTATTAGCACTTTGTTTGCTATTCTTGACAGCTCAAAGAATGCAGGGGTTATATGCATCAAAAATCCCAGTTGCTGTTCATTTGGACTGCACGAGCCTCCTTTTATTCAGCAAAGCAGCCTTTCTTCTGCTGTGCCTCTGCTTGCTGGCAGGGCATCAGGGTGGCTGATAGATCTCAGACAGCCATGAGCACTGACCCAGGCCCTGCAAGAGGCCTGCTGAGTGCTGCACACATTATGCAGCATCAACATGG
This sequence comes from Cyrtonyx montezumae, assembly GCF_038088225.1. Classification (NCBI taxonomy): domain Eukaryota; kingdom Metazoa; phylum Chordata; class Aves; order Galliformes; family Odontophoridae; genus Cyrtonyx; species Cyrtonyx montezumae. The sequence goes on from NW_027071824.1 coordinate 46,706,349, forward strand.
CATGCTTTGCCCTTGGGGTAGACACTAAAACAGAGGAATCAAGCTACTACCCGCTGTGTATCCAGCAGACAAGAAGTCTGATGCCAATAAATACCGTATTCTTGTCTGTTTGCAACAGGAAAATAGGATAACTGGAAATTGTTCTACTATGAGGAAGAAATTTGGGAACTGTTTACTCTTGCCTTTTCCACATGATTCTTAGTATCTGATAAGTGTGTGAAAAAGAATAGAAGATTGCCTCTGCCTTCTTTGAGTTGTAGCTTAAGTTGTGCTCTCATTCTACCTGTGGCTTAAGGGCTGGGCAAGGCAGTGGCAAACTGCTTGCATCACTTTACAAGTAACTCACTTTCCATAAGATTTTCTTCAAGGAAAGACCAAGGAATACAGTCTTTGAGTAGGATAATAATAAAGGAAAAGCTACTTTCTAAAAGGAATTTGTAGCTACCCAAGTGGCCCCATTCCAAAGGAAATGAAACAATATTATGATCTATTGACTATGGCACAAAACTGATGCCAATTATATCCTTTGATAAGGGTCTACATAACTTCCACTTAGGTTGACCTTAGCCTTCTGTCAATGCTGTCTATTTGCTAGTATCCAGTGAGGATTACAAAATATATGAGTATAAAAATCTGAAGGAAAATTTGGAGTCGAAGTATGTGCTCATCACCTTTGCCTGCCAATGCATGCTTCTGTGAGCAATGTAGTCAGTCTTGCCTGTCTATGCATTTTTATCAGCAGTAGATTTTCTGTTGTCTAATAATGTAATAACTTCAACTAAAAGCTTTCCAGTTGTTGAAGTGTCTATTTACCACTTGTGGATTTCCTGGTTTTCAAAAACAGCAGAGTTTTTACGGTATCATTTGCACCAGTGGAGTGGGTAATTAATTCTTTTTTTCCCTGCAGGAAGTTGCTTCAGCCTTTCAGAATCCTCACAAAAAAAAGGACAGCTCTAACACCTCTATTGCCCTCCTGATTCAGCCCAAAGAATTAAGAAGCGATGAGGAAGAAAGGAAAACTGACAGACTAAAACATGTTTGTACACAAAGATACTGAGCACAGTCATACATGTCTTATTTCCTTCAGAAATTAGACAAAAGTGCTGTATTTATACTTGGTATAATTCTATAGCTGACAGTGCACTTCCAACTTCCTGTAGTAATGATAAAATTAATACTATTCTAATTTATTAAGCTTGTGTCCCTCTCTTCCCCTTCTCCGAGTCTTCATTTCTTACTTAATAACAATAAATAAATACATAAATAAACAAATAAAAATCCACTTGTAATCATGGTGCTGCTTAGAAGAAAAAAAGTTTTTTCCCCTTTCATTTTCCACAGCTTTCTTACACAAGCAAAATTCCATCAGTTAGATAGAAATTGTCCAAACATAGGCTGTATCAAAAAAGTGAAAAGTCCATTTTAACTAAGAAAGCACCCAGAACATGTTAATTCCAACTAGACTGTCTTGGCTGTATAACATTTGGACAAAGTGAACAAAATTCTCAGAGTGTGGAGATCAAGCAAACATAAATCCTCTTGTCTTTGATGGATAAACTCATCTGCATGACAGCACTTCTCGACTTCCTGGGTCAATCCCCTGAGATATAGCATTTCTATTTTCTAACTCATATTTTGTGAAAACATTTTGAGCTTAGTTACATATCTCTAGTTCTCTTCTCCCACTGTGGCCTACAAGAAGGAGTAGCTGGAATGCTGCATTTAACAGAGTCTCTTACTGGAAGCTTTGTTATTTCTGGATTGCAATTTAGCAAGTGTTCAAGAGAGAAGGTGAGTGGAGATTGTGACCTTTTATGAGCTGGACTTCTGCTCCTTAAAAGACAAATTATCACAAAATTGTAGTTCTGGCTACTGTACGGGGAAAATGTAGAATAGCACTGTCCACTTTTCTTCCCCAGAAGATCTTGACTTAGTCTTACTACACTTCTTGGTCAGGAGCAATGTAGCTAAACAGTCCTGAGCATATTAATCAGTAGTTTGAAAATTCAACAGAAGAGCTTGCTGCCTATTTGTTAATCATTATTTTCAAAAGGTTTTCATGAAGAAGTTGTGAACAGCACACCCAAAACAACTGGGGAGAGAACAGCATGGCTTTCACCAGGACTCTAAATTTGGAGACAAATTTTGTTTTAAACAATATTTTGCATTAGTAAAGGAAAAAAAGTGTTTCTGGTTTGAAATTTTATATGGCAACTTTCACCTCAAGATAATGAAAACAAGCTGAGCTATAAACTCTTCAAAACTGAGGTTTATGGAAAGGCTGACAAATCCTTTACTGAAGCAATGTGGCTGAGAGCACATTAAAAGATTCTCAGGGAGCATTATTGATCATGATCATGCACTTCCAAGGACTGGAGCTGGGAGGCTGCAGGCAGATGACCCTCTGTTTCCAATTATCATGCTGGCCCAGAGGTATGTCCAGCAGACAGTGCCTCATTAGCAGCCAGTCCTCTGCTCCCCAGGTCCATGGGGGCAGCTCGAAGGTCTTGCACTTTTCTCCTTGCGCTCCAACCACACTCTGTTATGTGGAGTCCCATAATGGGCCACGCCACTCCTAGCATAAGCTCTTGGTCCTATTCCCATAGGCAAGGAGAATCAGAGGGAAAAAAAGCTAACCAAGTTTGGGTTTTTTCTGTCTGTTTGCTGGAATTAGGCATCACACATATATCACGTAAAAGGAATCAGCTTTTAGTCAGAGGGTATGGCCTAATTTCCCAACCTCTGCACTTTGGGTTTCAGAACAAAGCCATCTGACATTGGAAGCACCAGCAAGAGCCCATATGTGGATGTCAGGAAATTCACAGCAGTTTTTTGCTGCTTAACGTGCAGCGCTGCTGCTTGTAAAGATGTGAGGTAAAATGCTGGCCCCACTGAATCCCTGGCAAACCTCCTGCAGCCTTCAGTGGGGCCAGGATTTTACCCTGAGCCTTGCAAGCCGTTTGTTGTATGAGCTTTTAATGGGTCCACTCCTGCACAGACAGACTACTCTCATAGGAAAGGGTTAGCTAGATTGGCTCACATACTACACAATTTAAAACTTAAAGGAAAGCTATTTTGTAGTGAAATTAAGGGACTATAAAAGGAATTTGGCTTTAGACAACTTGCTTCTGTTTGGATTTGGATTAGACTGCAATCTCCTTGTCTGTTTTTAGCATACACATCCCTGCCAGCATCAATAATCTATTTTCCTTAGTGCAAGTTAAATACTTTAATGGCTCAGAGGTGTAGTCTGGTATCCAGTGCTGCTCTGGATTTCTTCTTTGGTTTAGAAATTGGGCTACACATGGTCAGAGACTACAAGCTCTTTAATGTTTATGTGCTGCCAGCAGCCAATTCATTGATACATGGGACAACACACTCCTTTCCTCCTGTTATTCTGCAACCTGACAACCCAACTGCCCAAGCTCTTTCTCTGCCCATGCAGTCCCTCCCTTCCCAATCTCAGCATTGATTTATACTTGGCTTGATTGTATTTTTGTTGGCAAAATTTTCATCCTGTACAGCAGCATATTAATCCTCAAGCACTTCCCTGAACTTTTCAGGTTCTTACCTCTTCTTTCCCCATCTACTCCAAGGTAAATAAATCAGAACTTCAGATAGTGCACATCACAATTATCATTTTACCTGAGGTCAGTGTCATGTGCAAGTCAAGCTCAGCAGGGTTAGAGGCTGGAGGTGAAGACTACAGAGAAAGCCCAGATGAAAAATGTGCAGGGGTAGCCATTACTTCAGATGAGCCCATAAGATCCAGTGGTAACATTAGGAAAAGCTGTTCTTGGGAGAGCTGTGTTCCTACTGGCATCTGCTGCTGCCTCAGGGGTCTGTGTGCTGCATCTTGCCAAGGCATGGCTCAGCTCACACTCCCTGAACAGTTCTATGCTTAAGCTTAATTTCTTTCCTCTAAAGTTGTCTCCTCTTCCATCCTGTCTGAATTTATTTATTTATTTATTACTTTTTATTTCTATTTTCTAGTTCCTGGGCATGCTTAGGGCTGCATTTTCCTTATAGAAGCTATGCTTGTCCTTGGCTCATGTTCTGAGTGTAAAGCTGGAAAGACTTCCTGAGCTTCCCTGAACCTATGTTTGTGTGAAGGCTAAGCCAAATCCAGCAGGCACTCGCCTCTGGTACTCTGACATGGCATTCAGGACACTGTGCTGCTTGGAGGCTCCTTGCAGCTGTCTAAAAGCAGAGTCTCAACAGCCTGTAACAGTCAACAGATCCTGCCAGTGTCACACAAAGCAGTTCTTCACCAAATGTTGCCAGCTGTATTCTCCTTTATTTTCACAGTCAGTTTGAAGAGGAGGGAGGGTTTCTGCTGTGAAATTGCTGCTAAGAAATGGGATGAAAGCAATATTTTCTCGGTAAAATTAATTAGTTATAAGCAGGCAGATACTACTACAATGGCAAAAGACTATCATCTATTTTATCTTCATTAAAAACACATATGAGGGACTTTTTTTTTTTTTTGAAAATCCAAGAAGTTGCCTCTTTTTCAACATGGATAAGCACAATTACTCAAGTTAGCCTTGTCTGAAACAGCCATCTGTCTCCTTTAACATTCTCAGTGCTACTAACGCCTCTAATGCTTGTGGTTAAGTATGATGGAAAGTCCCTGATGTACAGGAGGAATGGGCTGGGGGAGAGGGAGCTAGCTGCAGAATGTACTTTTGCCAGTGCAGCTAGGAAGCTGGGGAGAGGAAAGAAAAGGTGAGGTGAGGCTTCAGCCGTGACAACCTCTGTATGTTTAAAAGTAGAGATTTAATTACCACTCAACAGTTTTTGCTATAGGAAAGTAATCCATCCTGCCGTAATACCCTAGTGGAGATGCACCTCTGTAATTTTACTGTCATGGAGTCTGAGTCAAACATAAGCAGGAGCTATAGCAGTGGTTTTACAGAGCTGACTTGGTACAAATGACGGGCTCTGTATCTTTTCTAGGATTTTGTAACATGATGCTTCATGCATGCTAATTTATAACCTCCCACCTTCTGGCAGTGAAGAAACATAAGGAAAAAAATTCCAAAGCCAAACAGAACAGTTGCCCTAACTTGTACAGCAAAAACTGGAATGGGAACAACCTACTGAACAGATGAAATAAGCTTAGCCACTTAAGCACAAAGACAGTTCATGTTTTGTGAATGCCTCCATGCTAGTTGTACAAAGAGGCACATTTGACCCCAGCTCCATCCGTGATTATCAGTATCAAGGAACTCCTAGATATTTACAACAAAACTTAGAATGTATCCAGAGATTTCTGGAAACTAAAATATGCAAAATGTACCATAAAGTAAGGTCACAACTTCTTCAAGATTGATTTCAAATGCATTAGCACCTTGTAAGAAGCAACTCCCTCCCAAACAATCCAAAACACTTGAGATCCAATATGGTCTCTCTTCATAGCTATTTAAACCTTGGCAAATCAAGACAAGGTGCCAAATAATTTGCAGTTTGCACTGACAGAGCAGTATATGAAGATTGAGAAGCGTTAAGGGGAGTTAACTTCTATTCCAGTGTTTAAGAGACAAAAATTTAAAAAAGAGAGTATTGTATAAAATTTGACCTATTATGATATGCATGAAAATTTCTGTGGTCATATTTTGGAACAAATTTTGGTGACAGTGTTTTCCTAATGATTCCAAAGGCAAGGGAACAGCATCAGGACCTTAGCAAATGTTACTGCCACCAGTAGACCATGACCCACAAAGGAACACAAGAGTCACAAACCTTCTCACTGTCTCTGTTTCCTCAAGAGCTTTCCATCATTGCTGTGTTTCCTACTCCTCCATGGTAAACAGGGAGAAAGACTGATGAAATTATGTACGTCCTAGCTGACTCTACAGCTGACTGCTCTGTTTCAATTTCACTTCATATTTGTACTGTCTGTTGTACTGTAGCTATATAGATTATATAACAAGTCAAATTTGGGCTGAATGGAGTGCTGCCATCTCTTGGTTATTTTAGGCAGAAACACTTACAGTTTTTTTCATTTTCCTGCCACTCAGGAACCTTATGAAGTATCGCAGAAAAACAGAACAGCTATTCTGGATTAAAATGTTTAGGCACTTAGGAAGCATAATTGTGGTTTTTATATATTTAAGCATGGAGAACATAGTGCATTTGTTCATGGACTGGATCTCTGCATAACTTCTATTAAGGGTTTTTAGCTATAAACCAAGAACAGTTGGAACAGTTTGTATATAATATGAAAAATAAGTGCTGCTTTTTATAGATAATTGTAAGCAATAAAGATATTAAAATGCATGCATTAAAGAGCACTGGGCAAGTAAGAAATGTTTATCTGATACTATGCAATTTCACAACCATGAGAGGTCCAATTATTCATACTCAAAGCTTGTCAAATAATTTATTTGAAAACACTTCTGCCACTATCAGTGACATTTTCCTTCCTTCTTCTTCCTGATTGCCAGAAGATTTTTCTAAAAATACTGTTGAGATAGGGGACCATCTTCCTCCTGGCCTTTTTAGAGCTGGAGTTGGAAAGTGTGTAACTTCCCCTTCTCCAGCAGTACCAAGAGCCTGTTGTTTGCTTGCGGGATGTTCCTTTTCTAATTGAAAGTTAAAATATGGAAGAGAAATAAAGTCTAGTGGAATTCAGCATTAAAGACAAAAAACAGCAAATTTCACTGCTCCAACCTTTCCCCATGTTCCATTGCATAGAAAACAATATATGGGATAGATTTTAGAATAATTAACAATACAGAGCATTCCTTGCATATAAAAGAACATACATAAAAAGAACAAGGTATTAAGTTTATGACTGGTGTACTCTAGATCAGAGCAGTGGCTCCCTATGGTCATGCAGTGGCTTCCTCAAAGCAGAGCCCTCAGAGGATGCCTGCCTGCTCCCTTTTCTCACTAAAGCCAGGGTGACCCAAAAGGGACTAGAGAGCCTCCTTTCATGTTCCCAGCCTGATTTTTTATGCCTACTAGGGGTGGAATTTAAAAGCCACTTGCTTTCTCAGTGATTCTCAGCAACTAACATTGCCTCTGTACTTCAACCCTCCTAAGATGACAGCACAAATCTGGTTCTTGTGCCAGAACCGAGCACTTGGAGTCTGAAACCTGGAAAAGCCTCCTGGCAAGGATATACATTCTAGAGCATGCTGTTGTTGTCTGCCTTTGCCCCTGCTCATCCCTCTGCTGTAGCCTGTCCTAGGGACTTGAGTTAACCTTTGCTGCTTTCTTCATGCCTTCTGACATATCTGATAGGGGCACCCTAATGTTCAGTGGTCATCTACAACAGAGACTTTATGCATGTTTGAACGAATGATCCTAGCTGGTGATGAATGAGTATAGAGAGGGAAATACTGCTTTGCCTCATTTAAACTAGGAAATCATAGTCTTAGAAGCAAATAAAGTGCTTTATACTAGCAAAATGTACTAGGCATGTGCGAGTCTTCATCACTGGTTAGAGAGAGAGAGAATCAGAACTGTAGGGGTTGGAATGGATCTCTTCTCCTGTCCTGCAAGGAAGATGCCTTTTGTTCTACACACTTCTTGCTCTCTGAGGAGCACTGAGGTACCAGTTTTCCCTTAGAATGAAATGAAACAAGATCTCTTCTGAGTGAACAAATCTCTGGTTCTCTGAGGAGCTTAAGAGATGCCAAGTTTCTTATTTGCCAGTGGAAGAAGGGTCATAAATCTGTCTGCTGAGAAGTGGCTCAGTAGAGAGGCTACAGCTATGGTATTGCTGTAGCTTCCCAAGCTGACATTCACCCTTATCAGCTGCAGTCATCTTTACAAATGCACAGAGCTTGTGTGCTTCATGGCAATGGCAACTTTCCAAACCCTTCCACTGAAAACTTCACCTCCAAGTCAACCTAAAAAGTACAATAACTTAAGGTCAGCTCCCCAAATTATGTAAAATTCACCTCATCTCCTTCATCACTGTTTTCTCATTTTAAGCCCCTTTATTTTGGTATTTGGATAGACTGGACCAATAGGGCCAAATGTTGGGTCTTGCATTTTAGTCACAACAACCCCAGGCAACCCTACATGCTTGGGGAGGAGTGGCTAGAAAGCTGCCTGATGGAAAAGGATCTTGGTGTACTGATGGACAGTCAGCTGAATATGAGCCAGCAGTGTGCATTGGTGGCCAAGAAGACCAATGGCATCCTGGCTTGTATCAGGAATGGTGTGGTGAGCAGGACTAGGGAACTAATCCTGCCCCTGTTCTCGGTATTGTTGAGGTCCCACCTCGACTACTGTGTTCAGTTTTGGGCACTTCAGTACAGTAAGAACATTGAGGTGCTGGAGCAGGTCCAAAAAAGGCTTGTAAGGGACTTGAAGAATATGCCCTGTGAAGAGATACTGAAGGAACTGGGGTTGTTTAGTCTGAGGAAAAGGAGGCTGAGGAGAGCCCTTATTGCTCTCTTCCAATATCTGAAAGTTGCTTACAGTGAGAGCGGGGTTGGTCTCTTCTCACTTCTGACAGGTGACAGGATGAGGAGAAATAGCCTTAAGTTGTGCCAGGGTAAGTTTAGGTTGGACAAAAGGAAACACTTCTTTACAGAAAGGCTTGTTAGGCACTGGATAGTTGAGTAACCATCCCTGGATGTTTGGATGTGGTCCTCAGGGATATGATTTAGTGGAAGGTTGTTAGACTTAGGGTAGTATGGTTAGGTCATGGTTGGACTTGATGATCTTTAAGGTCTTTTCCAACCTGAGTGATTCTATGAATCTATTCTATGATTCTATTTCTCCCTTTTTCCTCAGGCCAGAATTTGTGGGTTTTGCAGGTATATTCTGTTTCCTTTTTCCTTTTTGCATTTGGAAATGATTGCTTCAGACTCTAGCCAAGTTTTCTGACTATTTATACAATACCATCAACAAATGAGTGGCCTGATAATTCTCTCTTGCTAAAGGATAATCATATAAAAGGGTTATATCATTACTGTGTTTAAAATGTTTGGATATACCTTATTCTCCCATTTTTCAAAAAATATTTTTCTTGTATAGGTTTCACTGTAGTACTGTTAGAAGGAATGGTATCTAATTACTGAGCTAAGAGACCTAGTGTCAGTCTTAGTCCTAAGTAAATCACTTGGCTTTCAGAAAGCCTTTTCTTAACAAGTCTTACTTATATGTCTGAATTACAAGAAAGGCCTTCAGTCTCTCATATGGTAACAGGTAGTGTGGGATGGATTCTGAGACATGTAATGCAGATATAGGGTAGATGCAGAAATCTTGATGATTTAATGCGGCCACTTCTGCCATATTTTCTCTTAAAACAAACTGTCTGCTGTTTTCTGTTGCTGTTAGAAATGCTATATGTATGTTCATTCACACATATGCACACAAATACACATGCACAGTGACTGTACAAAAGAAAATAAAAAATGTGTATAATGCCAGAAATAGTTTTACAGTGATGAGTGCTCCCTCCAAGCAAACCTTTATCTGCTTCGTCAAGGGTGTTGACTGTGAATATTGTGGAAATCTCTGTGTGGCAATTTCCTGGACAGATCTTGGCAGTCTTGCTGAATTTGAGTTTCCACTTGAATGTGGGTGGCAGGGTGGAGGAGGGAGCAGAGAGACTTGGTATAGCTGCACTTATCTTCTAAGCTATTCATCCACCAAAGCAATGACAGCATATAAACGTGGCAGTATGATTTCACAGTTCTAGCCCTGTTTATCATCATTTTTTCCGAGTAGTGCCTCAGAGCAGACAGGGAGGGGAGATACATGTTTCCTTGTTCTGGTTCATGACTAAGCCTGTCCAAAATGTGAAGTCTTTTCCAGAAGTGAAGGTTTTATCTTTTTCCATAGCACTACTACATTATCTGCAGTTGATATATACTGAGATTTTTGTTGTTACTCTTTGTTCATTTATTTTTCATATTAAATAAAATAATAATTAGAATATGCCTATTCACAGGAAGAAGAGATTTGAGCACACATAAATACAGTCTCTTCCTTTCTGTGTAAGTCTTTTACCTTTATATATGAAACTAATGTTTGTGAACATAGTAGGATCTAGGAACCTGGGAAACACATCTCTGACTGTAAAGGAAGAAATCTATGTCAAATGAGAATGTAGGAAGAACTGTGGCTAGGAGCTGAAGCTGAAGCAATTAAAACAAAAAAAAAAAGCACAATTTTTGAAAGACCAACACAATTAACTTTTGGAACTACTTACCTAAAACAGAGTGAATCGCTTAGAAACTGACATCTTTAAATGAAGATGAATGTCTAAAATATATGCTCTTGTTCCGCCTCAGCTTACTGCACCTGGTGTAATATGTACCAAGGTTAAATTATTCTTTAATGTGCATTATGTGAAAAGTCAGACTAGATCATCAATGCAGTCCTCACTGTCTTTTCAGAATGTTCATAGATACAAAGACAAGAAAGAATGGATCCTGACACTTCTGAACAATACCACATCTCCACAGCACAGTGGATCAAAGTGCCGTTTAGTTTCTGATCACTGAAGTTACATTCAAAGGTGAAGAAAAATAATTATTGAAATAATCTTTCATTTTATATTCCCTATAGACTTGATCAGAGCAACTGCAAAGATATCAGAAGCTGATCATAGGTTTGACTGAATTTAAAAGATAGCTATGATTTATCAGCTTTGAACAACTCAGTGTTCTCACTTAGGTGTGTGCTTTTATGGTTTGCTTTTATGATGTGATTTTATGATTTTACTCTAACCCAATTAGTAACTAACATTACAAAATAACTCCACAGTGTTAAAATGAGTTAGATGTGCTCATGTTACCCTCTGACTTTCATTCATATTGATGACCAGAAACCAGAAGGCTCATGCAAATACTAATCAAACACTCGTGTTAAGGGGTGAAGCAATGCAGAAGAATAGGCAGTTATAGTGTTCTCATTGATGGTCAGATTCCTGTTTATTTCTTCATGATAGCCTTAAAATATATTATTAAATGCTATTAATAATTAAATATTACTAAACATAAATATATAATTAGTAGATAATTCTGATTTTTGGAACAGTGTTCAGAATTTGCATATGCCAACAATTGTAGCACATCTCAGGTCTCTTTTCACACTTTTTCTGAAGTGCACAATTACAAACACTTCTGTAGTTTTCATTTTTTAAGCCATCTCTGACTTCATTGCAACAATATGGGTAGTGCTGCGATATTAAAAACCAGGAATCCAATCAAGCAACTGGATACTACAGTTCACTGTACACCCAGACTGAAGATTCCATCTGTCTTACAAGGACTGCCTTAGGCACAAATTTTATTGACACGACACAAGATGCGATTTCCCTTGATTTCACAACTGAATGCAGAAGAAATTATGAAAAACATTGCCCAGGCATGGCGAATTCTGCAAAAAATGTCAGCAATGTACCTACATGCACAAAAATTTTTTACCCTGTGGAACATTTGTATGATCTCAGATACAGAACTCAACACTGAAGGCTTTGGTAAGAATATACTGCAAACTGGGATACTGATGATAAGAAAGAAGGGAATATGTATGCCATTTGCAGAGGTACAGAAATGTCCCCGTCTGAAGAGTAGAAAAACACACACTAGAACATAAATCTGTGTGTATACAGAACACCAAAACACTTGAATTCATACAGGGCTCAGAGTTCTTGTTCTCAGTGGGTCTGAGATAGGATTTACAGTGCAGCAAGCCAAGAGCAGTACAGCATACCACAGTGGCCATGATGGATTGTGTTGAAGATGCTAGCAGGTCACATGGGAGGAAATGAGAAGGGAGGAAGAGACAGTCACAGTGTGCATCCATCCTAGGCTCTTCTGAGAGCCTCCATATGTTCTTGCTGAGCACAGATACAGTTGCAGCTGCATTTACCATAGGGCAGTGTCACTAAATTGTGGCAGATGGTCCATGTGTCTTCAAGGCTAAATGGGATGTTGAAGCTCACTACACAACCATCCACCTCTGTCTGTTTTCATGGAAGTTGCTACATGGATGGGCTTTTCTCCAATTGTGCCCTATCCAGCATATTCTGCATTGAAAGCTGCTGAATACAAATGACTTTGTCTTGAATGCAAAGCATATATTTTGGGTCACACCTGCTCTGTGTGACAGCATTTTCTCATTCTCACTGGTGACTCAGGAAACTTTTGATGCCTTTGAAGTGCCACTGGAGATGTTTCTTTCTTGTGCTTTGCTGAGTCATGAATATGTAATCTCTTTGCTAAGGCACTGATCTAAATAGAGTCCTGAACCTAGCGTGGATCTAGGAAGGTGAGAAAGTCTGAATAACTATCAAGACAATAAAACTCTGATGTATCAAACAACAGAGAATATAACAAAATACTTTGAGGGGAAATTAACACATAATGCATGTAGAAGATTTGGTTGTTCAAGTAACGATCAGGTTCATGACATTCACAAGTATATGAGTTCCGATGAGATGCATCCCAGAGTCCTAAGGGAACTGAGTGGTGTAGTTGCCAAGCCACTCTCTATGATATTTGAAAGGTTGTGGCAATCAGGTGAAGTCCCTGGTGACTGGAAAAAATGTACCATCATGCCCATTTTTAAAAAGAGTAAAAAGTATAACCATGGGAACTAGTAACCTGTCAGTCCCACTTCTGTGATGGGAAAGACCATGGAACAGATCCTCCTGGAAGTTGTGCTAAGACACCTGGAAGACAGGGAGGTGATACAAGAGAACCAGCATAGCTTAACCAAGGGCAAATACTGCTTGACCAAACTGATGGCCTTCAGTGATGGTTCTACTGCATAAGTGGTCAAAGGAAGAGTCACTGATGTCATCTATCTGGACTTCAGTAAGGCCTTTGACACTTTGTATTCCATAGCATCTCCAAATTGGAAAGACATGTATTTGATGGATGAACTGTTTGATGGATGAAGAACTGGCTACAGAATCGAGTCCAGAGAGTGGTTGTCAATGGCTCAGTGTCTGGATGGTGATGATGAGTGGTAACCCACAGGGATCAGTGCTGGGGCTGATGTTTTTAATGTCTTCATCAATGACACTGACAATGGGGTCGAGTGCACTCTCAGCAAGTTTGCTGATGACACCAAGCTGTGTGATGTGGTCAACACACCAGAGGGATAGGATGCCTTCCTGAGGGATCCAGACAGGCTTGAATAGTGGGCCCAGGTGAATCTCATGAGGTTCAACAGATCCAAATGGAAGATTTCGAACTTGGGTCACGGCAACCTCCATTACCAATACAAGCTGGGGAATGAAAGAATTGAGTGTAGCCCTGCTGAAAAAGACCTGAGGGTACTGGTACTCCTGGCCTGTATTAGAAATAGTGTAGCCAGCAGGAGCAGGGAGGTGATCATCCCCCTGTACTCAGCTCTGGTACGGCCGCACCTCGAGTACTGTGTTCAGTTTTGGGCCCCTCACTACAAGAAGGACATTGAGGCCCTGGAGCGTGTTCAGAGAAGGGCAACAAAACTGGTGAGGGGCCTGGAGCACAAGTCTTATGAGGAGCAGCTGAGGGAGCTGGGATTGTTCAGTCTGGAGAAGAGGAGGCTCAGAGGAGACCTTATTGCACTCTACCACTTCCTGAAGGGGGGTTGTGGTGAGGAGGGGGTAGGCCTCTTCTCCCTGATAAGTAATGACAGGACGAGAGGGAATGGCCACAAGTTGCGCCGGGGAAGATTTAGATTAGACCTGAGGAAGCATTTCTTTTCTGAAAGAGTGGTCAGGCACTGGAATGGCCTGCCTAGGGAGGTGGTTGAGGCACCATCCCTAGCGCTCTTCAAGAAGCGTTTAGATGAGGTGCTAAAGGACTTAATTTAGTAGTTGGGTAGAGATAGTGATAGGAGGATGGTTGGACTAGATGATCTTATAGGTCCTTTCCAACCTTATGAACTTATGAACTTATGAATGAGAAGCTGGACATGAGCCAGAAATGTTCCCTGGCAGCCCAAAAAGTCAACTGTATCCTGGGCTGCATCAAAAGAACTGTGGCCGGCAAGTTGAGGGAGGTGATCCTACCCCTCTACTCTGTGCTGGTGAGGCCTCACATAGAGTACTACATCCAGGTGTGGAGTCCTCAGCACAAGAGAGACACGGGTCTGTTGGAGCGCATCCAGAGCAGGGCCACAAAAATGATCCAAAGCATGGAGCACCTCTCCTACAAGGACAGGCTGAATGAACTGGGGCTGTATAGCCTGGAGAAGAGAAGGCTCTGAGATGACCTAATAGCAGACTTTCAGTACCTAAAGGGAAGCTTGAGAAGAGAAGGAGACAGACTCTTTAGCTGGGTCTGTGGTGCTAGAACAGAGGGAAATGGCTTCAAGCTTAAATAGAGTATATTTAGGTTGGATGTAAAGAAAAAGTCTTTTAACAGTGAGGGTGTTGAGGCACTGGAACAGTTTGCCTAGAGATGTGGTTGATGCCCCATCCCTGTAGACTTTTCAAAGCAAGGCTGGACTGGGCAACTTGATCTACCCTGGGCAGTCCCTGGGCAATTTGATCTACCTGTGAATGTCCATGCTAATTGAAGGGGAGTTGAACTAGATGGCCTTCAGAGTTCACTTCCAACTCTAAGAATTCTATGATTCTATGATTCTAAGAGCTAAATGTAATTCAGGGCAATAGCAGAGTTCAGTGGACAGCTGTGGCATCAAGTGCAGACACTAGAGAGTCTCACAGTGATGGATGGAAGTGAAACTTCCTTCTTTCAGTATTTTTTCTCATACAAAATCACAATAGTCCAGATAGAGGGGATGGAATGGAGATGTCTAACTATGCATCCTTTGACTGGTCTTTGTGATTTGTAACAATTCTTTACATATTTATCTAGGAGTTCAACAAAGGGAAACATTTTGTGTTTATGTGGAAAAAGGATAGAAACATGTCTATTTAATGTCTATTTAAGACTACTATAGTGTCCCCCAAATGGAAATAAATAACACTTTAATGTATGAGACAGTAACACTGAATTTTTAGTCTGCTGTAGGATGAAAAGTAGGCTCAGTAGTGAGGTCTTCTACTGTGGTGTAGCCTGGATAACTCATGATTGGGAACTTGTTTAGCATAATTCACCCATTCCCTTTCTTTCTTCAAGAACTTTCAAGTGAAAATAATTATTACATGTCTGCCCCGGGTCAGCAGATAAGCTAAGACTGTCTGATTACTAATTGGTGGCTCATAGGAAATAGAAGGCAAGCACTCTTTCAAAAATGGTGTTTAAGTTGTGCAAGGAAAAATCTTATTAATCTTTGACATGGAAGAAATTCTTCTTGCTTTTGATTTTTTAAACAGCATTTTTTAGCTGTTCTGTGCTCTAACTTTGCCAAATATAGCTACTGCATTTAATATGCTGGTAACCACTGCGATTTTCACTTATCTGTGCTGTTGGTCTTGGTGTTTTCAAAGGCCAGTGTTGTTTTCCTTTTGCGAAACAGTGACTCCAAACATCCTTCATGTGGGAATGTTATTTATGCAAAACAAACATTTTGTACATGGCAACAATTCACTAAACAGTTTCCCTTTACCTTTAATGACCTGTAGTAAAACACTTGAATAATTCATTGAGGAGAAAATCAAGATAAGGCAAATCTTTTTGCAGACCTAAAGATAAAAAGGAGATTTTTCTTCTCTGAAATAGAAAAACTTTAACAGTGCTCACTATCAACTGTGTGAGAGTTCAGAAGTGTTTGTCATCTTCCCACTGCATGAAGTTTGTTTTCACTGTTCTGTAACTTCTGCCAAAATAATTATTCAGAAATTCTAAAAATTAGCAGGAGATCTTAACCCAGAAATAATTATTTGGTATTCAGTTTGAATAACCTTGATAGGTTGACTAGGGCACAGGAGGTGCAGCTGCGTGTGGATTTACAAACACCTTTGGTTTAACTCAAAATAGTTTCAAATATGTTTTTTTGCATATTTGGCAAGCACATACATTCTAGGATGAGAGGGAGGAAAGCCACTAATGTAGTCACAGAGGTGCTATTTTTTAAACAATAATTTTTCATTTGCAATAATTATATTTTCCAAGCTTTTTCTTTCAGTCTGAAAAATTCACATTTCAGTGTTCAAGTTGGCAAAAACCTGCAAGATAACAGCTGGATCCAGTGCTCACTGGAGTTACTGGAAGGATTTATACTGACTTCAGTGGACTTTTGTCCAGCCCTGTCGTGTCTTTGACATTTGGTACTGGGGAAAAAGCACTGATGAAAGAGTGCAGAGCGAACACATAGGCAGTCCAGTGAAGGTGCTGTTAAGAGGAAAGTGATGTGGACTTTGTATGTTTGTGCTTATAGATGTGCTTGTCCTTTTTTCAAAGTCGACTTGACATTAACATTGAAAAAGCAAAACATAACTTGGAAAATACAGATTCCTGTAAGTCCAAATCTCCATCATAAACATAGCATTTGTTTACAGACAATGGATGCCTCCTTGGGCCATTTCCAGGACTCTGGGTTTGGACTGTTTCTGAAAGCTCACCCAGGAACTTAGTTGTGCACAGTCCTTTGCTTTTCCCTACTCTGAGGGCTCACTGTGTCTGTGGGAAAGCTTTTGACCAGCACAGCTTTTACTTACATGGTCTTTTATTTCTTTTAAAACATTTTGCCTATTATACATGGGATTCTTTTAGATAGGATCTACCTCAGCAAAATGCTCTATGAAATGGAGAAGCTGGACAAGTTCAGCAACGTTCCCAAATACAAGTATTTTCCTCAGGAATACCAGAAGGAAAAGGTTGTCTACAACAGATGAAGGAAAAAACTACTTTTCTAAAGATGAAGGAATGCAGGGTACTTGTGCAGATAGCATTATACAGATGGTACCACTTACTGGCTATTTTGTTGCCAAAAAGCTTTGAAGCTCCTAATTAAGCTTTTACTTCACAGGAGGCAGCTGCTGAAATATCCAGTAATTAATACTGTGAATAAACAAGCTTCTCACTTCCAGGCAGAAAGGGCAGTGGATCTTTACCAGATTGGAAGCTGCTAGAGGAAAGATGACTGTAAATTTGTGGCATCCTTAAGCTTCCCTAGAAGCTCTTCTATTATTTGAGATAATCATATCATTATTCCACAAACAAAAAGGAAATGCTGGCCAACTGAAAATACAAAAAAAAAAAAAAATCCTTCGTACATTTTGAGAGAAGAATAGAGGCTTTCAGATAAATTGCTTTTTCTTGCTGGGCTCTCTTTTGCTGTAGTTAATTATGAGTGGCATACACAAGAAAGGGCAAGCCAATAAGAAAAGTTTACAGGCAAAACTAAGGAAGCGTCCTAATTCCTCTGGGCATTTTAACGTATTGTTGTACACCACTAACCATTTGCTTTCCAAGTGGTCTCACCAGGATACCAACAATGTAGGTGGCTTCAATGGATGCTTGTTCAGGCCTAATAATTACATTTTAAAGAACAGTTGGTTATGCATTGTCTCAGTTGAAATGAAGACACACATTTTGTTCCCACAAGAAGTTTGACTGTGGGTGTTTTTCTGTTGAAGAATGTATAATACAGAGTCTTGATGAACAATAGGAACCTGCAATCAAGACATAAGTTTGGGAATTGCTAATGTGGCTGATCAACAAAAGAGTAACTTTGGATGTCACAAAGACCATGAGGCAGCAAACAATGACACACACACATAATAAATGGATAAAATACGTGAGCCTACTGAAAATAGCATTGAATTTATATTAAAATAATTTATTTCTTATTCTCAGGGAAATTAGAATAAGCAGTTCTTTTCAATTCAGACATGCCTTTGCAATAAGAAATGAGAGCAGAAATAGCATAACAAGATATTCACATGAACTGATGTTCCCTACAGGAAAAAATGCAGCATGAAAGGAGCAAATCAACACAGAATTCTGCCTACTCAGATGTAGCTTTGGTTAATGAATGAATCCTATTCCATCAGTCTTCTAAGTAGAGACAAGGATATAGAGTTAGGATAATAGTTTTATTGCACCTGTAACTGCACATTCTATGTGCAGTTATATGTGTACTTCCTCTGTTGGTCTCTCTCCCTGTCTCTTTTTCTCTATTCCCAGGAGAGTGGTAAAGAGCATCTTCAGGGTATAATTTGTTATGTACATTTTAAATTTACTCTTCTGATGTAGTGAGTCACCTTCCAGTGCTCTCTCTTACACTGACAGCTAGCTTGGAAGACATCTGGTTCCTAGTTTCAAATGCAAATTCAGTGTCACATTCATAGTAAAACTGGGACACTTCTGGATCTGACTCAGTTTTGTCATGGATTTCATTAATTCCAAGGCTTAACTCAGATGCACTAGAAGGGTACATGACCAGGGCACCAATTGGATGGGGCTAAGAACCTCAGATGTGAAAAAGCACTTGAAGCACAAATGTACAGCAATAAGGCGATGCTGTGGCATGCCTTGCTTCTCCCCACTACTGCTACTGAGAGAATTCTTGCTG
This sequence comes from Cyrtonyx montezumae, assembly GCF_038088225.1. Lineage (NCBI taxonomy): Eukaryota > Metazoa > Chordata > Aves > Galliformes > Odontophoridae > Cyrtonyx > Cyrtonyx montezumae. The sequence goes on from NW_027071824.1 coordinate 46,724,745, forward strand.
TTTTCCTTGCCTAGAATAAGAGAGGAATATATGTGCAGAGTACAGAAGAGGATAAGGTGAGATGATGATCCTAGTCGGTCCTAGTCCTTACCTGAAGCATTCCAAAGCTGTTCTCTGTTCCTCAGTTCCATAGGGCCCACCATGTGTGAGTAATGTTCATGAATTTTTTATTCCCCAACATTAATTTTTTCAACATGGCATTCTACACTGACTTTGCAAAGGGAAAAATAGCCCAATAAACATCTCCAAGATTTGAAAGTCTCAACCCTATGTATTGAAGAGCTTTTAACCATTAAGAACATCAGTCCTATAAAATAAGGTGTAATACTTTTTACAAAACATACCTAAGAAAATGTTTCTTCTATTAAAAACAGAGATGTGCTGAAAGGAGAAGGAAATTATACACTATATTCTCTTCTTTTGTTTGTTTGTTTATGTTATGCTAAGTTCACCCAGTACCATCCCTGTACTACCTGTCAGGGAACCACAATCACAAGTATCTTATAGATGCAAGTTTACTATTATTAGCATTCAGACACTACTAGTCATTCATCGTACATTATACTGACTGTAGAAATTAAAGGTTAGGGCAAGGAAAAAAAAATAGAAAGCCAATCCAAACATATAAACTAGGTAAGCTGTAATGCAACTAATATGCTATAAAATATTCTTGGATACAATACTTGGTACTGAAAGTTTTCATGTTTGTTACAGGTAAGCCAACTATCAGTAAGAATTATTAACACAGAAATTTTAGTCTTCCTTTCTTTTCAAGAGAATAGAATAACTAAAAATCCTGATTTATTTATTTTTTCAGAAAAGTTGATGGAGGACATTTGGATAGAGGACTTCGAGGAACAATGTGATTCTTGGAAATTTTGCTGCAGTAAAGTCTACAAAATAGACATATAGTTTCTGAATTGTTTACAGCTTGAATAGTTAAAAAACTTGCAACTTGAATAAAAAACTCCCAAAAAGACAAAAATATAGTTATTCGTTCAGCATTTCACTGACTGTTATCTGTGAAATTATATTGTAAGTTAAGCAGCTGTCATCTATACTAGATAGTCTGGTAGTGATTTGCAAAGGCAGAAACCAAAGCAATGTGATGGGTCCTTTAGAGACCCTTGAATTGTCCTGGCAACTTTATCCATTGGAAATTATTGATAGTATGTATTAACATAAGCTTAAAAAATAAAAATACAAAAGCTCTGAACTTGCAACTTGCATTTTCATTGAGCTTAATTTGTCAAGAAAATACAACACAGTAATGACCTTTTCTAAGCAGAGATGAGTTTTTGTATTGATTTACGTTGAAGATTTTCTGTAATCTTGCATATCTATTTATTACTTTTGATTCCTACTATCTCTGAAACTGATTTAATGCCCCAGCTCTCTTTCCTCCAGTTGCTTTCTGAAGATTTTTGCAACGAAGATCAGAGCTACAGTATTATAGATCTGCCAAAATCTCTGTCCAACCTTAAAAATACATGAAAGCATCTCCCAGGCACTAGTTTCGAAATGCGTACAATATATTGACAAATTCATCTCTCTGCTTCTACCTACCTCTTTGTGTCTGTATATGCCAGAAACTGTGAGGAATTTAGTACAACCTGGATCTGCTAACTACAGGTAAGTATTTCCCTAGTTAACCTTCTGGATTCCATGATCTGTGTACTTGAAATACTGTGTTGGGATCAGCATCCTTTAAGTGCTTGGACAGAAGCTTTTCAAGAGGTGTTCAGACATTCTGACTATTCTAGGAATTTCACATATTTTTTTCCTCCAAATAGGAACTGATAATTGTGTTAATATCATTTACTTGTTTCTAAGAGAGAATTTTCTAGTTCTCTTGCTTTGTCAAAAGAATGAACCCACGACAGTAGCCATTCTTAAATAGGAGAAAATGCATGGGAAGTACACTCTCTGGAGTATAGGAGTGAGATATGAAGCTTGAGAAGAAGCATTTCTGGATGCAAAATTAAGGGTTATAACTAAAATGAGTTGTCTGGATCAGAAACAATGGACGAAGTTGTGACAAGATGGCTCCAGCTGCAGAAAAGTAAGGGGCTCCCAGGTATGAGGAGGCTATTCTGCTGAAATATACCCTTAAAGGTCCCCATGTAACTATGAGATTTCTCTGCTCTTACCCTTTGTGTTATCTGGTGAATATTTCTTACTCTGCTCCATCTCTGGGATTAATTCTACTTTCACATGTTCTTCCTTGTCTCTTCTGATTCTTCTCCCAGTGACTTTTAACTGCATGTCCTCCTGAACTGATCCACAGGGAACATGCCCTTTATCCCCTAGTTATTACAAGGTATATGTGGTGGAGCACAAGGAAGCAAAATATATGTACTCCTGGTCTCCAAAATACAATTATGCATAAAATATCTGATAACAAGTATGAACAGAGAAGAGCATGCTTAACAGACAGCTAAGTTTTGAGAAGCCCTTTTTTGACTCCTATGACAGTGTTTCAGATGGATTCTTAGGGGCACAGGTTGAGGAATAAACCTAGATGTCGTTTTTGTGGACATTTCTCCTAGAGCCTCATTATGAGATAGAATTTTCTGGGGAAGAGGCCAAAAAATGTGAAGAAACATGCATGAGAATATCTACCCAGGGTTTCTTTAATGTTAAGATACACTTCACAACATTTCACTTGATATGGTCTGGACCGTTAGCTTTAAAAATAATTAAAAAAAGGGAAACAATTAAAAAAATCAATTCTTTCACATGTAAATAACCCAAACTGAAGAGTTCATTGAACTGAGAATATAGGTGGTGCAGTTAATGTCTTGGAGAAATTGGATGCAGTGTATATCTTTCCCAGGACATTAAAATAATATTGTCAAGAGCTGGTCAGTAATGTGTTCTGACTAACTTTTCTTGAAATAATCAATGAGATGTTATTGGCATTTTGAGATGGCAGGCCACTTTCAGGTGGGCAAAAAGTCATTAATATGTTAATTAAAATTTTATTTGATGGAAATATCATGCAATGCACATTTGGAACCTAGACAGTAAGAAAATCAGTTAGCTAACATAGGAAGGTTAAAAAATAACATTAATTTTGTGATTTGAATTTAATTTCCAACACAAACTAGCTGTATGAAAAATTACTCTTGAATTTTATTAAAAATATCAAAGAAAAGATCTGGAATTATTATAAACACTTGTTTATTTCTTTCCACAGTTGTAAGAATCTGGTAGGCTTTTGTTCCACTAAACATCGAATAAGGTTATGTCCTCTTTTTTCTCTCAAGGAGCTATTGAAGAAGTTAGATCTGAAACTGAACTTAACAAAATAAAAGCATTAGCAGAAAATGCAAAGTAAAATTCCCTCTGCATTACTTTTCTGAAGTAAAACTGTCCATGTAAACTAACAGAAATCAATCTAGGAAAAAAAGAAGGTGCCAAGGCTAGCATTCAAGTCAGCTGTACACCATTTTACTGAATCTGGAAGTGGTTGTTAAGTGAGAAAAAATAATTAGTTGTCACTATCCAGAAAATAAATCATTAGATAAAACTGGCTACTGAATGTGTCTTTCAGAGGAACGAGGACATTGTAGACAAGGCTTTCGGGATGGGTTGTTATCTACTATTTTTTCTGTAAATGCTTTTGCCATAGTTAGTTTGGCTCAGCAATTTTCCAAACACTGGGTGTTTACAACCTGTTTATTGAAACACCAAATCCCATATGTAGCACTGACTCAAACAACAATACTTATTATCTACCTGGACTTTATATTTACCTAGATGACCCTAAACCATTCTATGATTCTATGATTCTATGATTATGAAATGGTTCTTATACAATGTCTTCAAGTGCTATCAATAAGTTTTTTTGTTTTGTTTTATTTTTCCCCTCAGGTTAAATTAAATAAGCACAGTTTAATTTCTAGCTGGTATGAATTTCTTTCCAGTTGACTGAGTATGGAAAGGGTTTGGGAGGATCTAACTGAAATTTTAATTTTGCAAGATATTTAAACCCTTATTTTAAAATGAAATTTGGTAAAATCACTACTTTTTAATGTCTCTATGGAAACTGAGTTAATTTGTCTCCTTGATCATTCTTGAGTGCTGTTTATTCACAGTAGAGCATGGAGTTGTAGTCTGCAGGTTACCAGCACTGAAATGATTTAGACCATTACTTTGTTTCATTATGAACAAAGGCAGTCTTGCCAAAACCTACTCCTGCTGCTTTTCTCACTTCATTTTGCAGCACAGCTGTTTTAAACTTCCTAAAAGGATTCTAGTCTGATCAGCTGGTATTTATTGGCCTTAGAGAATATGCCAGGGGTACATACTTCTGAAGCTTAAGAAAAAAACAGTGTTTGTTGTTAAACAGTTTTGGAAAAAATGTTTTAACCACATTTAAGAGAGTGACAAATGACTGTGCTTTTAAGAGAATGGATTTTAAAGAAAAATTCTTTTTGTTTTCTGAAGTAATGCTTCTTTTGGTATGATGAGATTTGTAATCTTCCAAAAGAGTCCTTACACCAAAAATGCTTTTGTTGCTTCACAGGCTACTTGAGATTTCTTTCCTCCATTAGCAAGACAAGCACACATGATTCTGAAAGTTGAAGGAAGAAAGGTGGAGAAGGTGGTTCTGTTAGATTTTCGGGGACCCTGGAGCATCTGTGGCATGAAGCAGGTTATCAAAACTGAAGTTGGATAGGTAGGATGAATCTTGTTGGGTTTGTTTTTCATTTGTATTTTTGTTTTTTACTAGCTGGTTCCCATGTTGTTCTCAAGAAGACAACAAAAACTTCCGAAAGTCAGTAGAAGTTCCCTCTTCTTTTGCTCCCTTTGTTCTGTTTTGACCTGTCTGGATGCCTACCTGTGCAACCTGGTCTAGGGAGCCTGCTTTGGCAGGGGAGTTGGACTCGATGATCTCAAGAGGTCCCTTCCAACCCCTACAACTGTGATTCCATCACTGCTCACCAAGAGTCAGTGAATGGTAATTGGTGCCATTTTTTCTGCATGAAGGAATTCAGTGACACATCTTTGCTTCATACCCACTTCTGAAACAGATGCCATTTGGTCAGATCCTGTTGCCGCCAGCTGTTGCAAGACAACAGAATGTAATATAATATTGGTGGGAAGGTTCGAACTCTACTCCCGTATCACTAACATCCACCTCTGAAGTTGTGGGCCAACATATTAAAAGAGGAGGCATTACTTTCAGAGTAGCCTTTGTACATGTAAGCATTGAGTCTAAATGTTTGCAGACTAAATTATAAGGTCATTTTATCACTAAGTCCAGTGGACATGAAATAAAGCTGTTTTTTCCAATAGGTGTAAATAGCAAGGCTAATTTTTCCAATTGCAACACTAAGGTGTGGATTCAAATAATGTACATTAACAGCCAACAGAATAACATAAATGATGCATAAGTGTTGAACTCAGGGATGAATTTTACAAGAATGTATTGGAGTTTTACAGCTTACAGATGAAAATAAGATGCTTGGGAGAAGGAGAAAATATTTTGAGGGGAGGTATTTGACATCAATCTTCATCTTGCAAACATGCTAGAAGGGAAGTTTGTAATCTTGCAATTCTCTTCTAAGAGAAGCTTCTAAGAGTCTGTCTTTATCAGAAAATTTATTTGACAATCAGCAATGAGGAGAGTTAAGTTTATATGTTGTCATTTTATTATGCAAACATATGCTATATATAACTATATTACCTGCCATAATTTAAATGTGGTTGTTTAAAATGAGAAATCAAATAGAGAAGCAAGAATTAAATGGGCCTATTTTTATCAGTGTATTTTATCTAATAGTTTATGATGATTTATATGACATTATGTGTCAGTAATTGGCATGCCATTTTAAAGAAAGTCTTTACATATGGCATAGGCTGTACTGAGGAGTGGATCTTAACGTCAAGAAAGATGCAATAAAACAGAGAAAACTAAAAAGTGCCTTCCCCCCTACTAATAAATCCAGACATAGAGTCTTGTTTCTGTTCCAGTGACATCAGAGCACTGGACTGATACCAAGTAATTCTGAAAAATGACTCAAGGAAACATCTCTCCCCTCTTTGCAGTCATAAGATACAAGAACTCGAATTATAAGAATACATTTTAGTAGGAAAATCAAATAAATAATCAATTAAACATTTTCCCACAAACTAGAATCTGAATAACTCACGTTGTTATTTGATTTATGGGCATGAATTAAAATTTCCTACAAAACCAGCCATTGTGTCTACTTTTACAAGCTAACCAGCAGCATGTGACTGTTTCTTCTATTTCTTAAGGGATATAAAAAGTCTCATTTAAAATACTTTGTTTACTGTATGTCGAATTTCATTCCATATGTGCTTATGCTGGGATGTATCATATCAAGTTGACTACTAACTGCAACATAAAACAGAGCAGGACAATAGGTTAGTATCTACCAACTTCTCCCTTTAATTACATGCTCTCCCACAGGACGTAATTTAGTTTCATCTGTGTTGGGAGGACACTTTTGGATGCATTTGCTTAGGGTACAGACTCTTTTGTGTTCTACGTATTGGCTGTGCCAGTTTTCTCATTCTTTCTGCTGGAAGTTATTGGCCCCTCATTTTCACATGCAGTTGGCTTCTTAATTCATTTTGACCAAGTGAGTTGGGTTAGCAAAAACTAATTTATTTTATTTTTCTGAATTTTTTTTGTAGACCTTCCTCACTATGGTGCAGCCAATAATGGTGACTTTCACAAGGGAAATGGGAAAACAGCAGCCCCTGGAACTTAGTGGCCAAATGCAGTTGCAGACTATGGAAGAAGAAGATAGCCAATAGATTGTGAATGTCCTCTGTGTACACAAGTGTGTGTGGTAAATATGGTAAATATGATAAATATGGTAATGTGTTTTAGGGGTTTTTTTTGTGAATGAAGGTTCCTTGACAGTCAATATGAACAGGAGAAAATATCCAGGACAGTGTAGTATATTCTACAATCAGCATACACAGTGACAACCCAGCGCAAACACTCTGTTTTAAATGTCATATCTATCTATCTATCTATCTATCTATCTATCTATCTATCTATCTATCTATCTATCTATCTATCTAAATTAAAGTAGATGAATTGGCATGCCCTAGGAGGCTAACCAATTGGTGTCGTAACCAGACTCTTTTTTCTTTTTATTTTTCTTAACATTCAACTGGCAAATGAAGTGGTATGAGGTGCCAAGGTGCCTATTTGTTTTAAGGAAATGTTTCTGTCTGTGGCTACAAATATGGTCCTGTACCCCATTTCAGGATGAGATATCCTTTGTGCATAACACTGTGGGCATGCTTTGGAAATGATCTGATGGTAAAAGCTAAAATGAATCAACTGCATTTTAAATCCATCTCTACTGAATATGGAAGTTATCACCAATGTAAGGGGACTCATATATCACACTGGTAGACAGCTCACCTCATATATTCTTTTTTCCCCATAAAATGTCTGTGTCAATTTGTAGTTCAAAAGAAACCACACCATTAGGATTCTTTTCAGCTTGTCTTTATTTTTAGTTTTAGACTAACTAAAGATTTGTAACACAGAAAAACACATTCCAGAGATGAATTTTGTACACACATGTTTTTCTTATTTTCTTTTCATATTTGCTTTTTCTAGTAATAACCAGTTTTTCTGGTTAGATGTTCATTAGATCACGGGAAACTAACTTGTTAAAGACGGGCTGATTCTTAGAAAGTTTGTATACAAAGAAGTTTGCTTCCCCACAGGATCATACTGATCTTCTCAGAGTAGGCCCTCAATGCCTGTCAGTTGTAAGAGTATTACGAATAACGACAACCTTACTTCTATTGATGCATTACTATAATATCATGGAAGAATCACCTCATAATAAACATGGCTCATCAATACAACTGCCATGAAGAAAAAAAAAAGAAGGCATGATCTTGTGTCTGGGTTCTATTATGCTCATCCTTTCAAAATGAAATAAATTTGGAAATAATATTTTCAATTTTTCTATCTGTAGCATATCCATAATATAGTTTTTATCAGTTTGGGCAATCCTACATAAACTGGCTTTAAAAAGACCATTCCTTCATAACTCAGTCCAACATCGGAATACTTTCTGTTTTTCCTAGCCTCAAAAGTTCACTAAATTCTTCCCATTCCAGCTTCCCCCAAACAAGAACAGAATTAACCAAAAATGTCCAAGAATCTGAGAATCTCAAGCTGTGAGTAGATGAATAAAGATTTCTTCAAGGAGGATGAGTGGGCTTAAATGTCACTGAAACATATGGTGAAACAGTTTTCATGATGTGACTGAATCCAAACACATTAAGGGGATCTGTTCCACTGACTTCATGGGGTTTGATTCAGGCCCTTTTATAAGGTACTTAAAAATGCTTTCAAAATAAATGCTATCTCATGGAGGGTCCTTTCCAAATTAAAGTGATCTAGTTTGTCCAAGAGCATTAATTTATACTAGATTGGAAGCCTAGTTTCACATATTTGAGTATTCCTACAAACATTCCGGGTTAGGCCTTCAGCTAGCATGTGTCAGACGTAATTCCATTAGGGTCTGTATGTGTGACAATTTACATCTGGAACATACTTTTGGAACCCATGTTCTAAATCTCTGGAGATTTTCTCATCATGTCTCACTGCATTTTTCTTGTTTGGTTTTTCAAGTATAAGTTGACGCAAAACACCATGTCCAGGAAAACAGCCTAAATATCTTTCTATATGCAACAAAAGACAATAGAAATTACTTGAAAAGCAGTGCATATGGAAAAACTTTTCAGGAGAAATCTGGATATCAAATTGTCTCCAGTAAAATTCTCCTTCCATGAAAAGATTGTTAACAACTTGGATGCAGCAGCTTTTATTGTGCATACTTTGAAGAAACATCAGCCACTCCCTTCTGATTAGTTTCACCAGGACTGATCTGTGACAGGATCTTTCAGTCAGCAGCGTGTGAAACTTAAGCACATATGAGATTATTTCAAGGAGAGAAAATGCTGAACTTCGGAGCAACAGCTTGTATTGTAGAATACAACATTGCTTTCACAAAGTAGGTGGGATTATGGTTCTTTTTTCAATCTAATAATTCAATTTAATCCTGCACCTGGGTTGAGGCAATCCCAAGCACACACCCACACAGGTTGGGTGGAGAGTGGCTTGAGAGCAGCCCTGAGGAGAAGGATTTGAGAATCTCAGTTGATGAAAGATTCAACATGAGCCAGCAATATATCCTTGCAGCCACGAAGGCCAACTATATCTCATGTTGCATCAAGAGATGACCCAGCTGGTCAAGGGTGGTGATTCTTCCCCTCTCCTATCATCTTGTGATACCCCACCTGGAGTACTGTGCCCAGTTCTGGAGCCTCCAACACAAGAATAACATGGAATTGTTGGAACAGTCCAGAAGAGGGCCACGAAAATGATTAGAGGACTGAATCTCCTCCCCTATGAGGACAGGCTGAGATAGCTGAGGCTCTTCAGCCTAGAGAAAACTCTGGGGAGGGGCTTCATAGCGGCCTTGTGGTACATGAAGGGTGACTATAGGAAAGCTGGGGAGGGACTTTTTATAAGGGAAGGTAGCAATAGGAAAAGGGGAAATGGTTTTAAACTGGAAGAGGGCAGATTTAGACTAGATATTAGGAAGAAATTCTTTACTGTGAGGGTGGTGAGATGCTGGAACATTTTTCCCAGTGAGGTTATGAATGCCCTCTCTTTGGAAGCATTCAAGGCCAGGCTGGATGGGGCTTTGAGCAACTTGGTCTAGTGAGAGGTGGCCCTGTCTATAGTAGGAAGGTTGGAACTAGATGATCTTAAAGGTCCCTTCCAACCCAAACCATTCTACAATTCTATAATACAGAGTTGATCAAACACTGACATACTATGAAATACAACAAACATTCCTGCTCTCTTTTCCAAATTACTAACATGTCTTAATAAGAAATCAAAATATATTATAACTTTTGAAAGCCCATCCTTAATTTGTTCCAAGTAGTATCATAAATACACATCTGCTGCATTCTTTACAAGTAAGGAAGCACAGGAATAGTAAAGGAGCACAAGCTTGAAACCAAACAAAATTTCCTGCGACCTAAGTTATTTATAGATCAAGTGCTAAAATTGGTTCAAACATAAAACACGTTACCATTTGCTTATTTTTCATAAAAATATAGAAGAAGTATAGATGTAGGTGATGTAGTTATGGGATTAGTCACATCTACTGGTGTCACCAAATTGGATGAGATATGGTCAAAAGCCGTCTGTGTTCAATACATACCAGATTTAGAGTTAATTCAACAGGACCATGCAAGTCTTACTAAATCATCACTCTTCAGGTATGCATGATAAATGGCCTTCGACACTAGAACTGTAAAATGCATTTGTTGAAAATTTACTTAGATACAGATTAAAAAATCTTTTGATCAAATTGTATGTGCTTGCTTATCACTCAACCAAAAAAGTTCTTGACTTGAAATGTGTGTACATGTACTTCCCCTCCTTAGACTTAATATAAGAATAGTGAACACATTACTTCTAAGTTTATAATTTACAGACATTTAGTCCTTTCTCTGCTGCAAATTATTATAGCACTCAAATTTACTTGTATTTTGAGCTTCAGATAAATGTGATTATGATCTTGATACAAAAGTATTTTATTAAGGTAATTTTCTTTAATAACATGTAGAAGCTATAAGATTTGCAATGTATTGGAATTTCAATGAATAATTCTATGGATTATTTGCAAGTTATAAACTGCGCAGAAAATAACTTTGATCAAATTATAAGCTTTCAGAAATCATTTTCTAATAAAAAATTCCAAGTTCAACCCAGTTGCTGAGTGTCACAGTGTATGTAGATGTGCCTTATCAATCTGAACAATAATTTTAGTCATCCCTTCAGGAAGCTATTTACTCCCATACCAGCTGATCCATGAAAAGCGTATACTTTCCAAACCTTGAACATGTGAAGAAACACTGTAGGCTGAGCTTGCCTTGCATTTGGTAATGTACCTCATTGCATATTAGTCCTTCAACAGGGAAGATGGAAATTGATACAGAAGCTGCATAGAGCACTCAAAAAAAAAAAATCAAAAAGGAGTAAGTGGGATTGGAAAAGACTGTTAGCAGAATAACTATGTGGTGCACTTAAAAGGGACCTTAACTACTGCATTAGTACTGGGCAAGGAGACTCTTTCTTCCCATATAAAGTGATGGGATTGCAGTGATCTCAGTCAGGACAGGCCTCTGAAGAGTTAGCAGTGCAAGTAAGATAACATAGCAGTACAGACACAGTATCATGGTAGCTGATGAATTCCAAGCGAGATTCCAGTGTGTTAGGCACTGTCAGAAATATTATTAGTATTAAGATAAGTGATGTAATTAACACAGAATCATGTAATCAGAAACAGGCCTGGCTTGAAAAGGACCCCAAAGGCCATCTAGTTTCTACCCCCTGCCATGGACAGAGTTGCCTAACCACTAAACCAGACTGCCCAGAGCCACATCCACCCTTCTCTTGAATGCTTCCAGGGGTGGGTCATCCACAACCTCTCTGGGCAACCTGTTCTAGTATGTCACCACCCTATGAGTGAAAAACTTCCTCCTGACATCTAACTTAAATCTCCCATCTTTAAAACCATTCCCCCTTGTCCTATCACTATCAACCCATGTAAACAATAATTTCCCCTCCTGTTTATACACTCCTTTCAAGTACTGGAAGGCCAAAATAAAGTCTCCCCAGAGCCTTCTCTTCTCCAAGCTAAACAAGAACAGTTCCCTCAACCTTTCTTCATAGGACAGGTGATCCAGCCCTCTGATCATTTTAGTGGCCCTCCTCTGTAGTCATTCCAAGAGCTCTGTGTCTTTTTTGTGCTGGGACCCCAGGCCTGGACACAGCATTCTAGATGGGGCCTCACAAGAGCTGAGTAAAATCACCTCCCTCTCCCTGCTGCCCACCCCATTTTTAATGCAGCCCAGGTTACAGTTGGCTCTCTAGGCTGCAGGCACGCACTGCTAGTTCATGTCCAGCTTCTCATCCACCAGGATCCCCAAGTCCTTCCCCACAGGACCGCTCTCCAGGAGTTCTTCCTCCAGTCTTTATAAATACCTTGGATTGCCATGGCCCAAGTGCAGCACCTTGCACTCACTTGGTGTTGTTGAACCTCATTAGGTTCACACTGGCTCACTTCTCCAGTGTATCCAGGTCCCTCTGGATGGCTTCCCTCTTCTCCAGTGTATTGACTACACCACTCACCTTGATGTTATCTGCAAACTTGCTGAGGGTGCACTCAAGTCCATTCATCTCATTGATGAAGATGTTGAAAAGCTCCAGTCCCAAGACTGAATTCTGACCGGCCTCCATCCAGTCATAGAACCATTGATCACAACCCTTTGGCTTTGACCAGCCAACCAGATCTTAATCCATCAAACAGTCCATCCTTCAAATCCATACTTCTCCACTTTTGAAAGAAGGATGTGATGAGGGACCATGTCAAAGGCTTTGCAGAATTCCAAGTAGATGACAACCATCGCCCTTCACCTGTCCATTGATTTCATCACTCCATCACAGAACACCAGATTGGTCAGGTAAGATATGCCCTTGGTGAAGCCATGCTGGCTATTTATAATTGTGCACCATTACTTCTACCTTGTTTACTACTTACTCACTGCTACTTACTATTATATTTTTCAGTCAGTAACTTTGATTCTAGATCACATTCCAAATACAGAAACTCTAATTAGTACTGCCAGTATATTATATCTGATCTTGCAGTTGTCAAGTAGGGCAATTTTCTGTAATAGTCTTTTTTTTTTAATTTGGAAGATAATCATAATATTTCAATCTATTACTGAATTTATCATTTGTTTGTTTGTTTGTTTGTTTGTTTATTGAAATATATTATCAGGCCAGGCGATGGGGCTTTGAGCAACCTTGTCTGGTGGGAGGTATCCCTGTATGTAGTAGGGCAGTTGGAACTAGATCCCTTCCAATCCAAACCATTTTATAATTATTCACTTTGTCTTACAGTAATTGTGTTTCTTTCATTAACTTTGACCAAATGCTGCTCCGTGATTGTAACAGTACATTTCAGTGTGTCCCAGATATATACATCTGATGAACACTTCTATTTTAAAGGTCTGGTGAAATCACAAGTTTCTGCAAATTTAATCCATATTATAAATTATAGCTTTGAAATAAAATTCAAGCCAGTAACCACCTCTAGTTTAAGGGTGCCTTTTTATTCAACAAATTTTTTCCCTTTTTTTTACAGTTTCTCTAACTCGTTAAAAGCAATCCTGAGCAGTTAAATAAAGGCAAAATCACAAAATAATGGAGGGTGTGTAAAAGGCAAAGATAAACCCCAGAAACCTTTTGGGGGCAAATTCTGAAATTCAAAAGTGATCATAATAGGTACATCTCTCTTAAAGACAAAAGAAAAAGTATATTTTTTTGCTTTTTTTCCTTCACATGGTTTCCAGTATGAATTATATGCATGCAGAAGATATTAGGGGATATACATAGGAATTTTCTCCTACCCACTGCCTAGTCCTTCAGGGATCTAGGCTGTAAATTTCTGGAACTAAAATTTTAAATAGGTGAGATAATTTTAGGCTTAAATTTGCAGTGAATTAGAGTGCACTGGAGAGTTCTTTCATGATTTTATATGTCCATAACAGTGCAATCATTCTCAGTCATTCCTGTAAACCTATTCCTTTATGCACTTGCAAATTTGCACTGACAAACATTCATACTCACATCCAGCACTGCAAACATTTGTGCACAAACTTGACCTACTACTCAAAACAAACCAGTACACAAGGGGTTCAGACATTGAAAAGATAATCTAAACACACATGACACCACATATTTGCACAGGTGCTAGATTCAGTAATGTCTGTAGCCTTACATACATGAAAGACGAGTTTTGTGCTCATGTATATTCAAAGGCCAAGAAAAGACCTGGCTTCAAATATAGTCCTTGCTAATTCAGCACTAGCACAATTTCATTTACATACATAAACTTAATTGATGGTGTAGACTGGGAATGTAAAGACATAAAACAATTTAAAAATATTTTAAAAGGTCTTATAATGCATACCAGCTAGAAACTGTAACATGCATTTTATATTACTAAGGAGTCTGCCTTTTTTCATCTCCCCATATACTCTGGGACTAAATAAACTCCTGAGTCCATTATATATACTTACAAAAACACACTTAAAACAGTGAACAAAGTCATTCTGAAGCTGAAACAGATCAAGATACTGCTCATCTCTTACTGGTTTACCTAGTATGGACATTTATATGTACTGTATATTTTCTTTACTTTGTAATAAGCAATACTGTTTATGATAATAACATTTTTGGTGAACAAATGAACCATATTGAAAAGCAATATTGTTTTCCAACATTGTGGTCAAGCTCTGAGTAGAAGTTAGTGTTCAAAAACTTGCTGTTTAAGTCACATTTCCACTATATTGCAAATACCAATCCAATCAAACTCAAACCCTAGAACTAACAGCCTTGTATTTCTTGAGGGAACTGAAGTGAGAGCCTAGATCAGGCATCTCCAATATCCAGCCTGCAAGCTGCATGTAACCCTGGACAGAAAATACTGCAATCTCACAGATATACTTATAATACTATTATGATACTATAATACTATTACTTACTATTATATGTATACTTATAATATCATTTTGTGTTTTCTTACTGATATTTTTCATGAGTTGATTGCATGTAATTTTGAACGAGGACTGCATAGGCAACAGTGGACCACTGTGGAGGTGAAAGTGTGGAGGACTGCTAATTCCACCTGTCATATCCACCACACACACTCAGTCAAAATGAAACGTGTGTATTACACATTCTATGCACTTGTACTACTTGGCAAGCAAAACACAGTTATTGCCAACAATAATATTTCAGCCTAACAGTGGCTAAATTGCTGCAAAATGCTAAAATATTTTATGATTTGAGAAATAAAATCAAGTCATTCATAGAATCAAAAAATATTTGTGCCAAAACTTGAAGATGAAAAATGACTCACAGATTCAGCATTTTTAGTGGATTTGACTGTCCATTTACATAAGATAACCCGAGTCTTCAAGGTAAAATCAACTTATCTTTGCTATAGCATTGTTTGAAATGAAACTTAAATTATGAAAAGCTCAAGGTATGACAAATAATTTTGTGCATTTTGATAAGTTGGATAAACACAGCCCTGTGAATAGCAAAAAAAAATATGCAGTGCTGTTTTCCATTCTGATAAAGGAATTTGAGAATAGGTTTTAAGATTTCTGAAAATGTAATCGATTTCTTGGTACGTTTTGACTCCATTTTCAGTTGATCTGCAAATTTTCAGATGGAATTTATACAGTTGAAATCAGGCATTGAACTCAAAGAAAAAAATTGATCATGTCTCTTAACTAGAGTTTTATAAGACTTATCAGGCCAGAGAAATACATATGTCACTTCAAAATCGCACCTTATTCATGTTGATTTTTTGCCAGTAGGTACATTTGTGGACAACTGTTTTCAAGGACGAAGCACAAGAAGAGTAAAATTAAATCAGAAGTCTCTGACAAGCACCTTGAGAACACACGAAGAATTGTATCCCCTCCCATCTAACCAGACTGATGCATTAATTTCACATAAAATAAGGTCAGATATCCACTAGCTTTATGGTTTTGTTGCCCTCTTTTTTTGTTTTTGTTTTTTGTTTTGTTTTTAATTATATATATATATTGTTTTTTATATACATAACTTAGATATTCTATATGTGAACCAAGGCAATTCCTCGTCACTCAGTGTGGCCCAGTCAAGCCAAAAATCTGGATAACCACAGTCTAGATGTAAATAGAATGCAGATCTTGTTATCAACATCACAGTCATCTTTAAGCTCTACTTCAAAAGCTATTCCACACATTTATATAACCTGTAAGTGGGTACTAAGTCACATGAAAGATATAATCCTGCCAAACCCAAATGATTCAGATAATATTCTATAGGAATCTGTTCTCCCATTACTTATGTTCAACTTCAGAGTCACTTCAGTGATTTCAAGGAGAAACTTGTGGGGAGGGGAACAATCCTACTGTAAGTGCACTTCCATGTGCATTTATAAAGAAATAAGCATGTGTGTGTGCATACACATATGCAAGTGCTTGTGAATACCAGTGCACATAGAGAAATACAAAAATTAGATGGATAGGGAAAGAAAGAGAGACAGTGGAACTGCTTGCTAACTATTCTACCACTTTTAATTAGCAAGAAGGAAGAGGATGACAAACCTAGATATCTGGAACAAGCAAGTCCATATTACTGTGCTGATTATAGATAAAAATCTATTTCATCAATATGCTTTTATCTTAACACAGAACTTCAATCTTTAGATAAAAGCTAAGGAAAAAATCTTACTTCTTTGCTTAGTAGTCAAGGAATCATCACAGAGTATATTGTTTTAGAGTTAATTTTAACCAAATTACAAGGCTGTTATAGAAGAGAAACTTGTATGCAATACCCTCTGATATAAAGGTTAGTGCATTTAAATTAAATTCATGGATAAACAAATTTAGGTAAATGATAAAGTCTGTTTCTATTACTTCAAACATTTTGAGAAAATTAGGGAATACTTAAGGGATTAGAGAATTTAAGATCTTAAATGCAAAGGGTAAATCCAATAGAGATTTCTTTAAATAAGACATGGAGACATATATATAAAAATATGTAAGTTGTAACCAATTTGAGAAAAATCTTCTAAGAGTAGATTCCACATCCTGGTTACTAACCCAAAATTCTACCAGAATTAGTAAAAGAAATGAAATAAACATTTGGGTAAAGGAGACTTGATGCAGAGGAAGTGTAACAACAAAAAAAGAGTAAGTTATTGCACAGAATATAAAAATAAAAAATATATATAGAAAAATAAAAAGGTCCATAAAAGTAAAAGAAAGTACAAATGAGGACTTGCATACTACTGTTGAGATTAAAAATAATGCAGAGATGGCTTCTATGATATTTTGCCTTTGTTTTCAAAAAATGATTTTTTTTTTCAAAAATATCAAATAGCATTGGTCCAAGAATTCCTGTCATATAAATAAATAAATCCATATAAAAAATATCCCTTTCAAATGCTCTACCCCATGCTAGACAAGCCATTTTCTCAGCACACAGGACTATGAATATCCACTACATAAGAAATCGGGTTATCAATATTCAGTTTAAATGATCTGAAATCCTTCAGCAAAGCCTGTGAATGAGGATTAAATTTCAATGTGGTTGACACTCCACTGAACTAACTGAATTAAAGCAAATTTAGATCTTATATTTTAAAAAGAAGATCTGAGAATTACATACATTTAGCCTCATCATAATAACTAGACAGATACTGAGACTCGTAATTGAACAATCAATTTGTAAATGCTTAGAAGACAATAAGATGAAAGAGGATACATAAATTTGTCAAGAGCATATAAAAGCAGATTAGTTTAATTTCCTTCTTCAAAAGGGAGTGACCCATCAGAAGAAATAAGAGACATGATGTACCTTGGCTTTAGTAATGCTCTCCCTTTCATATCCTATGTGGAAGTTTGAAAAATATGGCCTATAATGAATTAGTACAATCTGATCTAAGAAAGCATGTAGTGATACAATCAGTAATTCCAGACAAAGTAGGAAGATATCCAGGAGGAGGATGAACAGTACACATATGAAAATAGCGTTGTAAAGACCAATGTAACATGAAAATATTTCTACAAATAATCTAAGAAATTTGAGGCAAATACTGAAGCATTTTGTTTCAAGAGTTCCTTGATTAAATATTCTGCTTAGGGTATACTGAAACAGTTGAATTTAACATATTCTGAAATCATCTTCACCTCTGAAAAAATAGTCTAAATATGTCTTTAAAAGATTATAATGTTTCAAAGCCTAAACTGAAACAAAATGTCACTTCTCTGTCATCAAAACAATTGAGATGATTCAAATGTTGCTATAACAATGCCGATGATCCGTCAGTTTTATATTCCCAAGAATACCAGAAAAAAAAATTAATCAGCTTAACTCTCTGAGCAAGATTTGAATAGATTGTTAAACAAGCCTTTATGAGAATACTGACAGCTAAGCACTGGAACAAGACAGAAAAAATTCATAGAATCATAGAATGATTTGGGTTGGAAAGGACCTTTAAGATCATCTTGTTCCAACCCTCCTGCTATAGGCAAAGATACCTCCCACTAGACTGAGTTGCTCTACATCACATCCAGCCTGGCCTTGAACTCTCCTGGGAAGGGGCATCCAGAACCTCGCTGTGAAAAAAAAAAAAAAATAGAGATATATTTTGAAATATTAATCAGAGAAGAAATACTGAAGATGGACAATCACTCTGTGTCATTTTGATGTTGAGTGAAAGCATGAATTCAACAATATTGAAATCTTAACCAATCTTGTATTGCTACTTTATCTTTAACTTCCTTGACAGTGAATGCAGAAGTACAAATTCTTATGTTTTTACTATCCTCTCCAAGTATATCAGGGTCAGAAGGTAAGCTCATGGTATTGGGTGTACACCCTTTGGGTCCATATTATAATTTGCATTTCAGTTACTTCAAAAAGCTATAGATTTCTAGTGAAAATAAGTGTTCAAAATGAATTAAACCCTGTTAACTGCAACAATAGCATGGTACATAGTGGATCTCTTGAGAGGAAGAAAGAAAGAAAAACCACTATGTCCTGAGTGACCCCATATGCAGTTCCATGTGAAAAAAATCAGTTCCAATTAACGTGTTGCTTCTACACCTTAGCAGTTACTTCTGTAAATTTCCATATTATAAAGATAAACCTTGCAATGAATAATAACACGTATATCCAGGATAACCGTTTATTAGAGATAGAAAGTCTTTTATGAAAAGTATTGTTTACGTAAGTCCACAGTGCTTCATGGAGGCACGGCTGGAGGAATGGCTGAGTCAGAAGTGAATTGACAGAGAAAGAAAGAGAGAGAGAGAGAGAGAGAGAGAAAAGATGAATGAGACACAAGTGTAAGTAGTTATGGTAAGATATACAATATATAAAAAAATGAACTTCATGTTGACTGGGGCTGACACAAGTGAAACAGGTCCTTTTAGCTATCAGAGACAAGATTTGATCAGTCAAGATGCATGGTAACAGTTACAGTTAGAAGCATTGGATACATCAAAGAATTGGGGAAAAATACTGTAACACCTTTTAAAAGTTGTCTGAGTTTTAATTCTGTGCTTGTGATCAGCAATTCTTGTGAAATTGCACTTCCAAGTGGAAGATAAATCCTTTTTCCTCCCTAGAGAAGAATTTATTTTTGCCATCATTTCTTGACTCCAGTTGCTTCTGTCTAGTTCCATTTGTTGAATTCCTAAGAATATTTGATGGAATGAGATTAAGAAGAAATTAGGGGAACCACATTATGCGTCTGAGTAACTTGGCAAAGACTTTGCAGCTAATTGAGATATTTTACTGGCTAAGATGCCTTGGCCTCTTGCCCAGTCATTGGACCCCTTGGAATAAGCTTTAAGATCATTAGTTTTCAGGTTGCATACCAGCTGACCTTTGAACCCCCATTTTTCTGAGAATAAAAAGAATTGCCTGGTCCCTTTAGCATGGGAGAGCAAAGCTTTAATTCTGTTATTTTTCCTTCCCTTGTCTTTTGTCTAAATCATGTACTACTTCTTCTTCCTTTTTTTTTTTTTTTTTTTCACAGATGACTGACTGACCTGTAAATGGAGATTAAATAATTTCTTTAACAACTTCAGTGGATTACTGGGCTTACTTGTTGCTTTTTTGTACACTGGAGGTGTTCTAGATTTCAAAAATTCCTAATATCTCTTATCGCTTTTGTCTTTTCTTGGTCTTAAATATGAGTTGGGGATAGAAAATTTAACTTAATATGTGTAGTCATACATGTGTAGTCAGCCATGATTGTGTTTCTTTTGTCTTTGCTTTCCACATGTAGGCCAGTAATACTTTTCAGTGTTTGATTCTTGTTACTTGTTACAAAAACTGATACTTCATGTACTGTTGAGAGTGCATAAGGTACTAGCTGCAAAAAACATCAGAAAGAACTAAGAAAATAATCAAGTTCAATACCGACAAATCTCTGAGTCTATTATTTTAGGGTATTTACTTATTTGTTTGTTTTATTCCTTTTCTCCATATCCTACTGGATTCATAACAAAGGTTCCTTCATAACCAAGGATGCTTCTTTCATTACTTCTGACTTAGAAAACCACATTCCTTCATCACAGTAACAACTAAGAAGAGTAGAGAACTGTGTTTTTTGTGGGACTGTTCTTCTAGTGTTCACATAATTGCAGAATTGTAGGGGTTGGAAGGGACCTCTAGAGACCAAGACCAAACACTCTGCCAAAGAAGGCTCCATAGCCCAAGTTGCACAGGTAGGTGGCCAGGGGGGACATGAATGACTCCAGAGAAGGAGACTCCACCACCTCTCTGGGCAACTTGTGCAAGTGCTCCGTCACTGCACTGTGAATAAGTTTCCATGCACATTTGTGTAGAACTTACCATCAGTTTGTGGCTATTTCCCATTTTCCTATCACCACACACTGCTGAGAAGAGTCCAGCCTTGCCCCTTTGCCTCCCACACCTTAGATATTTATAGACGTGGATCAGATCTCCTCTGAGTTTTCTTTTCTCAAGGCTGAACAGACCCAGGCCACTGAGCCTTTCCTGATAAGTGTTCCATGCCCTTTATTATCTTTGTGGCCATCCACTGGACTATTCAGAAGTGTGTATTTTTTGTACCGAGGAGCCCAGAACTGGACACAGTACTCCAGATGAGGCCTGACCAGGGCAGATTAGAGGGGGAGGATCACCTCCCTCGACCTGCTGACCATTGCTCTTTTTAATGCACCCCAGGATAACATTAGCCTTCTTGGCCACCAGGGCACACTGCTGACTCATGGCTAACCTGTCATACACCAGGACACAGAGGTCCCTCTCCTCAGAGCTCTTCTCCACCAGGTCACCCCCCAACCTGTACCAGTGCATGTGGTTATTCCTTTCCAGGTGCAAGACTCTACAAACCTCATCTGGTTCCTCTCTGCCCAGTTCTCCAGCCTGTCCAGGTCTCACTGAATGGCAGCACAGCATTCCAGTGTGTCAGTCAAATGACACACTGGCACTAATATCATTTTCCTCCTTCCACAGACAACAGAAATTCAACACATGTTCTCTACAATCTAAAGCAGCAGTACAGAGTGGTTATTTTTTTTCACCTGACAGACTTCACAGTTTTTGTACCCTGCAGTACTTCTGTCACTGGAGCACTCCTGTTTACCTCAGGTTTCAGAAACTTCAACAATCTTAATCATGACACTCACGATCTCTTTTTCTTTGCTCAATGGGAAATTACACTTTTTTATTCAGTCCAGTTAATCCTCAATGCTTGTTTCTGCATAAGATAGATTCAATATAATACAACTAAGATGGAAGTACTTAGAACCCCCTGTACTTATGACTCCCAGCCCTTTACAGTAGAGGTGAATGGCCTATCCATGGCATTATTACATGGGTAAGGCAGACAACACCATCATCTTCTTGTGACATACCTCATATGTAGCAATAATAGCAGTGGTATCTATAGGAAGCTTTCTCTGGAACAGAGGACAGTTGGATCAGGGACGTGACAGAGGAGCACGTAGTTTTTAGATAGTTATCAGTTATTTAGAGCGCTGAGTTGTTTATCTCTGCCTGTCAGCACTGAAACATTATTGGTGTGTGTAAGGTCAAAATCTCTTAACACTAACGTGCTGAGGAACATTAAACGGAGAAGTGAGAAGAGCAGTCAAAATATATCTATATACACTTCTGTATGACCCATTTAATGTCAAATTATGGCCTGCTTGTGTTGCCTCTGGCCCTTGGTAGCTAAAGAAGGTATCAAACTACACACTTGCAAGAAAGGGAGTGGTTGTTCATAGTATCTGTAAGTTGCTTGATCTGCACCCACAAAAAAGTCAACAATATCAAATTGAAGGAAATAACTAATGCATAGGAGGGCAAGTCTGCTATTCAGAGGGACCACATATAGGCTGGGGAAATGGGCTGACAGGAGTCTCATTAAATTCAGCAAAAGAAGTTGCTTAGTGTAGCAATTACCTGGTACAAAACTACAGTCTGCGGACAGACAAGATGAAACTTAACAGAAAACTCCCTGAGGGTCCTAGTGGACAAAATGTTGACCATGAACAAGCAGTAGGCCCTTGTGGCAAGGAAGGACAATGGTACCTTGGACTGTGCTACAAAACAGATTGCCAGTGAGGAAAATAATCCTTTCCCTCTATTCAGCACTAATGAGACATCCTGAGTGCTTTATCCAGCTCTGAACTCCCCAGTAGTTGAGCAACAAGTGCATACTGCATCGAGGGCCATGAAGATATTTAAGGAAATGAAGCATATGAAGACTCTGAGAGAGACAAGATTGTTTAGAATGGAAAAGAGAAGATTTGGATTGGACTGATTAGTATGCATACATAGTTGATGAGGGGTGGTAAAGAAGATGGAGATAGATTCCCAGTGGTGCCCAAAGGTCAAGAAGCAGTTGGCACAAATCAAAATACAAGACACTTAATTTAAACAGAACAAAAAAGATTCTTTACTATATAGTTGATCAAACACAAGAACATGTTGCCAAGAACACTGTAGAGTCTCTAGTTTAAGAGATATTCAAGCCCTGACTGGATGTGGAATTAGAATCTGTTCTAGGTGGCTCTGCTGTGAACATGGGAATGACACTAGACTATCTACACGTGTAGATTCCAGCTTTGTCCATTAACTGATTCTGTGACCCTGTTAAGGCCTCTCCAATAGAAAATAAGACCTGGAGCAAGTACAGAGGATGATAAATGGGTTGGAGCACACGACATACATGGAGAAGCTGAGAGAACTGGTTTTACTCAATTTTAGGAAGAAAAGGCTGAGGGTAGATCTTGCTGTGTTCAACTGGCAGAGTGTAAGACTTAGTGGAAGCAAACTTATCTGCTATGAGGAGATGCACAGTGCAAAGGTGAGAGGCAGCAGATGCAAACAGCAAGGCAAAAAATTACTGGGAAATAAAAATATCGCAATTAAGATGATCAAACATTTATTTGAAATATTGTACAATGAGTACAGTAAATAGTATCTTTATCATTCATCATTGCAAATATTCAGAATTTGACTGGACAAGGCCCTGAACTTAAATTTGACTTCAATTTAATTTCAGCTGCATCAGAAAGCAGCAAATTCCAAAACCAACTAAGTGGACCTCAGAGTAGGGAAATGTAAGGACAAACAAGCCAGATTAGACCAGCTGTTTAAGTCTGGTGATGCGTGTCCCAAGTACTAAGTGGCACTTCCTGTCAGGAAAGATTCTGTCAGTATTGCTGTACTAATTAAATCTCCACTGAAATCCGCAGAAAATAAATTTTGTCTATCAGAAGCTAGAAAGAACATATTTGCTAGGGAAGTGGACAGATTTTCCATGCCAGTTTGTCATCCCACTGCTGAGAAACTAATAAAAAGTCACAAAGAACAGCCCTGAACCCCCCCTCCTCTCTCCACACCCCCTTCCCCCCCCCTCCCCCCACTCACACACACACACACACACAGACGCACAATATCTTACTCCTTTCTGAACACAGTGACACATGCACAAAAAAAATGCTTTGTGTTATGAATGTTTTTTTGGTAAAGGTGACTAATTTCACACAGCTTTTAACTAGTTATCTAGGAATGTGTACCTCGAGGCATAAGTTTTCTGGGATGATAGATCTGTACAATTCTAATGACAAGGCTTAACTTTAACGTTTGCCTAACAATAAAATTATTATTCTAATTGTTCAGGAGGTAAAACCTCCATGGGACTGCATCAGCTCCACTTCCACACATTCCATGATGTACAACAGAAATTTGCTAAAAACAAACAATAAAAAAAATCTGTGTTAAAAGATCATTTTATTATTACAGAAAAATATTGATTAAAAACATATTCTATTCATTGTACTTTCTACTATTTAATCTATTTGTTTAAGTTTTGTGCAGTACTGGGCAGTAAAACCAATTTGCTTCCAATTCTATTTAGTGTTGATTTTTCACTTCCTGCTTCTCACCAAGATAACAGTGTTGTTATCTTTGGTTTCTTCACTCTGCATGAGATGTTTAAATAGAAAGCCACAATATTTTTTTTTTGAAACTTTTTATAAAACCAGTAATGAAATGTCTTCTGCCCTAAGTGATTTTTTAAGCCACTATGCTTCAATATTTCCAAGTAAAACCCTAAGATGGTGATCATCAAAATCATTTCTATGGTCATTTATAGAATTACTCTATAATTTACATGCTGGGATGACTATAATATGTCCTCCACAGTGTATGTACAGTTGCAGTTTGGACCTTGAATAAATCAATAAATAAAATCGTTACATCAGAAATGACTCATGCTTGTGTGTTGAAGTAACAATATGAATGTAAAGCCAATATTCACCTCCAAATGACTTGGAAGTGAAAAAACTCACAGCCTACTGCATATTGTCATGTTAAGAATCAGTTTTACTTTAATTTTGAACAATTATTTCTGTTCAGTGTTCATCCATAAACAACAATAAACAGTAAATGAGGGACTGGGAGCAAAGTTTATTTCCTTTGTTTGCATAATTTACCTGCAAATTGTTAGGCCCAATGTAGGAAATATATTTTTACATCACTGAGTTGTCAGGGTAAATTGATGAAAAAAGCTCCATTCCCACAGCAAATACTTAAAATTTCTTCTGTCCACTCAAACAACAAAACATTTGTCCATTGAACTGTCTGATCTTAGTGATTGAAAAGAAAATATTCTATACTGCTCCAACTTGATGAACGAATACAGTTTTGGCATTTAAATTTTTCCCATTGATGTCCAAGTATTTTCCAATGAAATCTTAGCTTTTTTTTTTTTTTTTCAATCTTATAACCTTTGTTTACACTGAATTTTATTCATGCTTAGACTAAGAAATCAGGTAAGTAATCCTTGAAGTTTACATAATTTTGTCTGCTCTTTTTTAGTGAGTTTGGAGAAAATACCCTGCCAGCAAACGATAAGAGAAAGATGATTGTCTGAATGAAGAACAATAGGGCATCTCTGGGAAATAGTTAGGAAAGTTCTGTCTTAGACTTGAGAGAGCTTCAAATATGACTATGAGGAAGAGAATTAATTGAAAATTATAACCTGCTATAATTTTCCTCTGAAAGACAGATAGTCCTAAAGGAGCAAAAATCTGTATGCATGAATGACGCTGTTTTTTTTAGAGATGTTTTAATGAGTATGATTTGTTAACCTGCTGCAATTTTCCCTTGATCATTTTTTTTCAGTGTTTATTAAAAAAATACTCTCTACCTCAAAGCAATCTGTTTATCTACAGGTGCCAAAAATGAAACCTCATGAATTTGTGAAGCCAGCTAATATGAATGAAGAGGTGCAAGATTCATTTTATTAGTAATGAGTACCAAGAATATGTACTCCCTGATTTTATGAGATTTATCAGCATAAGGTGAGCTGAACAAATGACTAAACAAAGCTGTATCCAAATATCTTGTTATTGTGGGTCACACTGAGTTACGAATGTTTTGTAGCTTTCAGGGAATTAACTAGAACAGATATGGTTATCTCTACTGTTAGATTTGTAAATATATATAGTTGGTCAGAAAGTAATTCCTCCTATTTATTTCCATAGAAAACACAATAAAGAGCACAATAGCTAACACTATTTGATAGAGCAAATTCTCAGCTACAATATGCCCTTTTTCAACATAGTCAACACCATTAGTGAATTTGGATGGACGAAATTATTGAGATTCTCTGTATCATGGTGTAGCAGATGTACATGGCTCTCAAGAATGTGACTTGTCTTCTTTCATGTTGCTGTTGTTACTGCCAAAACGAACCACCCACCATCACATCTATTCGTTGGTCTTCACAAATGATGAATTTCAGTAGGTGCTATTTTTTCCACATGGAGGAATCCAATGGCACACTTCATATGCACTTTCATGTCAGATGCCATTTTGTTAGACTGACCTTCTGCTGCCATTGTCACACAGCAACAAAATGTAACAGAATATTTTTGGGAAGTTTTGACCTCTACTGCCATACCAATATCTGCCTCTGACATTGTGGGTCAACATAATAAAATAGGAGGCATTACTTTCAGAGAAGCTCTTGTATGCTAATTTTCATTTTGTGTGTCATAAATGAAAATATATTAATAACTAGTACAGTCCTTCCACAATCTTGCTTATCTTTGCCCACTAGTGACACAATAAACTGTGACTGAAAAAGTATGGGATTAAACTAAATATTTTCTGTTTTTTTTTCTTTGTATATTAGAGTCAATTATTTCTGAGATATAGTAGAAATATCAGTTTAAGCCTGCTAAAATATTTAAAACTTATTGGTTTGCAAACTATAGAAAAAATATGCAAAAAGCAAATATTTCACTGATTTTTTCCCTTGTAATGTAGACAAGATCTAACAATTACAATTGTAAGTTGATTATAAGTTAAACTCTAACAAATTATACATTTCATTCTGTAGTGTTAACATTTTTTAATTATTATTTTTGATTTTTTTAAAAACTGAGGATTCCAGTCCACAATGATCTTTCAAGTGATCTGATTTCTACAGGAGCTCCATAACAAATAAATGAATAAGCACTCATATTACTGTGAGCTCAAGATAATGCTCCGGAATGTTTCTGATTGAAATATGGGGTCAAATTTATCTTGAGGTAAAAACACATATCCAGTACCATTTTGTGACATATTAAATGGGGATATTCTGAAAAAAAAATCAAACCCATATTTCAGCTTTAACACTTTTCATTGAATTTTAATTAAAAGTTTACTGTTTGAGAATAACAGAAGGTTCATAAAACATTTTGAATTTGATATAATGCATATGATCCTAAAGCTATACTACTTAGTGAGAAGTAATTGATCCAAATGGTTTACCAATTATTGCAATTCATTTTTTATGAAGAAAAAAATAGATTTAAGATAAGATTCCAATCCAAAGTGAAATTTTACAGTCCTCATGACCTCAATGATGTTCTCATCTAAAGTCATGATTTAACTTGGAATGATTTATAAAGGCACCACATTTGGAGAATGATGCAAAGGTTACTGATGATAATGCAAAGACTCTCACTGATTTCCAGCATAGAGATAGACCAGACTGGTGAAGCTATTCTGTCCATCTGTTTTGTCATTTCATCAAATTAGAAAAACTGGACTACTTCTGGAGCTGGAAGCAAACTAGATGCTGCTATATTACTTCGGGAGAGTTCATAAATGCTTCAAAATGATCAGCCAACTTTAGCCTTTTGGCCAGCAAGCTGGAGATGGACAGAGCAGAAAAATGAATTATTTAAACTTATTCTTCTTTTATTAATATACAACTGTTGTACATTTACATAGTATCAGTAAAAATATAAGGCATTAATTCCAGCTCTATGCTGTGCATTACTATGCATAACTACTGAGCTTGTATTGGATCTCCAAGCTGATTTCTGAATCAGGACACAGGCAGTGAAAACATAAAAGTCTGGTTTCCCACGCTCTGCATAAGCTATTGTTATAAAAACAATTAGTTGGCAAGACAAATATCTGGAATAAAATAAGTTAGACTCTTTGAACACCTGCAGAGACATGAGGAGGAGATCTGTCGATTTATTTATTTATTTATTTGCTGTTGAAAAGCCCCATGGAACCCACCTAGAGCTGATTGTTATCCTAATCATGCAAACAATCATCTAACTAGAACACAAGCTGCCTTTCTGCAGTACACATGTTGTATTTCAGTATTCCGCAGAGAAAGAAAGTTCAATCAATTCACATTTTACAAAAGTATATATTTTTAGATTCTTAATAGGCAAGAACAGATGATTAATAGTATTTAATCTAACATACCATGTCACGTTATATACATGAAGTAGTTTAGGGCTTACACTCAGCATCTTCCTGCTCACTGCTGGCTAAGATGAATGTTAATTCACTGGGTGCACTTATTCAAGAAATATTTTTTCTTATTATCTTATCACATTACTGTTAGCTTCTCTCCACCCTGTATTGCATAGCATCTCATTAGTCTATACACAACTTCAAGTGATGCATGCTGCAATTATGTAATGCTATATCATGCATTATCACCTGGGGCACAAACAAGAAGTAAAATCTTTCATTGAGAATGCAATTAGCGAGTAAAGGGTAGCTGAGTACTTTCCACAGAGGTTTGTAGGTCTGATAAAAATGCCATACAATAGCTATTTAAGCTACTTGGCAATGCATGATAGAGTTGCTGTGAGCAATGAAATATTTTGGCTTTGCTTGAGGAAGTTTCTCATATTGTAATTGATAACTACACTGCATAATTAATAACCTAAGCCTATGAAATGTAGTTGTTAATAGAGAAAAGTTCTCTCTGCTAATGGAGATATCTATGAAGCATTTAGTAGAAGGAAACAGTCAGTGTGGTGTCTGCTGATGCACAGCAGGGCCATTCTGCAATATGTAACAACATCTGATTAGAGCAGGGGAACCATGTGCAGCTCACTAAGATGTAAACTTCTAACCAGAATGTTCAAAGCTGTATTTAGACACACAGTTCCCCATTAACGTTAATAGGAAGTGTATGGTTTTCATACATCCCTTTGAAAATTATATCCCACAAAGTACTTTGAAACAATATATTCCCATGAGTGTTGACTCAGAAGCCAGTACTTCAGAAGGAAAACTGAAGTTGCCACAATTCTGAATCACTGCAGCTTAAAAAAATGGTAGACTTACTTTCCCAAAGGTCTGTGAGGCTTATGGATTAGAAAAGACCAGTGCTTTTCAATTGTATAAATAATGCTAATGGAATCTTCACTGTATTGTCAACTATTTAAGAAGTAATTTTTCACCACGAGCTAATGATGCAAACCATATTACTAAAACAGGAATGAATTGCTTAGAAGTAATGGCCTTTATCCTTTTTAAGTGAACAGTTTTTTATTTGAGCTTCTTTATTTTAATCATATGAACATAATAATCATGATCATACATATATGTGTTCTAAAAAAGACATATTCATCTCACTGTCTTGAAATTTTTTTTTATTTCTTTATGCATTATGAAAATAAGTTTGTAAAACCCTATGTGGTGATCAAGAACAATACTTTTTCTTAAGTTGAATTCTTTCCATTAAAAAATGGAGAATTCTTAACTGTAATTGTAAAACAGCTGAAAAATTACATTTAAATTTTCATACAATTGCTAGCACTGACTTATCTGGATTTACAAGAACAAAAGGTCCTTTCCAACCTTATGAACTTATGAACTTATGAACTTATGAATTGTAGCTGTCCTTATTGCATGCCTCACGTTCCTGATCACATATCAGGGATGTAGTCCTGCAAATTCAGAATCCCTCTCCTTATTGAGTATAGAGGAGTTGTACTAAGTTTGTTCAGTACAAAACTGACAATGTTTCCATTTTTTATAATTACAATAGGTGCTGAATGCTTTATATAAAATATTGCTGGCCAATACCCAAATAAACATGTCACTCATCAGAGGACTTCAGTAGAAACTGAATTTGAAGATGAATATGTTAAAGGCAGGAACCAAAAAGGCTAATTCATTTAAGTTAATTGGCCTAATTTATTCAACTTTAGATAAAGTTTAACGTAAGCTTAAAGTAGCATCTCTAATCAATCCTTTCTTCACTTCCATGTTGAAACATCTTGGGTTAAATGAAAATTTCCCTGGGAAATCACGAGGATGAAAATAAAAATAAAACTACTGTTCAATTGCTTTATTTTGGGATTTTCTTCATTTTAAGAAGTATGTTTTAGGACTGTCAGGAATGAAAACAAGATGCTGAGTAAAGCACCACAATTGAGAGTTTTGAATTTCCAGTGTCAGCTCAAAATGTTTGAGGTGAACTCTGTTCTGATCTGTCATTCTTTCTGCAAACTTTATCAACAAGAGTGACCAACTTTCTGAAAATGCTCTGGAAGTCCTTCCAGAATTGCAGGGAGATTTTATTACAATCACAACCAAGATAATTTTTTTTTTATTTTTATTTTTTTGACATGAGAAGGAAATATGAAAACAGCTTGCCTATGACAGGGATCTTCAGCATGATGACTTCATTTGCAATTCCTTTGTAAGGACTCCACTTCTCTGAATGAACACAATGAAATAGCTCTGCTTTCTTTCTTTCAAGCATACAAACAGCATGATCACATCTGTTTTGCCTGATCACTGACAGCTCATCAAAAAGAAAAATGCACACTGTAAATCTTTTATCCAAATGAAGTGGAAAATATCATCTAAAGAGAAAGAACTTCCCTTACCTTGTGTCTTACAATTTTGCTTCTTATTTTTATCCACTCATAATTTTAAAAGGTTGGAAAGTAATACGCTATCTATGTTCAGAGGAAAGAATGATATCAGAACCCAACATTCTATCTATATATCTAAAGTGTAAATTGTTTCCAGTTCTCAAAATATTGTCCATTATATTCCCAAAAATGTTAATAATCAAGGGAGCAGTTGGAAAGATAATAAGACATTGAAGACTGCCTTGGGATCATTTTATGCCCTCTGACGTTGGTTTAGAAGTGCAGTGATGGAAACAGTGAATGGAACCAATCTTCAGCAATGGGTCTGTTGCACACTGCAAGTGTTTGTTGCTATTGGACACATGGCAGTGAACATGTTGCAAGCTGTCTGACTATAATAGGATACCAATGTGATGTAACAGGAGGTGCTGAAGATACAAAAACATAATTGCAACAGGGTGGCCAAAAAAACATTTACCCTACTATGCTCTTATCAATACTGTTTAGTACATTTGTACTTGGATTTTCTTCAAAGACTAATAAAATATTATAGCTGGAAAAAAATGAAACATCTGTATTCATGTAAATTTCTCTAATGGGAAATTGCATCTGGCCTCTGATCTGCATAAAATATTAATATCACATATTGTCTCTGGTT
>NW_027071824.1:49755874-50058374 GCF_038088225.1 Cyrtonyx montezumae
GTTTTGTAGCTTTATTATGTTTGTCAACAATATAAACCTTTGATAATATGGAACCTGAAGCAAATACAAGTTTGTTTTGCATAGGACCACAAAGATTAACAGTTGCTTGATCTATCTTATATTTGACAATTTCTATATCATTATTAGTAAGAGTTTAGATCTAGGATCAAATATGAGATGTAATCATTTAAAAATGAGACACTGTTTTCTGAAACAAATTTGAAGACCTTTGAAAGTTTCTGACTGCATTTCCTTTCAATTTTGTGCATGTCTTTGTGCAGCTGGGGCAGTGAAATTGAACAGACAGCAGACAGACATGGCTGTTAATTGGGCTGGAGGACTTCACCATGCCAAGAAGTCAGAGGCGTCTGGCTTTTGTTATGTCAATGATATTGTGCTTGCCATTCTTGAGTTACTGAAGTAAGTTTTATGATGGATAAAGATTAAAAGTTTGGAACCTTTAATTTTTTTTTAATATTTGTTTGAAAATATGGATTCTAATTGTAGCTTGTCAGTTTTTGTAGCTGAACTTGTACAATTTTTTGATGAAGAAAACTCCAGACTCTGACCTATCTGGTTTCAGCAGGAAGTCTAAACTAAAATAACGGGAATGGTGGAAAAAATAGCTATTAGGAGGTACTTTAAGCATGTGTTTCAAACATATTTTTTCCACACAAAGATAGTAAGATCTAGAAATTCACTATGGGAGCTTGAATGAGGCAGAAAATGATAGTAAGTTGGAAAAAAACAGCGAGTTAGGCATGATCATGGGCAAGAGATCTGTGAACGGAAGTTGAAGAAACAAAAGGTGATGCACCCTTTAAAATACCATATGCTGTAATTGTAGATGACAGGTAGCAGATTTCAGAAAATGGATAAGCTTGCTTTCTCCCTGTAAATGTTCTGTTGCTATTCATGGGTGAAGAATAGTGGTCAAGATGATCCCTGACCTATTGGAACTTAAGCCTCGGGTGTAATGTTCTCAGTCATATTTGATCTTAATATGCCCATTTATTTTCTGTCTTTAAAGTCATTGCTAGTGAACAGGCGTATTGAGGAGAATCATACACTGGGCTTTCTTAGGTTTTTGCATGAGTTGACGTGGTTGTTAACAGAGCAATGAAATAACAGATGTGCTACTTTGGTTGAAGAATAACAAATGAAGAGGGAAGTAAGGCAGACATGCTCACAAAATTACCTTCAAGCAATAATACGTCACTAAAACTAAAATCATTAATATTAGTTATAGTATTTAATGGGACTGTACCTCTTTTAATAACTTAAACCTCATTTTTTACAAAAAATACTCTTGGTGTTCAATTGCTTGGGAATGGAGCAGCTGAATCTGCTGGTAGAGAGTAGTGGTAGAGGGAACCAGCTGTAACTGGCAAGTGATTTTAAAAATGGAAGAAATTGCTGAAGGCACAGATGTTTCATATTAGAACATTCCTTTTAATATGCATATATATTCTCCTTAGAGGCTGAGGAAGTTGGGGCTCTCTACTTTATAGGCGTAGCCTCAGGGGAGACCTCTTTGATCTTGGAGGCCTTCCAGTACCTAAAGGGGCTGGAGCAGGAGTTCTTTATCAGGGAGTATAGTGGTAGGACAAGGAGTTACGGGTTTATACTAAAATGGTGGATTTAGATAAGGCATTAGGAAGGAATTATGTACTGTGAGGATGGTGAGGCACTGGAAGAGGTTGCTCAGAGAAGCTGTGAATGCCTCATCCTTAGAAGTGTTCAAGGCAGGGTCGGATGGGGCTTTGGACATCCTGATCTAGTGGGAGGTGTCCCTGCCCATGGAGTTGTAACTAGATGTCTTTATTATCTATTCCAGCCCAAACAATCTATGGTTTTTTTGTTTGTATCTTTGTAGTCTAACAAAAGCATTAGAATTTTTCTGTGGTCCAGTCTTGAATATTATTTTTTAAATCTTAACTTGGAACCTTCCAAATGGGTATGGATTATATCACTGTAGGAAACTCTCCTGTTTGCTGTCTTATTAAGAGAAAAATCTTAGCAAGCATGAAACTGGCTGCTTTGTAGTCTATAGCACCATGAAAAGTATAGTGAAAATGTATTTTTGATGTTGATAGACTTTGTTCTTTACTGAACAGCACAGGGTTTAAGGGATGTTTACTGTTGTTTCCAATGCTTTGGGACATGAAGCAACTTTCTTTATCCCTCTCAAATAAAATGATCCGAAACATGCACTATTTGTGATACAGCTGTGATACAGCTTAATATTTCCTTTGTTAATTATAAGCGCAGTACAGTTGGAAACAAGAACATGCTTATATTTTTAGTCTTTACAGAAATGAAAAAGGGAAGTTGATGGAAAATAAATATTGAAATATTTTTTGTGGACTAATGGAATATGGATTATGACTGCTCCTGGCAATGGTTTTTCAAAAATTCTGCAATAAAATGCTTTGAAGTGTAAGCTTTTCAAGAATGTTTTTTCAATTATTGAGAAAGTACGCAAAAGCATACCATGAAAGGGGTAAATTCAAAAGATCTGGACAACAGAAAATGGTGTGAACAGGATTAAAAGGTTAACTACTGCTGACTGGGACAACTCAGTTAAATATTGAATACATTGCATAATAAAAACCATGTTAAGATGAGCTTATTTTCACCATTATCCAAACTGTGCTGATAATTCTGAGAGTTATGGTAACTTCAAAGTAATAAACTTCATCATGATCTGGGATTTTATGTTTTTGTGTGGAAGGTATGATATCCTATGAACATAACAGAAGATAGCAGTTTCTCATGTGTGATTTTCTTTCTAGGTATCACCAAAGAGTGTTGTACATTGATATTGACATCCATCATGGTGATGGCGTTGAAGAAGCATTTTATACCACAGATCGTGTCATGACAGTATCATTCCATAAGTATGGTGAATATTTTCCAGGCACAGGGGACCTTAGGGTAAGATTGAGCATGAAATTTCACTGTGATGAATTCCCTCTTATACACTTCCTTATGGATACTACTCTTGTACTGTTGTAGCAATTATATTCAGTAATAATATGTATTTTCTGAAAGCTTACCACTATGTTGTGCTCGAGTAATAGCTGAGTTGTGAGGAACCTTAGGAAGAAATGCAGGCTATTGGGGAGCAAATTGCTTACTTCTAGCTAAGTGAAACCAACTCCTTGACTTCTGGGTGAATTGTCTGAACACTGTTCTGCTCTTGTAATTGCAGCCTGTACTTTTCATTTCTGCGCATACAGGGAAAAGTAGCTCTTTGGCCATCACAGGGTTTCAAATATTCATTCAACTCTTAGAATTTGCAGTAGTTTAGTAGTCACAGTGTTTCACATGCAACTTTACTGTGTTATGTTTGCTCAGAAATACAGTTGGTTCATTTTTTGATTATTTCTTGTTAATAAGGTACATTTTGAATTTTCATGCTGCTCACCACTGAAAAACTAAAAACTTCAGCATGCTCCACAGATGATTATTTACCAGTACTATATCTAAGCTGAAGAAGACAGCAGGAGACTGAAGCATTATTATTTAAGTTGCTGGTGAATCTCTGGCAGAGCTGAAAATGGAAAATAATTTGTCTGGCCCGTAAGATTAATTAATTAATCTTAATTAAGTCATTCCTTCTATTAGACTCTCTCATAAGAGCAGGAAGTTGTTCAACTTTGCAACTTGAAATATGATCTCAGGTATTAGGATTAATATGTGCTTCACGTGATACTCTTGCATTCAGCCTCTCCTTATGACAGCACTCCAAAGATAAATCAGTCCTTTCTTAACAGCTTTGTTACATTAGTTTGTACATGCAGTTGTTTTTTGTTTTTTTTTTTTGGGGGGGGGTAATTAATAAAAACTTCTAAAAAGTGGATCTACGGAGGTGTTATGTTTGGAAGGTATTAACTTTACCTATTATCTTTACACTGATTCAAGTGATGCAGGTACTTGTGTTTACAGTAACATTTTCAGAATATGTGTTGCTCTGTGTGATTATACCCACTGGACAAAATAGAAAATCAAAGCTGAGCATTAAGTCAGTTTGGTCCTAAGTGTGTTCATTTTAATTTGTTTTTTGGAGTTGGCTGTTATGGTTCTTAGGTTTGGTTAAACTGCTCTATAAATTGATTTAAGAAATCAGATTTGATGTTGTTTTTATGTATGTGATTTAACTTGACTGGCCACAAGGTGGTAGTGGTGCTTTGAACAAGAAAATAGAGCAGATCAGGATGTTTATAATGACTAGCTTTTGTTTCTGAAATTGGTTAAGGTTTTTTTCTTTTTTGGAGGATTAGGTATCTTGACTTCTTAGAAGGAGCGCTTCCACAAACTCCTCTGTCAATTGAATTCTTCACCTTGCCACACTCAGGATAAAGAATTAAAAGATACATGTTTTAAATAAATAAAAGAATATTGTATATTATTGTTTTTTTTATCATAGTGTCAGTGATGAGCAGTACCTTAAACATGGTAACTTGTTCTATGCTGCTAGATAGTATTTTTGAAATGAGCATTGTCTGCATTCAAACTTAGGCAGGCTTTATTACACCTGCCACCCTCCTGCCAAAGGAAAAAATACATCAATGTTTTCTAATCTCTGGAGCTTGCTGAGCTAATTGAGCTCAATAACTAATTTGTTCTGGAAACCAGTATTCTCTTAATTGTTTCTGCTCAACTTGGTTTTCCTTTGGTTATTTATATTAACTTTAATTACTGGATCTTTACCTTGTGGTCAGTGGACTCCTCTCAGGCTTGTTTTACTTTATCTAGTTTGCTGATCAAGTTGTAGTTATTTCGTGTAGAAACAAATCATGCAAGAGTTGTAAATTCTGT
The DNA here is from genome assembly GCF_038088225.1 of Cyrtonyx montezumae. Classification (NCBI taxonomy): domain Eukaryota; kingdom Metazoa; phylum Chordata; class Aves; order Galliformes; family Odontophoridae; genus Cyrtonyx; species Cyrtonyx montezumae. Next base: position 49,760,699 of record NW_027071824.1, read on the forward strand.
GAATCGCCAGTGCGTATGATTTTTTTTCTCCTTTTTATCCAGTGAGCATGTTATCCTATGTTTGTAGCAGTGAATACAGTTTTAAACACCCTCTCAAATCAAAGTCTTATGTCACGTGCATCTTACCTTGCTCTCAGTTCTCGTTTGTTTTTGCTCAGCAGTTTTTGTTTGGTTATGTGTCAGCTTCTTACCTTAAGGTTTTTTTTAATAATAAAAAATCAGCTGTACTTCCTGCAAATTGTGTTGGCATCCACTTCTTTTATTCCAAAATGGAAAATCAGAATCAAGTGCAGTGTATTTTGCTTTTTTCTCCTCATGGCATGAATAATGATACAAAATAACGCAATGTAACTAGTGTAGAGGTTTTTTTTTCCATAATACCATTGTGTACTTATAGGTAGTAACACATTTTCCATCTCTGCTTATAGGACATTGGTGCTGGAAAAGGTAAATACTATGCTGTCAACTTTCCAATGAGAGATGGTATAGATGATGAATCATATGGACAGATATTCAAACCAGTGAGTACTTTTCTGAAATCTTTGGAATTATGCTTTTTTAATTTTGTATCTTTATTTTTGTGATGTGAATTAACAATGTTTTATATTGATTATAGATTATATCAAAAGTAATGGAGATGTACCAGCCCAGTGCTGTAGTGTTACAGTGTGGAGCAGATTCATTGTCTGGTGATAGGTTGGGATGCTTTAATCTTACTGTTAAAGGTAAGCAGAAGTGTGTTTCTTTGTTCTCTGTAACTTTTTATTCAAGAGAAACCTCTACCTCTTGTATTATTTTTCAACAGAATTGTGTGATGAGGACTGGAGTTGGAGAGATTTTGTTCATTTCTATGATTAATCACCTCTTTCTTTACTGTACAGAAATGACGAAAAAGAAACCCAGATGTTGTCTCTTTCTATCCATCTAAAAAAATTAAGAATTTTGGTTTTCCATGTTCTTCCTAGCCACTCAACTGATTTCCTTTCTTCTATGTACAGGCTTTCTGTAGCTTTAAGGCAATGTCCTGGAATGACAGGATGACAACAGTAGTCCTACTGCAACACTTACTGTGATGGGCAACTAACAAAACTAGCGGGTCTCTTAGTAGGACTCCTAAACATCAAACACGTTGTTGGGCATAAAATAGGTATTACTGAAATTAGAATAATGATTGCATTGTTATGTTTATACTGTTGTTGTTTTTTATATTGAGGCTCTTGGTAGCATTTGTTTTTAATAAACTTTGTAGAATTCATTGATTTTTTTTTTTTTTACTGTTAGTTACATTTCTACCCAAAGGAATGATTCTTAGACTTGAGATGAGGTTAATTTAGCAAACATGAATATTAGTATTAACTATTTAAGTTATAAAATGTTAAAATGTATGCTGAACTGTTGATAAGCCTTGAGTCCAATTTGTTTGAATCACTGATTATTTTTTTTTCTGGGTTTTATTTTTGTGTTTTCTTGATGAAGCAATTAGAGTTTAGCAGGCAACAGTATAGTTAGTATCTATTGGATGTGCAGTATTTTAGAGTCCTTTTCTTGATTTGCACCAGGTGGCAGAGCTCCTTTTCTTGCCTGTACAGATCAGATATATATATTGGAAACCAAGAGAGCTGCTGCCTCCTACAGATGCCTTTCAGGATGCTGCATCTACCTGGACTGTGTACTGTATTGGTACCAGTTCACTCTGGAAGCAAGACGTCACAACTATTCATACAGGTTCAAATTTAGAAGTAGAAAGGACCAAGTACTGATTTACTTTTATTTTTTATTTTTGTTCTTTCTTCCCGCTTTGTATTTAACTGAGAGGTTGCCCCTAGATTTGTCAGTATCTTTTCATAGCTAATAGCAATACAAAACACAAAATATTTGTTCCTTGAACATGTCAACTGCAGTGATAGGAGACAGTCATGCAGAGTCTCTGGAAATTGGGGTGGATAATGTTTTATCCACTTCTTACCTGTAGTTCTTGACTTGTGAGGTTGTGCTTTGTTGTAGAGGGTGACAGTTCTGTTCTACTTGAATCAATTCAATTCTCACTTGATAAGTATCTCTTATAATGAGCTGTAAGTGTATAAGAGTATATGCAGATTGCAAAACGTCTATTAAAGGGAAAAATGCATATATTCAAATATTTGTTTTTGACAGGTCATGCAAAATGTGTGGAAGTCGTGAAGACTTTCAACTTGCCGTTGCTGATGTTAGGAGGAGGCGGATATACTATTCGCAATGTTGCTCGGTGCTGGACATACGAAACTGCTGTTGCCTTAGATTGTGAAATTCCTAATGGTAAATATTAATCCACAAATTAATACTTTATTAAGAGGTAATCGTGGGAAGGTCAAAGTGAGAAGATGGCTATGGAAATATTTACTAGGTACAGTACATCAGTTTAGAATAAACTATACAGAAAGCTATTCTTAAGTCTTAGCTGATAATTTTTCAATAGCTTATACACTAAATAAACTTTAAAGGTTTACTTAAGGCTTTCTTATGCTTTAATCAAATCTTTAAATGATTGGAGTACTTAGTATATACTCTGTCATTTATATGACAGTGTTTTGATTGACTGCACAGACCTGTGTAAGCTGGGTACAGCAGATATGGTGTTCATAAAGAAAAGGCTGAGTATGCGAAAGCCTATTTTGCACAGTAAAACTTAACTATTTCTTCATTATATATTTGACCTAAAAGTGACCATATTGACATCATCTCTTCCATTTGTCTCAATTTTGGCTATGCAAGCTTTCTTCTCTTTTAAAGCAGAAAGGGCATTAGTAAACTTTTAAATACTTGAATAATGAAGTCATTTATCTGAGGAATATCCCCATGGATCCTGCACTCCCTGTAATTCTGGCCAAGTATGCTTCTTAACAAGTTTTTGGAAAGCTTTTATAAAAAATTGGTATTTGAACTGGCTTGTTGAATCAGTCCTTGGCAGCTTTCATCTTGGACTGCGGTTTTACTGATAACCTTTTGATATACATTGGTCACAACGAAAGTAATGCCTCTTATTTCTGTGGAAACTACAACGGATACAAAGAGGACAATAAACTATTTGATACAGTATACTCTTAGCTACAAAACACTTTTTCAACATAATCACCGTTAGCTATGCATTTTTACCAATGCTGAAAAAGAGCCTGCATACCACACTTAAAAATCAGCCTTAGCAGAGATGTCCTACTGTTTTTGTTGCCCCTGCTGAAACCCCCCACCCACCTCCTCAGTGTGCTCACATCCCCTGTTTGGTCTCCATAAATGTTCAGCAAGCATCAGTGGGTGTCAGTAGGTACTATTTTTTTCTGCGTGGAGGAATTCAATTCCACACCTTTGTTTCATCTTTGTTTCATGGCCATTCTGTTGGTCTGCCCCTCGGCTGCCATCTGTTGCACAGCAACAAAATATAATGGAATCTTGGTGGGAAGGTTGAACCTTTACTGTGCTACTGCCACCATCTGCTTCTGTTACCATGGGCCAACGTCACAAAATAGGAAACATGACTTTTGGTGCAGCCCTTGTACCTATCATAGGTTTTACTGAAGGGATATTCTGACTGGCTCACATGAAGTAACTTAGAAATAGCTGTAAGCAGTCATCAGTTAATCATACCTCATCTCCAGAATTAGCAGTTTTAATTATCAGGTTTGTTACTTAAGCATTGTGTCATCACATGTTCTAACGTGTTGACAGTAGAACTTATATGTTCTTATTCTATTGTGCAAAAATGAAAATTTAATCAGTTGAATAATTTAGAGAAAAAACACTAAATGATTTGTGTTATACTTAAGCATTGCTGCTTACTTCTTGTATTTTGTATACATTCAGTATTTAAAAAGGTTGAAGTCACCATTGGCTCACAGTTGTGTTTTCTGTTCTGGTTTATAGAATTACCATACAATGATTACTTTGAGTATTTTGGACCAGACTTCAAACTTCATATTAGTCCATCAAATATGACTAATCAGAATACACCTGAATATATGGAAAAGATCAAGTAAGTAGTGCTTTTACATTACTTGCCAAGTATGTGTGTTGTGTTTCTCCAGAGGTTTTTACACAAGTTTGAAAACTCACTTCTATATTACACACTTTAAAAAGTACAGAATATAAATTATTTTTTCCCTTCTATGAGAAGATGATCTTTTAATTTGGAAGTCTGTGCCTACAGCAGTTCTGTGCTTATGAAGTCCTGAGTGTTTAAATATGAAAACTTAAAACACACTTCAGATTTTTTCACTTCTTCCAGCAACTAAATAAATGACTGTTTTATTTGGCTTACTGTCTTGGTTTTGTGGGAAGTTTATCCTGTCAGGAAAGAAACCGTAGTGTACGCTGATCATTAGGTTTTCAAATTTCCAACTCCCTTGTCTAAATGTGAATTGATTGTCATTCTTTGTAGCTGTCAGCTGTAAAAATAATAACAATTAAAAAAAAGCCATGTGAGCCTAGACATCCGACTGTGGAAGGATAGTGATATGCATGCAAGTAATTGAGAGACTGTGGCTTGACGAGTCCACAAGGTTTGTGAAATGCTTATTGACAATCTATAGAGTATGTGGTCTTAGGCTTTGATTCTTTTGATTCTTAGTTTACTTTATCACTACTGATGTCATGAAGGTTTGTTTTTAAACTAATACTGTGCTTCAGGAATTGAATAATAATCAATTCTGAGAATTAGTTAACCTGAAGTACTTGTTTACACTGGCTCATTCTAAATTTGGATTTAAAAGGTCATGTAATAGAAACAGAAATAGACTGTAAGGATTTCATACAGCCTCAGTTGCTGTTTCCCTCTTTGAATTGTGTGCAGAGATACTGAGACAGTTGTTACAATGCTGATGCTTGTAACTTGCCAACAGTTCTCTCCACTTGAACTTCCTTGGACTGGTAATTGAGTCCTAGGTTAATTGTCATTCTCATTCCTACATATGACTCTATGGAGCATGGGATCTGTGACATCAGGTGGCTTGGACAAGAATGCCCATCTATTCTCCCTGAAATAGCTAGTAAGGAATCTCATCCGGATACATCTGTTTTGATCCTGAACGTGTACACAGTGTGGAATTTGTCATGCTTTAAGGGGTCTGGCTTTCTTCAGATACTAGCTTATTATCCAACCCGATACTCTTAGTCTGTTAAATGGAGTAATACTGTCACTGGGGTCAGCCCAAGTGGGAAGGACACACTGACCTAGTGAAGAACTGAAGGTTGAAGTTGACCAACAATATATGTTTAAAAAGTTTAAAGAGAGTGATGTTGAAATAGGCTGTGAGTACTAGTGATCTGCTGGGAATGGGAAGCTTTCTTAAAGAAAAGCAGGCTAACTTTGGGTGCAGAATGTATGGAATTAAATACAAACTCCAAGGATATGCTATTTCTGTATGGCAGTAACTTGTATTTTACTTACAGGCAACGCTTATTTGAAAACTTGCGCATGTTACCTCATGCACCTGGTGTACAGATGCAGGCCATTCCTGAAGATGCTGTTCATGAAGATAGTGGAGATGAGGATGGAGAAGATCCAGACAAACGCATTTCTAGTAAGAAACACTGCAAAGTCCAAGTAGAGTTCCTAGTTTAAACTGTTGAGTACCTCAGCCTTAATAGTGTAATACTACTAAGTATCAACTACTGCTTGGCAGTTGGAGAACTCATTTCCCAAGTGAAAAGCTTTTGCCATTGATCTGCTGCCTTTATGGTTTTTTAAATAACCTCTGTAAAGGAGTCTCAAGGAGTGCTTGAAAGCACTTCAATATTTGTATCTTATGGAGCAAGTTGTAGTATATTTCAATATACTCTGGAAGTGTTGAGTTGTAATGGAAAGACTAAGCTTTTGACTTTTGCTATTCATAAAAATAGTAGCGAAATAAGTGTTTTTGAAAGTAAATTGTCTATCTGATTTACATTATATTTTTACTAGTTCTTAATTTGATAGTTCTTCTTAGATCTATTGTAGTCAGGCTTTATTCTGACCTTTTTGTTGTATTTAATAACTCCAAATCCTAGTTCGAGCATCTGATAAGCGCATAGCCTGTGACGAAGAGTTTTCAGACTCTGAAGATGAAGGGGAAGGTGGACGGCGTAATGTTGCAGATCACAAGAAAGGAGCAAAGAAAGCTAGGATAGAGGAAGACAAAAAAGAAACAGAAGACAAAAAAGCAGGTAGGATTTTATTGTGGTTTTTTTCCTTTGTTTTAGAACAGCAGGCATCTGTCCTGCTGGAAGGATAGGTTCTCTGTTAACATTTATTTAGCTGTTGAAACAATTGTTTTTCCATCACCCTTCCAAAATCTATTTCAAAGTTTGATCAGTTTCATCACTGATTTTAAGATGCAGCTGTTCACCCTGAAGTGGTATTTTCTTACAGACTTGAAGGATAGGATTAGCATTGTTTCACCACAAACTTGACACTTCAAAAGCCAGAGGTTTGATAGGTTTAAAGAATAAGTTCTCTTGCTTGAAGTGTGTTACACACAAATAATATGTTCCTTTTTGCTTTAATGCAGCGAGGCAGCAGGTTTCCTTCTGAAACTGAAGCTTGACAAGTTTCTAAGAATATTTTACTTCAGAAAACTTTGACTTCTCCAGTAAAAGGCTGTACTTTACGGCTGCAAGACAACCAACCCTATGAAGCTTAGGGGAAAATGCAAGTTTAATTACTACCTAATGTTATGGGCAGTCAAGAGAAACGAATCCTGACTTATTTTGAATCACTCAGCGTGGTGCCCAGATCACTCCCAGGATCGATACATTTAACACTATGTCAATAAGCAGAGTTACTTTTTTTCCTTACCCAAAGCAGTTTCTCTCAGCTGCAATTGTATCTATGAAGTATAGCTGTCATGTTTTGTTTCTAAAAGCATTCAAGTTCACTTGCATCTCTTAATGTATTTCAAACAATTTTTATTTGTAGATGTTAAGGAGGAGGATAAATCCAAGGACAACAGTGGTGAAAAGACGGACACCAAAGGGTAAGCAGTTAATTAATGTTGTCTTACTGAACAGCATTTAGTAACTTAAAATATTTTAAGTGCTGATTTTTCAGATACTATAATTCCCCCCATAATACTGAACATTTTATAATTGGAACAATAGTAACACTAAACTTCTAAAATGGTTAATCTAAAAAATCACTCAACATTTTATTTTTTCTTTTGTACAGAACAAAATCAGAGCAGCTCAGCAATCCTTGAACAAAAGATAGACTCACATCAGTTGCAGAACATAATGCTAGAATGGGACAAAATCTAAAGGAAGAAGTTTTCATATTAAGACTGTTGATTTCATTTTTGTACTATTTGGCATGGACCGTATTTATTTTCAAATGGCTTTGTTCTGGTTTTTGGCAAGTTGTATTGTGAGTTTTCTAATTATAAGGCAGAAATTCCTTTCTTCACCATGCTTTATGTAATAGTATTTAAAATGGATGTGAGTTATGTTAAATGTCTAAACTGATCTATTAAAGTAATTTGCCTTTCCTGAGCTGATTTTACCCTTTTTGTAATTTTATCTTTATTAAAAAAAAAAAAAAAGTACTTGGCTGTCTGCTGTCCATCATTGAACTAAAAAGACAAAGCTCCATATAAGTTGAGCAGATTCACATTTATATGTAAGTAGCTGATAGACTTAGATAGCTGGTGAGTATTCATTCAAGTTGAACTGTGCTGCTTCGTGTACTTTAGTGGCTGCTGCCAAGAGTGACAACAAATATGAGCACATAAGATGTGAACAAACTGAATAAATGGGGGGAAGAGATATTTGAGTAATATGATTGTACAAACTTGCATTTTGATACAGAATTTTAAAACTCTACAGTAAAATGCCTTGTAGTGTCCAAGAATATCTCCTACCATCAATCTGCCCCCATAAGTGGTTCATTTGGTGTAAATGAAATTATGATATGGTCATCTTTCAAAATATACAGGATATGAAGTAAAGGTTTGGCTGTCGTGATGATTATAATATGTCCTGATTTTTTTTAATACCTGTAAGCATTCTAAAATGTTGTCCCTGTTTCAACAAAAAAAAAGTTTTTTTAGTTGTTGATTGCTTAGTTCATTCTGTTGCCTGAACTGAAACACAGAAACCTGACCATACTTACTCCTGTTTTTTTTTCCTCTCCTCTCCTCTCTCAATCTACTGCAATCTTTGTTTTCAAGCTTACAGAGCAGTGAAAGCTGAAGTTTGCAGTGTTGCTGTTTAATTCACAAACTACTTGAAATTATTGCTGTTCCTGTTGGTAACTGAAGTTTAATGTGTGTGAATTAGTGGACTGAAATGCACTATTCAAGGAGGGAAAATACTTTTATATGTACCGAAGAGGTAAAATGATGTTTCTTTGTTTTCTTTGAGGATTGCTAAGGTACAAATACTAGGACCATGGGTTTGGCTACATTTGTGATCAGGTTTATGATCACCTGTGTGCATCTTATGCCTGCCAGCTCTCTAGGGCAGAGGATAAAAGTTAGATTTGAGGGACTTACAAAGGTCATTGGAGATCATTGGGTTGTACCAAAAAGGTGAGAAGTAATGATGCCATAAGCATGCCTCTAAGTGACCACTGATATTTGTAAGGAGCTCAGCACTCTATATTTGTTCCAGAAGTTTTTATACTATAGAACTGAAAGTAACATATATTTGTATTGTATTAAGGTGGCAAGTTGTTTACTTTTTGAAGTTGATAACAACTTTATATCTGTTGCAACTAGATAAGTAACCTGTAGTTTCCATCATCATTTGAAGTAAATTAGGAACTGTTTCTCAGGTAATCACAGAATTGTAGGGGCTGGAAGGGACCTTTAGGAATCATGTAGTCCAACTCCCCTGCCAAAGCAGGCTTCCTAGACCAGGTTAAACAGTATTGACAATGGTAAAAAACAAATTTCTAATGTTGGATCACTTAAACTCAAAGCAATAAAATCTAGTGACCTTAAGATATGAATGAAACACAAGAATAAATATGTTTGTAACCTTCAACTAACTCAAGTTTAAAAAAAAAAATTGTCTCTCTGCCTCATCCTCCATTGTGTATGAGAAATTACAATGCTAATAGGAGTGTTGGATATTTCTATATCCTTCTGAGGCCTGATGAATATCTCTTCTATTAAAAGCAGATGTAATACTAAGGTATATACCTTTGTCTTTATGAAGCCTTGCTATTTAAACATTCTTTGAGTTAACAGTGTAAATTCTCCAAATTAAAATGCTTATAATTTTCCCCTTCTGAATAGAAGCTGTTGCCAGCCCTTCTATAGATTGTGCGGACTTACTCTGCAGAATGAATCTCTCTTGTGCCATGGGTCAAGTTACCTTACACTCATTGTTTAAGCCTAGAGGAGAAAAGTTCTGCTACTTTTTCCCCTTGTCCTTAAAGGAATGACATATAATTCAAGTATAACTTGCTTTTAGCTTTACTCATTCAATAAATCATTTTTGCTCATTTCAAATGGTGACACCATCCAATATCTAAAAATCTGAAAGAATAAGAATAGGTCTATTTGATATTCATGCTGGTTACCAGTGCTGAAGGTTTTTTATCTTTTTTTATTAATGTATTACTGCCACCTCCATTTTACAAAGGATCTTGCAAAGCATTTGATGTTATCACTTTATAAAGAGTTTGTGAATGGTTTGTCTTAGCTAGAGCTCAGGATACTTGGGAGTATTTCCAGATATCAGGCATTTTGTTCTTTTTTTTTAGTGTAAACAACTACTTTCTAGTTGAGTGGAAGTAAGAGTTTTAAAGAATGATTTGAACATCTCCTGTAACTCTGTGTGCAGACTAGAAAGAGACTGCTGTTGGACAAAGAAATGAGCAATACAGCACCATAAATGGGAAACATCAATAGGGCTTGAACTGTATTGTTCCCACTTTCAAGGTTTGGTTGTTGTTTGCAGGACTTACAAATGTAAACTGCAAAAAAAAGGAAACATTTTCTTGTATGTATTTGGAACCCCCACCAAAAATGTCTTATGTATTATCCTTTAAGTAATATTCTGAAAATTAATTTGTGAATGGCCTTAAAAACAAATCTCATTGGGAATTCAGAATTTCCTTTGCTCCGAGCCTAGAAGTGACAACTTTTTGCATGCATACTGGTGCTCTGAGATGAGGCAACTCTTGCCAAATTTGCAATGGGAGTTAAATAATCTGTAAATGAAACTGTATTATACATAAATTTTTTTCAAATAAATGCAGTCAGGTACTCTTCAGAGCACAGCAACAGAAATACTTCTTAATATTAATTTTTACTGCTTTTTTAGTTCTAGAAATTTGTAGTAGTTAACCTGTTTGTTTAGCATTTTCACCTCTGTGAGAGTATGTGACTGGCACAGGTAATTATATAATTGTACTTAAATAGTGGTTATCTACCATAGCCAGCAGCTCTATTTAGTATGTAATGCACTTCAGCCTACCTCAGAGAATGCCGTATCTTTTTGAAATGGCATTTATTGTAAATAGATGACTTGGCAAAACTAGATGTCAAAGCTGGATAACAGCAGGCAGAAATAAAGAACAACTTCCTAGGTTAGAAACTTGGCCTAGTGTTTTCCATGGCTGTGCTGCCAGAAGAGAAGGAAAAAAGGCTGGGTAAGCTTTAAGTGATTCCATGCTGCAGTTGCCAAACAAGCTCCACATGGATAATGCATGCATTGAGTTATTTTCTGTTCTTAAAATCTATTTTCAAAACTTCCTTTGTGAATGCTGCTTTTAACAATCTTTGTTTCAATAAAATGCCCTAGAGATTGAGCTGGTGGAAGCAAAAATTCTGTATTGCTGATTATATCATGTTGCTGTGTTAAGCCTAGCTCAAAATTGACTCAGTATTTTAAAAGAAGTCTCTTCTGTCTTCTTTTACTTGGGAGGGGTGGGTGGGGCTCTATTGGGTTGGCTTTGCTTGTTTGTTTGTTTTCAGGCTAGCAAGCAATTGAGGACCTACAAAGTGAAAAGAAGATCAGAGTGAGTGAGGAGTTATGAGTCAGAGTGCCACACTGTTCTGTGGCTGAGACCCTGTTTGACCCAGAAGGTTTTTAAGCACAATTAAGTTACTGTTTAGTACCTTTCTGCGGAGACCAAAATCATAAGGCAAATTTCTAACAACTCAAAACTGGAAGAAAGAGACTTAAATGATATGAGTTTGTAAGCACTACTTTGTGTTAACAGTCTTTAGCCTTTTTGTTATGTGGGTTAATGGGGCATACTTGCCTAATTGCATCATTGTGCTGAGTGCTTTTGATTGCTTCCCTTTCCTCCCATTCGTCTATTTTTTGGCAGTGTTTTTTCATTCCATAGTGAGTGGTAACAATTGTTGGTATTAGTGAATCCTTGAATAGGCAGTGCTGCTCAAACTGTACTGCAGATGTTGCTTGTCTGATAGAATGCCTGAAAATCAAGAACCTAGGTGTGCTCCTTTTAAAATAAGTAACAAGAATCAAAGTGATGAGGTGTGGTAGGGATAGAATTGCCCTGGAGGATTTTATATGCTGCTTCCACCTATGGATGCCGTGTGTGCTGCATGCAGGGGACAGTCCTCAGACTTTTCTAAGTGCTTGGACTGATTGTTTGGAAACTCCCTTCATTCCTCACCTATGAGAGCACCCGATGCCTAAAGCTCCATCTATGAGAGGGAAGGGGAGAGCTAATGTAACTGTGGAGTGGGTTTGGATGGGAAAAACATTCAGTCCCTGATTACTGTAGAGTTTGTGAGGCATTTTCTGTTGTTTACCTTACCAGATGTTTCCTATCCCCAGATGAATGGTGTCATAAGTCTTAAAATGATGGGTTAAATTTGGGTGAACTTTTGAGTGGCTAATCAGAAGGACCCGTTTGGGATTTGGTGTTCAGAGGGCAGATAAATTGCATTCTGAAAATCAGCACCTCCAGAGGAAAACTGCTTAGGCTCAGGAGAGCGTGAGCATCTTCTGGTTTTAAAAGCAAGAATCTGAGATTTGGGGACATGAGTTCATCCCTTATGTGACAGCAGCTGTGGTTAATTACTGTATATGCGTCTTGATTTCTTTGTGCTGCAGGAAGGCAGAAAATTCTTTATTTGCTTGTATTTTTAATATTTAAAATATTTCTAATACTTTTACAAATCCACTTTAGAGTGTTTTGGTTTTTATTTTCTCAGACTAGGTTGTCTCCCGACTGGGAGAGCTGTCATGCAGGCCTTGGCACATCCCTCACGTTACCGGGAGCAGCAGAGCGTGTTAACCATGACTGATCAGGCTTTGGTATCCCAAGTGATACCAACCTGAACAAAGAGTTAAGGGAGCTCCTGCAGGGAGAACCACTGAGACAGACCACACCTAAGGTGTGTCTCCTGTAATGAGCTAGATTGAAATGACCTTGCTTACCTTCCAGCGGTGGTCTGGCCAAGGGTAGAGTTCAGTTCAGGTTGACTTAAAGTTAGATCTTAGGCTGAGGTTGTGTGTAACTAAAACTTTCTTCAGGTGCTGGCTGAATGCATCCAGCAGCTGGGAGCTGAACTCCTGCATGGGCACTGCTTCCTGGACAAACAGAAGAGTCAGGACCTCACCCAACTGTTCTCTCACGCCATGAGATACTGTAAACATGGACTGCCTGTACGTGATGCTTCTCAGTAAACTAAACACAGCTAATACAAAAGGCGTGCAAGGCCTTCTAGAATCTGTTCCGCAAAACATCAGAGAGAGACAAAAATTTCATTAGCAAAGTGAACTTGTGTGCTTCTGATTTTGAAAAGTAGCTCAGAAAATACCTGTGGAACTCATGCAGCCTTTTCCCCTTAACTTCTGCTTGGTCACTAAAACCGTAGTTGCCCTGCTGGAAGAATAGGAAGTGTATTTCCAGCATGTGTTCATAGCATCCATATCCCACCCCAGCAAGTAACACCAGCTCCAGAGGCTGAGAGAGCTGGAGGAGTTTTGCTGCTGATAGCTCAGAGTTGCTTTCTGTACACGCCATTTTTCTCCTGTCCTCACACCTCCTCCCTTGTGACAGTAGCACAAAGGGTGACATACCTGGCCTAAGGGATCTGAGACTTGGAATAACTCAGCAGAAAGGTGTTGCAATTGCTTTTGCTCTTGAGCTGAGATTGATCAGTGTAGGTACCAGGTGTTCTTTCATCTTAGTTCTTACAATGTCATATTCTCAGGATACGAATTACACCCTTAAAAGCAGTATTATGAAAGTATTCCATATTGGAGGTGCCCATGTCTATTCAGTAGTAAGTAAACTAGTCCTTGCTTAGACTAGACCAATCTAAGTCTCAAAAGATGGTAAAATCTTGCATGCTATGTTTAAAAAAAAAAAAGCTGTGTGGGGGAGGGTGAGGGTAGCACAAACTACTTGGTCTTCTTTGATCTCTTCATCTCTTTTGTCCACGTTCTTGAACCCTGGGTAGTGAATACTAGTGTGTGCTACTCATACTATTTGATGAACAGCACTGAAGAGCTGTTACAAACCACTGTTGTGGTCCTCCTGCTCTGCTTATTCCTATTTATTATTTCCCTTCTGTCTCTAAGTTTTGTTATGGACGGAGTTTGTTTGTAAATTCCTTGGATAGATCCGTAGGGCGTGGGGGCTCTGTCTGTTGTTCTTCTGCAGAAGTACTTGGACATGGCCTTCAAATGTTCTATTGTCTCAACTTTCTTGCTTTTTTTCACTATTTACTTTTTTTTTTTATCTGATTCATTATGGAATCACAATTTAACAGCCACGGAAACAGTGCAGAGTTCTTCACTTACCAATGTGAACTCCCTTCTTAGACAAGTTACTGCTTTATAAAATTTGATAGGATGGTCTTTGAGTAGTTCTTACAGATTTCTTGTGGGTTAAATAAGTTCAAGTCCTTCCTTTTATTGATAGGAACTTGGAGGCAGCAATTATCAAGTCCTAATCGAGTGCAAATTAAAAATAGTATTTTATTGATGTTTATTCCCACTCCCATCTCTTTAAGCTTTCATACCACCGTTATTTTTCCTTTCTATGTCTGAAGCAGACAATGGATAAAGATCCTAATGAAAACAGCTGTCAGCGTGACAAATGCCAACTATTGAAAGAGCATGCAAAAAAGCACAGAGCAAAATATTAGCAACTCGTATGTTCATGTTGACCTTTGTCCTTTAATGCCAGACGGCTCTGTGCTATTTGAAAGCTGTGTGTTGAGAAATAAATCACTCTTTATTAACTCTACCATCGCAACACAAATAGGGCCCTTACAGCACGGTGTTGCTGTCCAGAAATGAAAGAAAAAAAGCCCTTGTTACACAGATGGCTAGGAATGCGTTGCAGGGATTTTCAAAGCACTGGTGTAGACAGTCTGAACCCTTCCCCTCAAGCCTCTAAGGTCACAAGTCTTCGGAAAAGTTCTGATCAAATAACAGGCTAAATAATGCACACCTACAGGGGCTGCTCTGAAAGTAATGCTTCCTGTTCTATGATGTTGGCCCAGGACATCAGATGGATGTCAGCAGTAGCGGTTGGACCTTCCCACCAATATTCTGTTATGTGCTGTTGCTGTGTGTCAGATGGCAGCAGAGGAGCAGTCTGACACAATGCTGTACCACACGGCAGTGTGGTGTGACACATTCACAAAGCTGTGTCACTGAATTCCTCCATGTGGAAATAATTGACACCTATTGACATTCTTCAAGGGTTTCAGCATTGCTGCAACTAAATTTCGGTTGTCTGGAATAACCCAGATCTTTAGTGTCGTTCCTAAATCTTCTAAGAGGCAATTATAATGGCAATCTACTGAATACATATAGCTGCTTAAAGTAGGCTGCAATAAAAGGTGATCGGTGTTTAAAATGGATTCTCTATCACCTTTCGGCAGATGCATTTTGAGACTTGTCTCATTTCACTACTCTGGACCTGCTGGAAGTAGTTACCCAAGTCATGACTTTTAAAAAAGTAAAAGTTTACTTTTCTTCCTTTTTTGCGAACTGCAGCTGGTCAAAGGTTATTTCTGCATTTAGTGCAAATTGTTTTTGCTTTAGAGTCATAATTAAATGTTTCCTTTGGACTTTTTTCATAACAGAAATAGTGGATTTGAATTCTTCCAGAAAGAACATCAAGAAATAGTTCCTTGCATTGTGGGTTGAGGGGTCTCTAAGTGTACGGTATGTAGGCACTGCATCCAGGAGTGAGGATAGGGCCATTCCTGAATTGTATTTTGAATGAGATGCTGCATGGTCACGCTGGATGTTCTCCCCTGAGTTACCTTCTGCTGAAGGAGAGCAATTGTTCACTGTGGAACAATGTGGAAATGGCTAATCTGTATTTAGTTGTAAAAATGCTGTCTCCATGTAGTTCTGTAGCTGTGCATATCTATTGGCACTCCATTGAACAGCTGATATGATTATCCAATTCACGTTTTGTACAAGAAACAGGTCTTAGCTGATAATTTAAGAGATATCTAAAAATGTCAGTTTCTAAAAATCACTGCCACGCTTCTGCTGCTAGCCTGTAATCTCACTTTTCTCATCTCTGGAATCATTATGCTGAAAGAAATGCATTATTATGTTAAGGTTTTAAACTTCATATTGGACCAAGATTGAGCAACTCTTAGTTATCTGTACCAATGACTCCCAACAGGTTTAAATCTACCTGAAGGGCATGTGCATCGTTTTAGTACACAGGATGTTTTGCATTAACTTATCACAGTGGTTCTAGATAATAAATTAATTTCAAAAGAAGTACCTGAGTAATACAGAAACTACAGAAAATATCTTTTTTAAAAAGTCAAGCAGAGATGAGGAGGAAGTGCCTCATTCAGGATGTGATAGTAAAAGTCACTGGGAAAAATTCTAAGCTGATATAAATACAGGGCTGGGTTTATGGATAAATGTAAGCTGTTATACTGTTATCAGTTCTGTTGAATCTTTGCTATTACTGTACAGCATTCGCAAGATGAGAAAGCTTATTGACACGTTTGCTTACTGTGTTATTTCTTACAAGCTACTTTCAAGTATACAAGCCTTTGTCACTTTGTTAGCAGAGTCTGGATACATTCCCCATATAAGACAGCAAAGCTGTATTCAAGATTTTCCATGGAAAAAGAGTATTCTGCCACATATATGCTTCAAAGTTGGGTCACACCTTTTTTTATTTCCACACCCTGCCCCACTCTCAGTATGTTATGCACTAATTCTGCTCCATCTGTCAGCAAAGGCATTTGGTTCTGCTATCACTTTTGTCTCTTTGTGTGCACTCACGATTACTGTTTGTGGAGACTTTTATTTTTTTTACACGTGTAAGGTATATCTTTGTCTATTTCAGCTCACTAGATTTCGAATCCAGTGCGAATGTCTGTGCTGTTTCGTTGAAAGGCTATTGTGGGGCAAGTTCTGGATAAAAAACTTTCATTATCTTTTTCCTCTTTTGTAAGACTTCTTGTTTGATTGTTTGGTTTTTTTTCTTCTACTTAATATGGTATCATATTTGAGTTCAGATCACTTTTGAGATATTTTCAGAATATTCTTTCAGAATATTTCGGCCCTGGTGGAACTAATGTTCTGTCAAGTAAACACCAGAACCCAGAATGGATTGCATGTGTGTGGATAGTGTTTTCCTGTCATACTAAAATAAGGCCATAGGTGTGCACATGTGTGTGCTGCTCATGCAGGGTACCTCACAGTTGCTTCAGTTTGCTTTACTCATGAGCTTGAGATACACAGTTTCTGAAGATATATTTGATAGTCTGTATAGGAAAAATACCATCTGTTTTAAGGAAGAATAACCCATATCTGTTGTCAGGCCAGTGGTTGACACTGTAATCCATGAACCTGCAGACACTGTCGTTCCTTCCATCATCAGTACTCGTGCATTTCCTTCTCACTTGAAGGATTCAGGAGCTCTGTAAACGTCAAAGCCTCTAGCTGTCTCCTGCATATGCAAAACATGATTCTCCCTCTACAAAACCAATTTAAGTTATAAAATCTTAGTCTTGGAAGAATACCTAAAAATATCACTTTCCTTGTCTGTTTTTTGTTGTTGTTTTGTTTTTTTACTTTGGCTGGGGGTTATAATTTAAATCTTTGGCATCCAGGGCTTTGCCAATCTATCTGAGCCTCTCTGTTTTTCTCTGCCAAAGAAAACACAACATCCTACTTGATAGCCTGCCGATGTAGCACATGCTGTATATTCTGCAGCATGGGAAATCAGGATTTTTATGTTTTTCTGTAACTTCATACATATATCAGGATATATCTCCAGATCCTGATAATCGTGCTTTAGCGTTACAGAAGAAGCACATCCTCAATCAAGTTTATTCTCTGAGTCTGAAATTAAAGAGTTCACGGAGAAGTTACACAGTTCCATATGTGTTATTGTGTATTTGCAGGAGGAAGCTCAATTCTCTGAAAATGTGAGGTATGGGTCTTAAAATGATGACTTTGAATTTTGGGGCCAATTAAGCATCTCTACAACTTTGAATCTTTCTGTTGTTAGAGTTTGCTCTTGATAGATGAAATATTAGTGCTGTGAAGCTGTCTGATGTACTGAAATACAACTTGAATTGGATGCTTTCTGCTTGATATTTGACCTATTTGCAGGGGACATCACAGCTTAAAATGCACCATTGATATCCATGTTTATAATTTCAATTCAGATAGCAGAATCTAGAATTCTACTGCAAAATTTTTATGTTCTCTTTCATTTTTCTTCATAGTTTAAAAAAAAACAATAAAAATTTCATAATATCAAAAATAATATAAAAAAAAAGTCCTTTCTTGATTTGGATTTTCCATAATCTCAGCAAACCTTCAGCTTTCCATTTCAAGGGGATCAGTTAGGCATGCATCAACTTACACATTTCAGACATCTGTTCACGACAAAGCTACTCCCTTTTTTCTCATTGCAGATACAGTGACCTAATAGTCTTATCAGTCTCATAGTCCTCAGTTAAGCTCTTAGTCGTGTCAGCTGTTTCTAAACTTTTTTTTTCATTCTAGTTGTAAAGTAGGTCATGCAGAGTTCCAATATGATGAAATTTTTTAGATCTTATTCCCCAAATATGTCGCTTAAAATCAACTGAAATCATTTGAGCACTTCCAGAAAGTTAAAACTGTGCTGAGTAGTCAAATACTTCCTGAATAATATTTCATACTTTTATTTTGAAATTTCTTGTTTCCTATTAATCTTACTGCCTTTAAATGAAGTTTGAATTCAAAAGTAAACCTGGCTTAGCGAAACATATTGCCTGTGTAATTTCCTATTGACAACAGAAAGCAATTTTATTTGACTTTTTTAAGGCTGACTACACACAAATATATGTATTTGTATATTTACTTGGATTAATGAATAACAAAACAAACCCAGTGATCTTCAGTGCAGCTTTGATGCCAATCCTGGTGTGGGAGGCTGTAGACTTGTCATCTCTTTCCCTCTAACTCTGGAGTCGCTCCTGGTTCTTTTCTCTTAACTGAGGTTAGGACAGTTCTCTGCGCAACACTAACCACATGGGGTTCTATATAAAGGTAAATATAATGGAATATTACATGCAAGGTATGAGCGTATCAGTATGGAAATATCTGTACAA
Source organism: Cyrtonyx montezumae (assembly GCF_038088225.1). NCBI lineage: Eukaryota > Metazoa > Chordata > Aves > Galliformes > Odontophoridae > Cyrtonyx > Cyrtonyx montezumae. The sequence continues at coordinate 49,779,232 of NW_027071824.1, forward strand.
CCACTTCTGTGTTCCAGGTCACTGTTGATCACTGACTGTGTACAACCATATGAAGCCACTGTTGAAATGGCCTACCTCTCATGTGGAAGGCAGAATAAATATTACTCAGCATACATTATGTAATGCAGCTGAAAATCTGTACCTGTATCCGCAGTAAAATCTTTCCTTGAAGAGGGAATGTTTATATGAATACACACATCGTTTTGCAGTTATATGAGCAACTGAAAAAGACAATAATCTCATGGGGGTAAATTTGAGTAGTCATCCAGGATCTGGTTAAATTGTGTTCATTTATCATAAGGATAATTTATTGGCTAGATGTAATATTTTCAAGTGCAGTGAGACTTTGAGCTTTATAATGGCAAAGTAGATTATATCCCTTTTTAGCAAAAGGAAGGGGAAAAGGCTCAATGTAAACCTCATCCTTCTCTTGAACATTAGAAAGCCTGTCTGGAAAAGAGTGAGTGTGGAAGACATATTTAGTTGATTATTATGCTCATTATGAGAGTGTAATAGATTTGTACTTCAGGAACCATGCTGACTTTTGGGGATGGCAAAGTAAAAGACAATGAGAGCATGGGACTCTCCAGTAATACAAGTATCCAAAATATTATGGGCAGCACATCTGTTCTTACTGAAAATAAAAACAGGCCAACCAAGAAAGGAAAATATTTTAACAGCTTCTAGGAAAGTAGCAAGAAAGATGCATTCAAGCAAACGTCAGGAGAAGTGAAAATAGCTATCACAACAGTCATCTTCATGCATAGCTAAGATCAAATTAAAAATATGCTATAGCATCGTGTCTTGAGTATTTGATTCCTAAATGCATGGTGCTGCAATCCTGCTCATGGCAGACAGCCACCCCACAGCATGCTGGGTGAAGGTCAGGATGCTGGAGATGTCCCTCATCAGCAAGCCACACGTCCCTTTGCTGTGTTTGGCCACTGCAGCAGGCCAAGAGGCAGACATGACACTCAATGTTACTCTGTGATGGCCATAAGTGCCACAATGGCAACTGTTTTTTTTGAGATAAGATGTGATGGAAGTACTGAATCTTTCAGTTTCCAGCTGACCCCTGCAGATGCTAATAAGTGCATTGTGCAGTGGCTGAGTCTGTGCTTTCTGACCTGATCAGTGGTTTGTTGGATCCTTCCTGGTGTAGAGCTGTCCTACATACGACTTGCAGAATGATCGGTAACATTATTCTTGGAAAAGTCATACAAACATTATGCCCCAGTTGTTTCATAATGTGTCCCAACTTTATGTCTTTGTTATTTGAAAAAGCTTTAACTTTCTGTGCATGATCTGTTTCTGTCACTTGAAATAATAGTGAAGTTGTAAACAAGTTCTCTCTCACATCAGTGTGTGTGAGAGAACACATGGGAAAAGCAAGGGAACATGTTTTTCATTAATTAGAAATGCCCTAAATTCCAGAAAACAATAAGCTAATAAAAAATGAAATGATAGCATGATAGTCCTTAGCGAGCACGTCAAAAATCTGAAGAGTAAAAATTAATGTTCTTATTAAAAATCATTTTCAAATTGATTCAAAAGTATCTTTTCCAAGGGATACTAAATTTCAGAATTTTTGTGGGATACTGACCATGTTTGTTTTATTTGCTCATTTCAGTGAATCAAATCTACTGCAGAGATAACTTTGTCCACCTGACCGTTGCCTTGGTTAGGGATTGTGAAATGACCACTATAAGCTCAGGAATGAATCTGTGCTGTAACATTAGAAATGGGTGTTAACATCTCCTTTTAAACTCTACATACAAGCATTTGCAGAAATTCCCATCGTGCTTATTTGTATTGATACCATTGGTTTAACTCTCTTAATTCCCACATTTTTTTCCAGGAAAAATCTTGGTTGTTCCCATTCTGCTGGAGGCAAAATAGCCTAGTTCAGCTGTGTGGAGCACCTTAATGTTCCCTGTACACCTACATCTTATCAAGCCACTACCCTCTTGGGGTATATTCAAGTTACTCACACACAGAGTAGTGAGAAATCAATGGCATTCTGCAATCATTACACCAGTGGTTAAATGTTTAATGCCTTTAAATTGGGCACAGAGCAGACTGAAGTTAGCTCTCCTCCTGGAACTGGAGTACATTAATTTTCTCCTTTTGATTTAAGTCTGCTTTACACCAAGTACCAAATCACTTTTTGGAATCCATGGTTCCCCAGTGCATTCAGTAATGAGCAAGCTCTGGGCTGCTGAATTTAATCTATGCACTCAGCCACATGAATTGCAATTGTCTCATCTGCAAACGAGGAGTATGGTAGTTAGACACACACAGTAAGAAGGCTGGTTAGCTAATGTCTACATAAAAAAGGCTTTCATTCCTCACAATTGCTAAATGGGTGATCAAATTATACATAGAGATCTTTATGCATAAAAAGAGCATATACGAAGGCTGCTCCAAAATTAGCGGTATGGCAGTAGACATTGAACCTTCCCAATATTCCATTACATTTTGTTTTGCTGTATGATAGATGGTAGAAGAGGGGCAGTCTGACAAAATGACATCTCCCATGGAAGTGTGTATGAAGTAAAGGTGTGTCAATGAATTCCTTCATGCAGAAAAAATGGCACCCATTTTTATTTCCTAATTCTTGCTGAACATTTATGGAGACCAAAGAATGGATGTGAGCACCGTGAAGTGACGTGTTTCAGCCAGGGGTGACAGTGACGTGAAAGACAAGCTGCATTCTGGGTGGCCGTGCACAGCTGCCACCTCCACTGGTGCAGATTTTTACAAGCATGCACGCTTTTGTTTGTCACTGGCAAAAATGGATAGCTAACAGTGGTGTCGGTGTTGAAAAATGGTGTTTTGGAGCTGCAAATTTGCTCTGTCAAATAATGTTATTGTGCTCTTTGTCATAGATTCCATAGAAATAAATAGGAGGTATTAATTTCAGAGCAACCTATGCTTTTGTGATACTCAATGAGGACTTACAGGTGAGTCTGTATTAAAATGTATGAGCCCAATTAGTTTCATATGATGATTAAAATTTAGGGAAAAAAAAAACCAACTTGAAAATCTAGTGACATTATTTGTAATTAAAAATGTGCAAGGCCACATAGCTGCAAGGAAACTGAATCATTACCACTGACTGACTGTCAAATTGACCAAAAAGTGTGAGAAAATTGATTCATTATTTAATTTTCAAGAAACATAATTGATTATTGCAGTTTTCACCCTAGGAGACTGTCCTCAGTGTTTGTAGAATAACATCAAACTTTAAAAAAAGCTGACAGCTTCAATAGTTCTTTAGAAACATCCCCAGAATGCACAGTCTTCACACTTTAAAGGGCTTGTTGCTGTTCTCCTTTTATTTGTGTAAGCAGAAACAAATGTTTAAACTATATACACAAACTCTGTTGCAGGCACACTCCAACAGAGAATTTACTTTTATTGCTTCTTTTATTTTTTCCCCCATATAAAGGCTGTCTACATGTAGGTGACAGGAAATGTTCCACATCTCTATAACTCTGAATAGACATCAGAGGAGCATTTCAAAGATTTCAGTAACTAGCGAGTTTTACTTACTTTGGCCTTTCAGACTGTGTGTGAAAATGACAAAGGTCGAGGCAGACTATGAGGGCCTTTTTTTGTTGTTTGTTTTGTTTTGTTTGTTGTTTTACTGTCTTTGTCCCATCACTTCTCCCCCTCTGCCCCACTTCGTTTCTTAGAGAAATAGAGGAGGGGGAAGTTATCCTCTTATGGCACTTGTAGATCAAAGCTTTGTTCTCTTGAACACCAGGAACTGCAGATGGCAGCTGAGCATAAGGAAATACTGAAGAGAATCACAAACCTTTCTACATAGACTTGTTACAAATAAAAATGAAATGTAGTAAATATCATTCAGTAACAAGAGCTCAGGATAAAATCTTCAATGTCAGTGCTGGAGAAGGATGGAATTCTAAGCAGCTGAGGTGGACAGAAGTAGATGTAGCCACCCATAGTTTGGGCAGGTACTTCCTTTTGATGATATTCAACTTCTTGACAAAAAAAAAAAAAAAAAAAAGCAGCTCCAAAACTTCCTGAGATTTAAATTCCTTCCACACTGACAGAGGGCTATAAGTATTTCAGCACTCAGGACAAACCACATTTGCAGGCAAGGGTGGAAAGACTGAAGAAAAACACCACATGGCTGCATTTGCCTTATTTAGTGATCTGGTGGGAATTGGAAGGTTCTTACTATTCCCTTCACAGCAATAGGAAACACGCAGCATTATGGATGAGATTTTTGTCATCCACATACATGTGTGAGCACACACAAGCTGCTCTTTCAACACAATGAAATTGGAAATGATTATTTGAGCCAGGACCGCATTGTTGCAAGAAAGCCTTTTAGGTGGACATGTTCACGGTTGTATTTACTATAAAGCCCATAAAAGAGCTGAGAGAGAAAGTACACAATAGGAAAAAGAAAGCTGAAATGGAGTAAGCTTGTCAACCTGGGTCAGCAGCACCCAGATTGTCAGAAAAAACACGTACTGAATGACATTTTAAAAGGTACATACCCTCCCAACACTGTCAGCATTGGCATTTTATCCAACTATCTAATAGCAACTGTGATAGTAAAGCTGAAACTTGGGGAATATGGTATTTCTTGCACGTGATATGAAACTGTATACACTGAGCCTGTGCTGCTAGGATTAATAGTTGTGCCAATGGTTCCACACTTAAATGAATGACGTGGCTTTAAAGTTTATGCAAAGACAGTTTTTGTTCTCTACGTACGTAGAGCACTAGAAGAAATTTGAAAGAAAACCACAGAAATTCACCCATACTGTGCCATCAGTATTCTGCTCTGTGCATCAGCCTCTTTCCTGAGGATGCTGCTTCTCTTCGTGTTTGTATGTGAGCAGTCATTCCCCATGCAGCCTGACAATATGATCACCCAGCCATCAAATCCCTGTACAGAGATCACAGCTGGAAGAATCTTACAGTAGGGATTCCCTGCCCCAGGGAGTTGGCCATCTGTGTTGAGGGATGCAGTGAAGAGGAGCATGTATTTCTCCAATAGGTGTATTTCTTGTGGGAGTTAGCCTGAGCTCATCCCACGTATTTTACGTCAAGGTTGAAAAGTCATCACTGAGTTCAGAGCTCCGACCTACTTGCAGGAGGGGTAGGGTCTAACTGGCATGGATGAATGGAGGGCAGCGTAGTCCATCCATATCCCTCTGACCTACACAATCATCTAGACATTTACTTCTTAGAGTGTGTAACTTATATAGGTGACTCCAAAAGTAATGGCTCCTATTCGACTTCATCGAAACTACAGCAGATACCAAAAAAAAAACCCAAACCAAACCAACCAACCAACCAACCAAACAAACAAACAAAAAAACAGTACTCTATTTGATAGAGCAAATTCTCAACTAAAAAACCCACTGTTTTTCAACATAGTCACTGCCATTTTTTTTCACCAGTGATGAAAAAGAGCCTGCATGTTATGTTCATAAAAATCAGCATGGCCATCTGGAAGATGGCTTCTCTTTCATGTTGCTATACCACTGCTGAAATGCACCATTCACAACCTCAATTCCACCTCACATCCACTGTTTGGTCTCCATAAACATTCAGCAAGCATTGATGAATGCCAATGGATGTCATTTTTTTGCATGGAGGAATTCAGTGCCACATCTCCGCTTCATACACACTTCCATGTCAGATGTCATTTTGTCAGACTGCCCCTCTTCTGCCATCTGTCACACAGCAACAAACTGTAACAGAATATTGGTGGGAAGGTTGAATGTCTACTGCCATACCACCAGTATCTGCCCTGATATCACTGGCCAACATCGTAAAATAGGAGGCATTACTTCTGAAGCAGCTCCCTTAGACTGCTAAAGTCACATTGGGAGGTACATCTCCAGAAGGTGACATACTGACACTGAAAGTCAAAAGAAGAGCACAGGGAATCTTCACAACCTTCCATCCAAACTGAAGAACCTCTTCCAAGCCCACCACTAGCAGCCTTCAACAAAAACACAAATACACAGTAATGATCGCAATTATGTTTGGGGCTTAAAGGAAAAAATAGATAAATTATACTCTGAAGAAAACAAACTTCTTTCATAAATGCTTGCTACAAACCTAAACACTTTTCAAAACACAGCAGCTTGCAACTGGAGAAAGAGAATGCCACAACATTTTTGTGTAGTTATTAAGAATCATGCTGAACATTTTAGTGTAGAGAAAGTGGCACTTTCGTGAAGAAAAACAAAGTTCTATAGAAAGAACTCACAACTTCTGGAAGCACAATCAAATGAAGCAGATGTTTCTGATAAGACTAAATAATTTCATACCATAGCTATGACCTGTTCAGCTTGATGGGATTCAGCAAGGGCCACTATATCTGTCTGCACAGAGAGACTTCCATATGGCCATTTGTATCCGCATTTCAAGCTTGATCACAAACTCACTGAAATCAAGAAAATCTCTCCTCATTTTCCAGAGGGACTGGGTTGGGACATTTTATTCAGCTGGAAACACCCGCCCAGAAAGAAGCAAAGGACTGTTATGGATTGTTTAGGAACAAATCATAAGGCACCATACAGGACTGAATCCTCACAATTAAAAACTGTCAACATCTTTTAAAAATCCGGAATGCTTTATTATTGTTATTATTATTTTTACCTGCTCTAACATTAATTATTCTAAGTTCTCGTATCCTGCTGATGTTATCACCCAGCTCAGTCCTTGGAGTGATGCCATTGTGTTCCCTTTTAGCTTCATTTCCCTTGCAAGGGACAGGAAAAAGAAGAGATAGCAACAAAAAGTAAATAACACAAAAGGACAATATTAATAAATATGTTTGTTTCCTGTGAATCTCAGTGCCAACCAGAGGGAGCTGATAAACAGAACTGCTGCTCTTGTCTCAAACCACAGCCTTTGCCTCAGTGGAGGCAAACAGATGGACACAGCAGACACCATCCACGAGTACAACACAGGTGGGACAGCCATCAATTGCTTATTCTTACAGTCCATTTCTCTGTGAATTGAAGTTATTTTCTTACAAAGTATTTGGCCCTAGCATTTTTCTTCTGACACAGAATCTTCCTGCTCAGTCATGAAGTTTCTCATGGTTCTCTCTTCCATGCTTTTTGCCTACAGTAAAAGAACCAAGACAACAGAGCCTTAAGGCAGCCCACCTATCAGACCCTACAGACCTTGCTAGTGAACCCCATAAGGAATCAGAGGAAACTTCCCTTTGCTGAGCCCTTACTTGCTGACTGAGAATGCTGTGATTATTCCATCAGTAAAAAAAAAAAAAACACCCTCTGGAAAAACCACGGGACAGACAGATATTTGGACTTGATACCTTCTGGTGGTTAAGTTTAGTCCTTGGTTTGGCCAACCACAACTGTCCTTGAAAATGAACAATTATTCAGGAAAGGTTTTTATTCTTCATTTATTACAGAGCGGATTTTGATAAGCAAAGTACTGCTTATTAAAACAGTATTTCAAAATAAAACATATTTCTTATTAAAACATATTTAAAATACACAGTATATCACGTGGTATATCCTTCAGAAGGAAAAGACTATCAGGCTGTGATGAATAGACTGGCTGCACCAGATTTTCTCTTAACAAAATGTAGCAGTGAAATAGTTAACAATCTTTTACACTGTCATAAGCAGACTTCATTGCTAGTGTCCCACTGAGATGAATGAAGGCAGATTATCTCTAGTGTTATTGTTTCCATGTGTTTGGCTCCAGACTCAAGCCAACATTCCCTCAGTTTATACTTAAAAGGTTATCTCCACAACCAGAAGAGACTGAAACTTTCTGTAAATATACGTATGTGTAAAGAGAAGGGCAAACACAGGTTAACTTCACTTATTCAATTTCAGTTTTCCTGAATTAATGTTTTGATAGTTATAGTGAGAAGAATTTTGTTTGCAGAAGCTTCTGATTACGTGCACGACTGAGATGTCCTGTTCAAGACACTTGCCCCACCTTAAATATACAGGGAAAACTGACAAATATTAACATAATTTTATCTTGTGTTTGATATATTTTATTTTATTTTGTATTTTAAGAGAGCCAAAAAGAAAAAAAAAAAAAAAGAAGACAAAGATAGGCAAAAAAAACCAAAGAATACAGCAAAGTATGCAATGAGGAATTGCAAACCCAAGAAATAACATTTAATTATAATTCTGAAAGGAAAAGAGAAACACTCTACATTTAGGTAACTGAAAATACACCACATAGAACAAAATTGCTCCAAAAGGAAAGTGTGCATAATGAGTGGGAGTACTTTGGTCAGCTTGAATTTTGACATGTAATCCTACCCAAAGCCTGGGTTTGCTCCCTATTCTCCATGAGCATTGTACCACTGATGCTTCTGCGTGGAAGAGTACATGTAGTACACTACCTGTGCTTCTCTGGAGACGAGAAAGAATCAGAAGCAGTCTATGCAGATAATATTTTTACACTGTATTTAAAATTGCCCTTCTATGAACAACAGGTTTCAGCTAAAGGATAAGTATTTCTCTTTGGAAACAATAGAAGCAATAAATGCAGTGTCTCCAGCAGCATTTTTACTGAATCTGCTAGCTTCTTCTAACACAGAATCTCATGTGTTCTAGCTATAACACTATGTGGTTCTGTAATACTAACAGCTATGGATTTTTCCTCTTTACAAAACAAGATTTTTATTTTATTTTAAAGCTGATCTAGGCAGACATTATTCCATACTCTATTGTGCTAGGCATCTAACAAGAAAGGAAGCAATAAATTGAGTAGTATTCACAGTGCCTAATGTCAAAGCACCTCCTTTTCTAAAGCTGACAGTAAGGTTCACCCACAGAGCCATCAGTCGCATGCAGGTAGCCTCAATTCCAGCCTTTTCCTGAGCTCACCAATTCTTGTCAGGAAGCTGCTTAGCACCACTTGAGGAAATATGGACTTAGTGGAATTTAGGATGTCTGAATATGGTCCCAGGGGTCTCGGAGGATCTGTTCCCTGAAAAACAGCCTGCAGAGTAGGATGCAGACCTGTAAGTTGGTAGGAAATGTGTGAAAGAGGGGGGTGTGCCTTAAGCTGGGTCTTTTTCAAGAACAGATCCAGAACAGGACATTAAAACTTCTGTTTTGTAGAATGTCCTTCCTTAGGCACTTTAGTTCAAAGCTGTGGCCATAATGTCAATTCTCTGTGTGCCCAAAGGCAGCAGCATAGGCTTTCTAAGAGTCTCTAATGCCAAAAACTTCTTATGAAGACATCAGTGGCCAGAAAGGAAGGAATTAAACATATTAAACATTAAAAAAACAATAAAATATAAATCTCATAGTAAGTTCCAATTTTCCTTGTTAAAATTCACTCCCCTTCCCCCTCCCCCAATAAATATCCTGTTTTCATGACTGAGTTTGCAGAATTTCAAACAATTGTTCCTCTATTCAGCTTCATCTCATCAAATTTTACCATCGTTAACCAACATAGCTGCTCAGGTCCATCAGCAATTTCAGTCCTTTGGCATGACAGGCTGAAGCAATAGCTGTTCAGTAAAACTCAAAGCTGACTGGTATTCACATCTTCACCAGTTCAAAACTGCAGTCAGTTCAATAATGCCACTCCCTCAGAGTCATTAGTCAAAGTTTGAAAGGTCTTGCAGAAAGCTGCTGAGGCCTGACATGTAGATGCAGATGAGGTGCTCCAGAGAAGAAAAGCTAAAAACAATGGAGACAGAGTGAGCTGGAAAGGTCCGTCCTTTCAGTTGTTGCTATGGTGGCATATTGCTTAAGCAACCTTAATTGCCTCCTAATTAAGGTTTATTTTGATGGGGAAAGCAGAAGTGAACAGGATTGTTGATTTTATAAGGAACACTGAAAGAACAGGCCACAGGCAAATTCTTCTCATTAGTTAATGACGACAGAACAGAAATAATGAGGTCGAAGGAGCAGCCGAGAAAATTTAGCCGAAGTGGAGAACTCTTGACTGGTGGAGTTACACGGAAATGGGTTTTGTCACTTCAAATACTTTCATCAAAAATATAGAGGCTCACATTAGATATTTTTCCAGCAAAGATGATTCCAGGATAATAAGATACTGAGATGGACTAAATGCCCTCCTTCTTTCTGATCAGTCTCAATCCCTTAATCCTTATGTACACCACCCCCTTGTCCTTGCATGACTTAAGAAAAAATACAAAATTTCTCTGGTCAATTTAATGGCCCATCTTTTACTTTTTTGTTTCCATGACCATGCTCTCTTCACCCTCTGGGACTAGAAGCTCTGTCTCATTTAGCTGCAGAAATGTAATAAGAACCAAATTTTGATCTTGGTTGCATCTATTCAGTCCCAGTATAATAAATAGCATTATGAAAGTTAAATGGTAATTAGCAAACACAGCTAAGTGCAAGAGGAATCTCTCAGTCTCTCTCACGCTCTTAGGGCTCAGGTTCTCCACTATGGACACATACCAAGCAATATTATCTTCCCAGTGAGAATGTAGTAATCTCATCTGGGACACAGACATAGAGCTCTGTTGGCTCCCAGGCATGGAATGTGGTGGCTTGGCAGCATGGAGCCAGTGGAGCAGGAATTTCAGCCTGGATCATCCTTCCAAGTTTCATGAATATCAGCAATTTTAGCCCTTCAGCTCCCAGATTTGAAAACATCTATTTCAGCAGAAACAAATACACAACAGAATTGTGTGCAGAAATGGAAACAGTATCAAAAGGGAGGAGAAGGGAATACGAGCAGACAGCATTGTCTGAATATGTGAGACTCTTTACTGCACTTATGCCTGCATTAGCAACTTATATCAGCACTGAATACCATAATTATCATCTGATTCTGCGCAGGGCTCACCTGAGAGGCTAGGCATTGAAAGGAAGGAAATTAAGGTGCTCCCTAACATTACCTCTTGAGGGACATCCACATCAACAACGTAAACTATAACAAAAGACAGAAAATTGGGTCATCAGTATTCTTTGGATGCAGGCATTACTTGTGCACAGGATTTATTACACCTGGAGGTCTTAGGCAGGTCACAGAGCTGGCAGCAAGAAGCCAGCCCCAGCACATGAAGCACCATGGACACAGGAGACCTTCCAGCTATCAGGGAGGGGGCAGGCATTGGGCAGGCTACTTCTCATCTGCACATCATAATTAAGTGCTACAGAAATGCTCCGAAGCAGAAATGCCCTAGACTGCCTTATGCCTAGCAAAATGCTACATTACATCTGTGTTTTCCTCTTCAACCATGCAAGCTGTAGGATATTACACCCTGTCTCCAAAATTTCTGATACACCTCTGCGAGATATGGCTTTCCAAGGGACCACTGGTTCCACATACTGACTCTGCTTCAGATGAAAATCCTTACAGAAAGTTATTTTTTAGTCTTATCTCTTAGGAAGATTCTGAGCACTCGTCATGAAAATATAATACTCTTCTTCCTGGAGAGGTAGATTTAAACTGATGTTTCCCTTGTATTTGGAGAATAAAGATAGGATGCTGTCAACAGCTGGAAAGAATTGCTTACGTATTTAATTACCTTTTCCACCTCTGGCCAAATGCCTCCTTATTAAACAGCAGAAACAGAGGCAGTCTAGAGGTAGTACATTGCTTTTAGAAGACTTCAGGTTAAGTAAAAGGCCTCAGCTTATGTAAATTAATAAAGAGAAAGCTACAAACAATCTGGGAAGTCAAAAAAAAAAAAAAAGGAATACATGGTCCTCTTTCTGCTTTTCACAAAGTTGGTTTGAGATCTTTAGTGGAACTACTACGTCTCCATCAAAACACAAAAACTTCTTTCAGGTAGAATTCAAGATATCTAGTTTCTTATTTTGGATTTCTGGGTGTCTATATCCAGTTTTCTCAGACAAACAAATCACTGCTATGAATTGCAATATTTCTGATATGGAGAATTCAGCAAGTGTTGTGTGTGGGGTGACTCTGAGGACAGAACTGCCTCTGCTTGTGCTATGCTGAGGAAGTCTGTGATTTTGTGTACAGAGGTCTGGAAACAGAAGGCTGCCTACCTGAAAAAGAATAAATGCTTCGATCACTATAATTGTCTTCCCTGGAAAATGGAGGAAAGGCAGATCTGGAGGCAAAATTGCTGAGGACTACTAAATGTCGCTAGAGATCAGGTAGAACTGGGCAGGTAGAGCTTACTACCCTGTTTGAGACCTAAGTTGGCTGATGGAGGTGAGAGTGGCAGAAGAACAGCAATGGCAAATGTGATGCAGGAGAGGCAAGATGGCATGAATGTTGGTGGAGTCCTGTTGCCACTTGCCTTAGCTTGGCATCTCCCATGTCTGACAAGTGTGAGCTGGTTCAGCACTGCTTTCTACCTTCTTTTTACACTGACATAAGTCTGTTGTACCAAAATGAAGTATGCATAGTCCAGCTTTGATTCTATTTGTCATTAGTAAGGCTAATGAGATTTGTCAGCAGTTTGTCAGAAGTCAGCAGATGCCATGGCATTGGCATCTTTCATTATTTTATCTACTTTGACAAAGGGGCAGGAAGGAAACAAGATATTGGAAGGAACACAGTGATCTCACCATTCATTCTCCCACAGTAATCCTTGCTTCTAAAAAGATGGAACAAAGACATAAAAGACAATTTGTCAGGGGTCAAAGAAGACCTTAAAATCATAGTATCACTGGATCATTAGGATTGGAAAAGACCTCTAAGATCATTTAGTCCAACCACAAACCCAGCACCACTGTGCCCAATAACCACATCTCTCAGTGTCTTATTTACACATTTCTTGAACATCTCCAGGGATGGTGAATCCACCAGCCCCCTTGGCAGCCTGTTCCACTTCCTCACCATTCTTTCTGAGAAGATTTTTTTTCCTAATGTGGAACCTTGGTCACATGGGCTTTTGCAGGTGGGCAAAGAGCAGTGGAGACTGTATGGAGAGGCAGGAGGGGCTTCCCTCACAGGCATGTTTTTTCACTGGGAAAGTGAAGATGAACCTTCGCACAGTCATTGAGAAAATGTCCATCTTAAAGCCTGTTGTGCCACTAATGTAACAGGTAGGCTAAACATTAAAAAGGAGAGAGCTTTGGGAGGAAGTAAAGGCATCTATGTGCCCCTCAGTTGTGCATGTACACCACCACCAAGCTACTTGTTCAAACAAAAGTGTTTCCATTTGCTAGACTGCAGCCCCCATTTTCAAAAGCCATTTGTTCTTACAAAGAGAATAGCATCAGGGAGGATTTGTGTTGGCCTGATGAATTTTCAACACTGTGTTTGAGAAGAAAAAGTCTGCAATCCGATTATTTCTATGGACAAAAACTTTGAACATTGACAACTGTTGGAGTCTTCTCCCACTGCAAATTATTGCAGATTTTTATTTCCTGTAGACTGGTCTGGAGATCTTCTAATTGCTAACTTGTACAAACTGAAGAAGTTAAGGGAAAAAGGTGAGAGGGAAATCTTGGGGCTCTTCCTTGCTCTGGTCCACCAGGGTGCAGAGCCATATCCTGAGGGCTGCTGGCTGCTGCTATCATGTTCTGGAGAAGCTGGCTGCAGCATCTCCTGCCTTTGCCATGTTGCCTGTGTGTGGCTGTACTGTGGAAGCCACAGAGGAATCCTCCCACCGAGGGTGGGTCTGCTCACAGCCAAGACAACCTGACTCTGGGCAATTACTGAAATCTTCTATAGTGCACTCTAACATCTGGCCTGTGTCATCCTTTTCTGGCTCAGTGGATGCTTTTTATCATGTGAAAATACTCAGAACGACAAATCCAAAGTTTCCATGTATAATTGAGGCTGTAGCTGTTATTTCTTTTTTATTATTACTGTTTGAGAAAGCCTTTATAGCTAGCTCCCTTTATATTTTGCTGCTCATGAATTATAAGTCTGCTCTTCAAAGCACAGGAATGCAGCTTGTTGGCACTTGAAGCTGTCATATCTCCTGCAGGAAGGTAGACAATTTGACTGCTCTGAGTTGTTTAGCTGCAACAGCCAAAAAGATAATTCACTTTTTTTTTTTTCCTTTCTAGGCCTTACGGCATGAAGAAAGAGTCTTTGCACTGTACTTCAACAACATATTTCAGTGCTGTCCCACTTCCCATTTCCCCACCGTGTGCTCACAGCCAGGTTAGGAACAGCACAGACCTTGCTGTTGCCTTCAGAAAGCCCAAGTTCTTGTAGGTGCTCCATAGGCGTTCAGGCACTCCCCAGGCCATGAGGGAGGACACTTAGAGAGGAAAGAACTACCTCGGTCTCTGGTGATCACAAGGAGCAGGGAGAGGAGTGAAACTGGAGTATTTTGAGGGCAGGGAGCCACAGCGAGGAACAGTTGGGGCTCCTTCTCTATGTGGGAGGCACTGGTGGGAGAGGCTGCAGCTCCCTGAGTGCTGGCAGCACGCTGTCCTGCCCTGTGGTGTCTGAGCCTGTTGCAAGGCAGCAAGGGAGCTGGTGGGTACAGGGATCAGAGGAAGGGTATTATAAGACTGTTGTGGGATGTAAACTTCTCTTTCTGGGCTTTTTGGTTTTGGCTGCTTTCATCTCTAGGGGCAGGGTGCCCTGTCTATGTTTTCATAGGCTGTAATAACAGATGCCTTTTAATGAGTGCATGGACAGACAGCCTATTGTCTGGGTTTGTGGCTCAGCCCTGCATGGTGGGAAGGGCTATTGGCACTTGCTCTTGTTTTCCCTATTCCTAAGTACATGTGATCCTTAGAAGGATGGGGGCTTTCTGTTTTCCAGGTGTCTTTGTGGGCCAGGCCAAAACAGCCTGTTTTCTCAGAGCAACCAAACTGTTGCTGCCTGAGAAGAACCCCTGTGTGCATTTAATCTGAATGGATTCCTGAAGATGTCCAAATGGCTCCAATGGACAAGGGTGGCCTGTTTGAAAATATAATTTTGTTGTGAATGCTGCAATATAGGCTGAGCCTATCTGGAAAGCCTGGCTTGTGTGAACATATTTTCTTCTCTTTTAGTCTCCCAGTGGGGTAGAGAGTCCCTGGAAGGCTATCAAGAATGGACTGGCTTTCAGAGCTTACTCCTTGCCAGCAGCCTCTCTGTGTGAGGCCAATAAAATTTGTTTGCACTTGACAACAATAGAGTATTTTTTTACTTCACAGTGTGTCTCCTCTGGACTAACTGCTGTTTGGGAAGGCCCTTAGGTCTATCCCTTCCCTTTATTCCATGCAGGATGAAGCCACTACCCTTTCATTCCCCATCTCTAGAAGATGGGAATTGCTATAAACTCTGGTGGGCTTATAGGCTCTCTGGAGAGGAGTTACTCCCAAAACTCAAAGAGGGAACAGAATCATAGAATCACAGAATGGCTTGGGTTGGAAGGGACATCAAAGCCCAACCAGCCCCAACCCCCTGCCATGGGCAGGGCTGCCATCCTCCAGCTCAGGCTGCCCAGGGCCCCATCCAACCCGGCCTTGAGGGCATCCAGTGATGGGGCACCCATAACTTATCTGGGCAGCCTGTGCCAGCACCTCACTGCCCTCTGAGTAAAGAACTTTTTCTAACATCTAACCTAAATCTACCCTATTTTAGCTTTGAGTCATTCCCCCTTGTCTTATCACTATCATACCATGTAAAAAGTTATTTTATAAGCTCCCTCTTGTTTATAAGCTCCCTTCAGGTACTGGAAGGCCACAATGATGTCTCCCCAGAACCTTCTCTTCTCTAGACTGAACAAAACCAGGATAAAAGCTAGGGAAGTGGAACTTGCCTCTGAAGCGAAATAACTCAGGAGTGCAGGGTCTCCTGTGAAGAGACGCTGAGATGTGGAAGGACTAAGGTGCAGACAGCTGTTCCTCCTGTGGTGTTAGGGGGCAGATCATCTATTGTAACCCCCTCTTGTTCACCCTCAGTGGTGCTTGGGGCTCTGTCTTTTCAGTGGTCAATTGGGAAGATGAAATCGTTGAGATAAGCTGTAGATAACGGGGTTGTTAATAGATCCAACTGCAGAGACATGTAGCAGATGCAGAGACATAGAGGTGTGCTTAAGGGATGCTATAATGAACTCTGGGACAGATGTTTTGAGAGAAATGGCTCAAATTCTGTGCAGCGGGGACTTGCTTGTGGCACTCTAATGCACCCTATAAATCAGTGAGTAAAACTCCTTCATGGAACACACTTGCTGGCACCACAATCCGGATTGCAACTGGGCAGCCCTAACTGCAAGGGAGGCAGTTATGCTGATGGGATTACTGACCTGATAACTTGCTGGCTTTTGCTGCTTTCTCACACACAGGATCTTCAACACTTCACACATAGTCTTCTTGCTGTGCCTTGGTCTCAAAGTCTGTATAAAACAAAAGACTTTTCCTGAGAAGGATTATTATTACAAGTCTTATGATCCAGAAAATCCATCTAATAACTCAGATCTACATTGCCTACATTATTCTGTAGAGCTAAAAAATGGCACTGTCTCTATTTCAGAAATGATCAGAGAGAGTTATATTTAACACAGCAGTTGTTTGAAATACCACACAGTATATTTTACTCTATACAATAACAAAATGTAAATAGTGTATCTTCCCCAAGCCTAGCAGCTGGAGTTTGCTCTTTTTTTTTTAATCTTGAAGAGCTTGATTTGTCCAATTCTCTTTGCAGACAATTAAACTTCGTGACCTACACTTCAAAAAATGACCTGTGATATTAAGAATTTTCATGTAATGCTTTCCCAACGTGAAATATATCAGAGGCACTCTACTTTCCAAATTCAGGGTTCTCATGGTTCTTTAAAATCAAAACAGAAGCATCTCAAAGAGTAAGAGTTAGCTGTTCCTATGTAAGTGGCTGACATACAATATGAGGACAAAAGCTGTTCTTACTTATGTGTTTACCTGTTGGTTTGAATATGTACAACTGATTGTGAAAGGTGCTTCATTGAACTTTTAAACAGGAAATATATATTTTGAAGAAGAAATGAGTGCTTTTAGTTAAAAGGAAACTAAAATCAGTTTCTGACTACATTTCCAAATTTGTAGAAATAGGATGGTGTGGCATTTGCATTGTAGCTCTTTCATTTCCACACTAGATAATTTGCATGTTCAGTTTGGTAAAAATTAGGAGCTTTAATCAAGTTTTCTGGATCATTTATAATCTGATGTTTTTGAAAGATTTCAAATTGCTGACAACATAGAAAACCTGAAGGGGAAAAAGAGAAAAAGCAGCAGAAATTATCTTACAACTCATGTGTTTTTCATTGCACAAATGACACATTTATTTCACAAAGTAGTTCATATACTTATTTAGTTTTGGAAAGGATTATTCATTTGAAAGGGGTACAGAACAGCTTTGGCTGTCTGTTACTGATAAATCAACTTTTCTGGACATTGCCTGGCTCCTCTGGAGCTCTGAAATGTGTTTGCTTAGCTGAACAAGATAATGAAAAGCAACCAGTCTGACCATTAATTATATCATTAGACATACTTAAGTCAGCATTTACCACACCACAGTGATGTACATCAGATTTAGTTCTTGCTCCTGTTGCATGCAGTGGCTCCATGCACTGACACTGAAGTTAACAAGATTATTTCCATGAAGGAAGCGTGCAGAATTCACTCTTTGACAGGGGACAAAACTGAAGTCTTGCTGTTTATTTCAGACAATCATAGCAAAGCTTGAACAAAGCTCAGTGAGATAAAATCAATTAGTAGTTGGGGCATGGACACGAAATATTTTTGTGCTAGGGATTTAATGAAAAGCTCTCAGTATAAATATCATGATTCATTCAATTCTGTAACAGAATTCAACAGTGGGTGTTCCTTAACAAGAGATGTTCTTATATGTGCTATTTTATGTGTGCAGGCAACATTTGCTCTTGACAACTACAGATCAAATTACAAGCAAGCCTGAGAGCTGTGTTACTACAGAGGGAGCCCTTAGTCCCTTGCTGGGCTCCTGTGAAAGAGGTGGCCAAGAGCCAGTTGACTTTGCTCCCCAGGAGAAAGGAGCCTGGCTGTGTTACATTGCTGGCAGCAGTCTACATCCCCAGGGAGGCCTTCCTGGGAAGCATCCAGGAGCATCCACCACCGGGGCTTGCATGACCCACTCTGCAGCTGGGGCAAGCTTGTTCTTCAGCTCATGGTGATAGTGACTGAGAGGTCCCAGAGCCTTGCTGCTTCCAGCCACCACCGCTGCTCCTGACAGATGCAATTGTGTGGGCAATACCTAACTGATTCAGGGAGTCCACCAACTCAGGGATCAGCTCACATGGGTTCTTCCTGTAGCACTGTCCTAGTGGTTGCACCACAGAACCATAGAATCATTAAGATTGGAAAAAGCCTCTAAGATCACCCTGTCCAACTGTCAGTCCATCCGCACCATGGTCACTAACCATTAGTGCCCAATCTATACCTCCAGAAACAGTGACTCCACCACCAACCTGGGCAGCCTGTTCCAGTGCATTACCACTCTTTCTGAGAAGAAATAATATCTAACCTGTCTTCCCTGGTGCAACATAAGGCCATTAACTCTCATCCTATCTTACTGCTAGAGGTCTGCTGACCCACTTAGCAGTGTGAAATGCCACATCATAGACGTGCTGTCTTCACTGAGAGCATCTGGGCTGATGTAAAAGTTCTTCCTTCTGAAGGTCTCGGTTTGCTATAGGGAGGAGAGCAAGTTCAACTGCAGAAATCTGTTGTATAGCCGCATTCTTGCTATAGATGGCACAACTCATTTTCTAAAATTGTCAATTCAGCAGTATGGCATACAGAGCAAATTTAAAAATAAAACCTCTATTGCATACAAACCGTAAAGAGGTCGTAGCATTATATAAGGCCATGACTTAACAGGCAGCAGGGAAATGCCTTTCCCATTTTCTTTTCTGACAGCTACCGTTTACAGTTACCATTTCCGTTGTCCATCAAACATTTTCAGCCATGCTTGCTCCTTTCAAAGTTGCAGCTCAAGTTCATTTGCCTTCTATGACTATACCCATCTTCTGCAAGACATGTGAGCACATAGATATGTATATGCACATACATATATATACTATAAGAGTGGTATTACCTAAAAAGCCTAGTGGAACATCTCAAACTCTAGTAGCCAGCTTGGAAAAGTTGCCCTCTAGAAGACTCATGAGTGAGGAGGAAGAATTTTTATGTCTACTTTCTTTTCTTATTTTTTTTAACAAAGTACTCAAGGTGGCTGCAGCTCTATTAAATAATCCGTTCTGATGAATGTTTAGTTGTAGTCCAGTGCCAACCTTCATTTTAGCTTTAACTTAGCACCTCTCATTAATTTCTTACAAACTTCTAGGGCTGAGGATTTCCATATTTGGTCTTACTCTTGGATTATGTCAGAAAAGTTTGAACAAAATAGATTCAGCTAAATGAGTATGAAAAAAATATATATCTTCCATATGTTCTTATTGAAATATTCTGCATCTGGTTAAGTCAAAAGTGGCAAGCCAGAGATCTTTGTATTTGGCTTACACTATAGCCTCTTCAAGAAAACACTCTTGGGTTGAAGAAAATTAGTTAAGTAGTTTTAAATCAACTTGTCATTTTTGTGCATACTATGTAGACCTCTCACTTTTCCCCTCTCTCTTTTTCTTAATTTAGTTTTAAATCCTTGTTTAAAATGAGGGATGCATTTACTAAGAATATCTTTAATGACATCTCAATTATGAATACGTTGCTCAAGAGCTCCAGCTGTTAAGGCCAATTGACTTAAGAAGGCCTGGGGTGTTGTCACTGCTTCAGTATAGGAGGGGTGAAGAAGTTTAGCTCTCCTGACAGCTCTCCTCCCCAGCTAAAAATCAGTTTGAGCTCAGATGTGAAGACCTTAATCAAATTGGTACAAGAACACTTTTGCGTGTGTACGAAGTCACAGCTTGTTTCTTTATCTAAAACAGAAAAATAACATACAGAAATGAGATTGAATGTTAGAAAAGTTGACAAACACAAGTTAGATGATCACAAAGGCTGAGGTTGCTACAAAAGTGCAAAGACTTCACACCCTCTTTATATCCTTGCAGAGCTTACAGCCAGCTTTGAGGGGGTGAGGACTTATGTGAGATGAATATTCAGACCTCTTCAGCCAGAAGTTTAAGCTCACCAGCAGTTCCCAAGACCATTCCAACTCTCGGTTACTATAAAAATAAGTACATAAAAACATATGTAGAAAGTCTACCATTTCCTCCCTTTCCCTTCTTTGCTGTGTTTCTTACTGGCTAAAGAGGGCACCTGGGAGCAGGGCACAGAAAATGTATTTCCCAGGTAGCTAACTTTCTCTGGATCTTTTGAAGGATACCTAGATGTTGAATCCATGTGTGAAGTCATGGAGTGCTGTTTGTCCCCTTACACAGACAGACCAGCATCATAGAATTGTAGATTAAAATCAAAATTTCTAAACCATCTATGACTCCTGCATTCTTCATTCTTGTGAAGAAAACTTAAAATAGCAGAGGACTGCCTGTTCCTATTTTGCTAGATAGGAGTAGCAAATATCCAGATGACCTGGAAAACAAAACCAAAACCAAATGAAACAGACAAAAAAATGTCAGATATTGTATTGCCCAAAGTTGTTCTATAAACCAGTGGCAGAGACAGTGTTAGAACACATTTCTCTCAGACTCTGGTTCAGTCATTTAAGCACACATGAGTCCTTTCACTCTTTCCTTACTACTTAGCTACCTGGAGTTTAGGGATATAAGATGTAAAAGACATCAACCTCATTCTGTTCTGTTTTGAGAAACACTGCATTACCTGTTATATTTTCTGATTTTACTGCATAAGCAACTATATCTTAGGTGATTACAGGCACGGAGGGGTAGGTACTAACAAAATCTGTATTCTGGATGAGGCATGCACATTACAAAAAATGCTTCATGCTTATGATGACAATATTAGTTTCAATGAAAAAAAAATATGTTAAAAGGAGACAAATTACATTTCCATGCCAATTTTTGACAGTTTCTGAATACTGGCTTTGTATTTTGTTTGCATTTCCTTGTTTTAATGGAAATTGGGCTCACAACATAAACATAGAAGTGATGTTCCTCTGGGTAGTCAGGTAGTTCTGGTGGAACCTTGGGAAAATGGGAAAATGGGAAAACAAATGGGAAACCTTGACACTTTAAAAAATAATAGATGAAAAAGAAAGTTTGGTCAGAAGTACTCAGACAGCATTCTGAGATCAGAGAATCTCTATCTCCACCACGATCAGACTTTGGCAAACACTGCTCGTGGTGGGATGGAAATTCAGCACATTTCCCACCAGGTTGGGTTCAACCAGTATATGGGTGAGTAATGAAAAATGTATACAGAATGAGGGGGCTGAGTTTTCCATGAAATAAAACCAGTTATATTCATAGGAAAGTGTTAAAACTAAGAAGCTAAAAGAGAATAGCCAAGAGAGTAGTGTGTGTCTGTGACATATTACACAGCAACAGGACTAGAGGGAGTGGCCTCAAGTTGCGCCAGGGGGGATTCAGATTGAATATTTGGAAACATTTCTTCTCCAAAAGACCAGTCAGGCACTGAAACAGGCTGCCCAGAGAGGTGGTGGAGTCACCATCTCCGGAGCTGTTCAAGATGTTTTACTAAGAGACATGGTTTAGTGGGGAAATATTGGTGGTAGGTGGACAGTTGGACTAGATGATCCTGGTGGTCTTTTCCAGTTTTGGTGATTCTATGATTCTGATCATGTCATGACAGAAATTGCAATGAAGAACCTAATACTATGCTCTCTGAAACCCACAGCCTGCTGTAATGTTGTGAGATAAACAAGAGCATCATTGCTGTTCTTTGTGGACTGTATATATATGTATGCATATAAAAAACTAGTATATATAGTGTAGACATATGAAAAGATGTTACACACTGTGAAAAAGACAGATTGTCTTTTTAGTGGTGTAAGATTAGTCCAAAAGGGAAAACTCAGAGAAGAATGAAAAGAATTTCTCTGTCTCTTTGACTAAAAATGCTCTTTTCTGACAAATGACTGCTATAGCTTGTTAAAGACATGTTTGCCATTGTGTACAGTTGTACCCCAAACCAATATTTAAGTATATAAACACAAGTATTGCAAGTATATAGTTGTTTTTGTAGCTATGTTATGAAGATATGTAAATTGCTACGTTTAGCTTGGTCACCACAGACTTTTAATTCAAGTTAATTCATGCAAAATTCCAAAGGACTGGGACATTTCCATTGGCATTCCTTTGCCATGAAATAAGAATGGCAATAATTCAGGGCTCTTTTGCTTACAACTCTTCTTCTATACAAGCTACAGATATTGATGAAATCTCAAATTGATGAAATCTCATGTTTTTTTGTGAGTGTACAATGCCTAACTCAGTCCTGCCTGCCTGCTTCTTGGACTGAATGGTTAACATATAATGGAATATTATGTGTTTATTTTGTAAAATAAATGTTAAAAGCAACTGATATATTTTTAAAAACTGTTTCTGTTTAGACTCCTTAACTGATAAGCACACTAAGATTAATACATGACTCTGTTAGTACATGTGTATTTTTATTTAGTTGGATGTTTATACATGTGTATCTCATGAGGTAAATTCTGGACAAATGTTACTGTACCCTCCCTTTCCTGTACACCATCTTAACTTTTACTGAAACACAAGGCAAAGCTTTTTCCTGGTCTCTCAAGACCCTTTTAAAAACATTACACTGAATTAAAATTCTAAGACAAGGCTACGTAGGTGAGGAAAGAACCTTGAGCTATAATTTTGCTCACCACTGGTATTAAGGTAGAATAAAGATAGACTGTCCTTTTCAGATGATCTATTCTAACCTCAAGCCTCCACAGGGAAGAAGGTTTTCCACAACTTTCCTGTTGTGTAATCTGTTAGACCATTGAATTATGCTCGCAATTGGAAATCTTTTCCTAAAGCTTAAGCAACATCCTCTTTCTTACAAGCTATACTAATTATTTTGGTCCATTCTCCAGCAGACACAAAGAACAACTGATTTCTCCTTATTTTAACCTTTTGCTAAACTCCTAGCCTTGCAAACCTTTCCTTAGTTAGGCTACACAAACTCAATTTTTTCTTTGATTGCCTGTAAAGAATGTCTTTCTTAAAACTGTGTGCTGGTTACAGCAGTGTTGAGCCCTTGGCCTCTGTGCTGTGAAGACTATTGCAAGACTGGGCAACCACTTCAACCTCAGCCCCTTTCTTGCTGCCTGGGTTGTTCTCATCTCCTACTTCTGACCCAGATTTCTCCTCTGATGAACTTCTGATTAATTTTGGATCATATCTTCAGTTTATTACCATAAGAAGTCCAACAGTCTTCTGAATTCCCTTGTATGTGTACTTCCAGTCCTCCCGTGATGGCAGCAAACCTTTGATGTTACAACTTGAAGTTATGTTTCTCTGCTGACTTTACTCAGGATCTATTTTCCTGGTTCTCATTTCCTAATTGAAAATAGTAGTGCAGTCAAGATCTTGAGTTCCCCCCTTAAATACTAGGCTGGATATGCTTTCAAAGGAGAAGATTACATTGGCTTGATGTGTTCTACTTCTGAGAAGCTGATACTGACTAACTTTTATTGCTTTATTTACCTGTATTTAGAGTATATTTGCTCTAGTGCATTTTCAGTTATCTTGTCTGATTTTCTGTAATTCTCGTCTTTGCTTCATAATGCTGTCATTCCATAATATCCATGTCTCACTGTCCTTCTGTCAGTCCCTCCATTTTCTTTTCTCTTGATCTCCAGCCACTTCTTACTCCTCCATCTTTTTCTTTTTTCATTCATTTTGTGAAACTATACCTAAAATCGGTATATCCTATTCACTATTCTCCAGAGTCCTAGATTATCTTTCTTCTTGCCAAACACTCTCACTAATAGCCCAGAAATTGTTTGGTTAATTTCCTAATGTGTGAATAATTTTACTACAATTTTTTAATTATTATTTTAAAATATTATTTCCCTCAGTTGGCAAGCTGTAGATAGAGTTATCCAAGTTTAACAGTCTTGGTAGCAACAAGTGCTATATGTCTCAGTGGTTACATTGGCTGTAACAATTTTAGGAAATTCCCTCTCATAGCTCTCATATGCTGCTAGCAATTCAGAGACCATAAATATTGCCAAACCACAACTGTTTTTACCAGTTTAGCTGATTTATGTGACACGATGGTGAAAATATCATCAGGCAATGCCTGTATGACCAGTTCCATCTATATTAGAGGAATAGATGGAGACATTTTTAAACTTGTTATTTATGAGTGTCCCTGATAAATGTGGCACAGAGTATTAGAACTGATAGTGAAGATAATTAATTTTGCAAACTAGTAAGGCCATTTTATTTCAAGACCATCTGAAAATAAACATGAAATATCTCTAATAGATGTGTTTGGGTTTTTATTATTATTATTATTATTTAATGCACAAGATACACATGCATTTAATCTCATCGGGCAGCTGGCTAACAAGAACTAGAGTCGTTCAGATAGATAGTGGTCTAAGACAATTTGCCAGTAGTTCTTCTCTTGTTTTTCCACAGTAAGTCAGCTGAAATTTAAACATTTTCTTCCAATATTTGTAGTACTGAAATATAGTTTGGACTGAGCAAACTTCTTATTAATATTCCCAGTAATCACAAAAAGTAATTGTAAAAAATCAAGGAGTTGAGGCACTTTCTTCATAGAAAAGAATATCCACAGATTCTTCATTTTTGTACTTTAATATGTCGATATTTTATAAAGGCGACGACATATTTTGATAAGAATAAATAGTAACAGCCAGCTCAAAATTTAATCCTTCCCTCCTTCTCAAAAAGCCAAACTATTCCCAAGCAGGTGTTGCTGCCAGAGAACGGAGCAGCCACTTGAAGGAGCGGAGCTCGCTTTACTTTCAGTACATGAGAATGACCTCAAAGCGTCACTAGAGAGCTATCAGTAATTTGGTCCTAGCTTCATTTTGAGGTTTTGGGGCTTCGTGTTTTTTTTTTTTTTTTTTGTCACTCAAGAACCACTTCTAATTTAATCCTTCTTATTGCCTAAAATACCCATCGCTATCTGTAGCTCTGAAAATGCCCAGGCCCCTCGGATGTGGGTGGAAGCCTTTTGGAATCACAGTTCAACTCTTATGAAGGCAAAGAGCATGAACTGAGAAAAGAAACTAGCAAAGAGCACGAACTAGAAAAGAAACAAGGATCTTAAAAAAAGAAAAAGGAAGTTGGTAATTAATTCCCTCCCCCTTCATAATCTTGACCAAGACAAATAGAAATGAGATTTTAACAATGGTAGGAAGTAAAACTGCCTAACCTTTCTGCTTTAGCTTGGGCGCTTTTTCAGAGCAGAGACTGTCTCCTCGATGTTTATGCAGTGCCCTGCACAAGCCAGGCTCATATTTAATTTGGGCTTTTGGAGCCAGCATCACAATGTAAGTATTTCCTAGTAGTAGTTCTAGTGGGAACGTGCTGTTGTTTGTGCTGCTGCTCAAACGGGGTCCACAGCTACACTCCTCCTTCAGGATTCAGTCTCAATTGGATCCTTCACTGCTGTTTACTATTACACTGCCTTTGACACTGCAGACACGTGCTAAATGTAGCCTACTACATTTTTTTTTAAATATCCGATTTCTCTTGTAAATGGTACATTTCCTACCCCTATGTTGCTCCAGTTGAATGCTGCTGGGAACATCCTGTGTTTAGCTCCCCTTCTCTGTGTTTGTCAACTGAACTCATGGCTTTCCTGAAGAGTTACATTACACACATTACACATATTCCTCTTTTTTTTTTTTAATGTTTGTCACAGGAGATAAGGAACATTTTATTTCTCCTGAAATCCTCAGGAACACTTCAGCACTTCCATGTTCTGCAGCTTGAAGTGATAGAGCCATGCAGAACGTTTCCAGTGCAGGTATTGCTTCTTGCAATCACACCTAGTGTGTTTTCTGTAAAGCATTTAGGAAGAGATGAACTTCAGAAGAACTGTTTTGCTTTTTCTTCCGTTTATCCAAAGATTATTAAACTAATGACTATCATAACTTGTATGCAATAACAAGATGCAAGCCAAAGCCCTAAAGCCTCTTTGGATTAGATTGGACGAGATTTGCACTGGGGTTTAAATAGGGAACTGTTGGATTTGAATCTCTTTTCTCAGTTATTTAAGTTGATGGTCCTATTCTAACATCTCTGTGAAGGTATTATTTTCCCCTTCTTTCTTGAGTTGTGCTCAATTTACAATAACGTCAGAAGCTCAGTGATCTTGAAACAACTTTCTGTGCAAGCAACACAAAAAGCAAACAATTTACTATGGTAAGAGAGTTTGGCAGATATCAGTTATCACTAAAATCAATATTTCTGTTGTATAGAAAACAACACACTTTTCTTGGCCACACTTTATCCCTGGGAGCCTTTATAATACATTTCTGCACCATCATGTCAATGTATAGCTCTGTCAAATGTTAGATAGACTTAATATGGTAGCAGCAGGGGAGAAATGGGGTGTGATGAACCTTCAGGGTGTAACTCTTACATAGGTAACAAGAGAAAATTTCCAGTGGCATTTCATTTTTATCATTTTATCATTTGTGACAGCATAATTTGTAAATCCTTCTGTGTACCTTCAATCTCCTAATTCACAGTTTCTTGTTTTTTCTGTCGTGCACAACCCATTTCTGATGGAATGCAATGTGGATGCAGCCCAGAAGAATCAGAAATATTTCTCTTAGTAATAACAACATTTAAGGGTGAATTCCAGAAGCACTTCTTATTGCTTAACTTCACTCCCACAGAGCTCAGCGACAGAAGAATTAAGCCAAAATGGGTCCTTCAAAAAATTCCATATATATTGAAGTTTACAAATGATATTGTTTCCATTCTTCCAACAGCAGAATAAATTATTAAAAAAGAATTCAAATAAACCTAAATAAATACACTCGGGAAATAGGCTCAGAGAATTTTTGCAAGTATTAATCTCTCCACTGTTTTAACGTTTTCTTGCCTGATATTCATTAGAAAATAAATACATGGGTAAGGTATGCAAAAGTAAAACTGGGGGTGGGGGGGGGGGGAGGAGGAGGGGAGGAGGGATCATATTCCTTCAAGGATTTTAAGTATCACCCCATGAATGATTTCTGTCATTTTTTCATTATCAAAATGGAAAATATTTGCTCTCCTCAGAGGTACAGCATCTTGTAAACTTGCTTTAACAGGTTCCCAAACCACAGTGTAAGGCTTGTGACTGGCTTAATGATTCATTCCTCAAAAATGTTACCTTAATCAATTTTGGATTCTGTTTCCTCAGTGGTTTTCAAAAATGGGCTTGGCTTTGCACTCCAGTGGAGACAGTATCTCTTATAATGAAATCACATTTTTTAAAGACAGAAGGTGGAGTTTTTCACACCTATGACAGCTAGCTCCAGAGAGTCAGGAAAAAAAAATAATTTAGTTCATGAAGTTTTATTTTGGGAGTGTTTTTTTTCATTGTTGTTTCTTGTTTATCTGTTTCTGGTTTTGTTTATTTTGGGTTTTTTTTGGTGGCGGTATTTTTTGTTTGCATGTTTTCTTTTTTCCCTCACTTTCCTTTTATAAAGGCCCTATCTGTGCAGGTCTTCACTTGCTGGTCCAGAAGGGCTCTTCTCCAATGAGAAGCTTGTTACCAACAGCTCCACAATGGAGTTTGTTTCCTTTGAATAGCAGGTCACTCTTGCAAGCATGGCTTTTGTGTTATCAAATTAATTTAAAATATTCGGGTGGGTCTACATACCAAGTTCCAGAAAGAGAACTAATCCAAAAAGGGCTAGCAAGTCACTTCTTGCCACTACTGCAGCTACTTAGGAAGTATGATTTCCGTACAAGAGATCCATAGCTACCTTATTTTCTCTGTCTCTTTTGGAAACTAAACTGGGAAATTCAGGAGACAGCCTTGTTTGGATAACTTCTGTTTGCACTGTACCTAAAAATTAATCTCTGGTTACAGTGGTCTCTTCTAAGAGCAACTATCAAACAGAGACAAAGAATGGCTTGGGTGGGAAGGGACCTTAAAGCCCATTCAGTCCCAACCTCCTGCCATGGGCAGGGCTGCCCAGCGCCCAATCCAGCCTGGCCCTGAGTGCCTCCAGGAACAGGGCATTCACAGCTTCTCTGGGCATACTGTGGCAGTGCCTCACTGCTCTTTGAGTGAAAACTTACTTCCTAACACCAAACCTAAGTCTGCCTTGCACTTGTCCTTGTTGAATCTCATCAAGTTCTTGTGGATCCACTTTTCAAGCCTGTCCAGGTCTCTCTGGATGGTATCCCTTCCTCATTACCAACAGTGTGAGCTGTGGCACTGGAAAGAAGTTCAGAAAGCATCACTGATTGGCTCAGAATAGTATCTTTCAAGCCTTCTTCTACCACAAGTTATCGCATACACAAACACAAGAATTTAGCTAAGACTCCCAAGTCCTGGAACACTTACCCACTTGACAGCAACAAGGTGTACAACGCAAGTAACTGTTCCCTGTACTTCCAGTTTTGGAATGGGAATGGCATTGGGTGTTTTAAACACTCCATCTCTGTACTTCAGTTTTCTCCTAGGAAAATCGCCCACTGGTTCTATACTTCAAAAACAAAAGAACAAAACATAAACAAACAAAAACTCCAGATCCACAAAGACACGCCTATTTTCACTGAACAATGATTTTGCCTCTTTATCTAAATCCATCACAGCTTTAAGAGCTTATATTCCCCATATCTTATTTGGGTCTTTCTAACTGTAAGCAGCAATGTCTTCTTTCATCTGGATCTTTGTAGTTCTGTTCTGGACAGACGTTATCCTGTAACGAAGACTAGAGGTAAAGACGTATAAATAGTATTTATTTGTGGTCCTCCTTTTAAGACTTCAAAACATTCTGCAGATATTAACTGAAGCTTTACATCACGCCTGCCAGATAACACCCGTATCCTAAGATAGAGGTGTTCAAAAGCAGAGTCTTGTGCTTCCATGCTTCAGAGCACTGAACAGGCTGCCCGGAGTGGTTGTGGAATCTCCTTCTCTGAAGATATTCAAAACCTGCCTGGAGGCTTTCCTGTGTGTTCTGCTGTAGTGAATCTGCCTTAGCAGAGGGGCTGGCAGCAGGCCTTAGAAGCACAGAACCCCAAGCTAATGGGGACTTTCCATAACTATGTACTGCAGCATCTCCTCCTTTCCTTTATCCAAGTATTACCAGGCTGCTGAGCCTGCTTTTCTCTGCCCAGTTGGATTCAGTTGCAATTGCAACAGTTCCCATTCATCATCAATTAGCTGAGGTCCTCTCCATTGTAGAGAGGGCAAATTAACCTCTTTGCCAACAGCACGTTAAAACCACAATTTACTATTTACACTTGCTGTTTACTTCAGGAAGAAAACTACCTGCTTCGTTCCACACCAGTGACCCGAGCACGGAACAGCTGTCACGGCCTGGAAGCAGGCTGCCAGCAGACATACTGCACCATCATGAAGAACACCATTAAAACCAAAACCTAACACTGAAATGAGTTAGGTACCACAAACGATGGCCTTATACCACACTTTTCCCACACAAATAGTATAAATACTAAATTCACAGGACTGATTTCACAGAAAACCATTAATTGGTATTACACTTTCCAACTGGAACACGAATTATGCTAGGTTTTATTTTAAAAAGAGACACAAAAGGCCTCGCAACCTAGAGAAAAAAATAAGAACAAAACAAAGCAAGCAGATGGAAATCTTTGACCTTCATCTAATCTTCTGTTCAAGAGTTAGCTGTTTTGAGCACTACTAGATACCAAGAAATGTTCTCAAAATAGAATGCTCCCTCACAGAACCACTCCTATGTTCAACATTGCATCAAGTGCCATCAGTGGGATTCTTAGTGGAATCAGAACTTGGTATGGAGAC
The DNA here is from genome assembly GCF_038088225.1 of Cyrtonyx montezumae. Lineage (NCBI taxonomy): Eukaryota > Metazoa > Chordata > Aves > Galliformes > Odontophoridae > Cyrtonyx > Cyrtonyx montezumae. Next base: position 49,809,012 of record NW_027071824.1, read on the forward strand.
GCTTGGTTCTTACACAGCACTTGCACACACAGGCAGGAACATGAGCTCTCCCCAAGGAGAAGCCGAAGCCCACACTTGACATCTTACCCCCTTCGTATTTTTTTATTTTCCTCTCCTTGTTTCCTTGCCTGAAAGCAAGGTTTCTACAGTTTCTCTTTTATAACTCTCAGGACCAGATACAAAACTCAAGTACTTGAGGTCAGACACTGCAATTTGGAGAGTCTGAAATCAAGTGTAGATTTTAGTAAGATAGGCGTAGAGTCTGAAAGGACTTTTGTACAACCAAGTTTTGAACTTGAACAAGGAAGATAGGTGCCTCTGTCTAAGGAAATAAACATAAAATGAGAAACTCTCCTGAGTGCTGATTCAGGTAAAATGAGATTTCAATGTTTTACCTAAAATTATGTCATTGTTCCAACACAACAGAAGCTACCTTGTTCACAGAAAGCATAATGCTCTGCTTCAAAAGAACCCTGACAGCCCACAAGACAGGCAAATCAGCTTGAAATCACACTTTTTAAAGTCAAATGCATTTGGATTCTGAATTTGTTGAAATTATGCTTACTGTGCTTAGCATTTTCACCAAGGTGCAACAGCTTGTAATGTAGTAATAAAAAGGCACAAAACTTTATTGGTAAGACTAACCATGTCTCCAGCAATGGATATCCAGCCTGATTATTTTCCTCAAGCATAATGAGGATATTGTACAACACTCCCATGTTCTGTGAGAGCGAGCAGACAGCCCCTCAGCGATGCTGTGGCACAATTCTTCTGCCGGAGCACAAAGCTCCTCCATTCCCACCATTCCAGAACCACACTGATTCTCATCTTCTTCAACTGCATGGTTGAAAAGCAGCATTGTTGGAATCCCATCCTAACATGCGCTGGTCTGCTGCGAGCAGAACAGCACACCAAGGAACTGATCTTCTTAGGACTTGTTTCTGAAACTGTTATGGTTATTAGATCTGGAAAGCAATTGCAGGTCAAGCCATGTTAGGGAATTACAAAGTCCCAGCCAAGGAGCCTGGCTGCTGCAGTAGAAACCATTCCACACCTCCAGGAACTGGAAGCAGTTCAGGACACAGTACCAGCTTGGGAAGGAACCAACACAGAGGTCGCAGCAGAGCATGTTCAGATAAACCTGGAAAAGAACTTTACTAGCAATTATTTTCTTCATTTCTACACATATATTTTGACGAAAGAGTTAAAATACATATATATATATATATAAAGAAGAAATTCAGACTTCGCTTTAAGAATCCTTGGATTTAAATATATATATTTATTAAAAAGAGACATTGACTCTATGGCCAAGACATCATGCGTCTTAGAACAGGTTTTTACAGCCATGTTATAAAAACCCCTTAGCAAAGCAGTTATGCACTAGACTTCAAACACATGTACTCCAAGAATGACACTGGTGTGGAGGATCTTGTTTTACATCCATTTATTTTCGTCCCTCAGCAATTATAGCATAGTTTCAATACATTTCTAAAGCTATAGAGAGATACCAGGGCAACTAGAGTACATACAAGCCAAAGTTAAAATGGTAGACAGCTGAATTAAAAAAAAAAAAAAAAGAAAAAAAAAAGGAAAAAAAATAGAAGTATGCATTCAGCAGGAAATCTACAATACTTCATTCAATTTAGGCTTTGTTCTTTAGGGAACAAGGTGCTAACGTGCCATTTTCTCATAAAATGAATCATAATTGCTTCCAAAGAGTTTCCGCCGAAAATTTAGGTGGAAGCAAATAAGTGTAACACTAAACTTTCTCCTATAAATGTAGAAGCAACACTTTCTTGAATCAATTTCCACCCTCCAAATACCACTACTGCTTTTCCTACATAAGCCCACTGTTTTATTAAGGCATTAATATGCCCTGAGCAAAATGCTGGATATTAGCCAAAAAAGCCTAACAATTAAAGGCAAGCACCAAGTGATTATTTTTATAGACAGATTTCAAAATTTGCTCTGTAACTCACCTGCAGTTGGGAGTAGCACTTGAGGAAAAAAAAAAAAAAAGAGAGAAAATATTGCTTTTAATTACCTTGAGCAGAATGGCAGTGTTAATACCCCCTTTTCTCCCTCCAGGCTAACGTTTTTGAGCTAATCGTCTAGGTACCTAAGTAGGGACAGCATACTAAGACATAAACAGGGACATCTGTCCAAGAGCTTAATTTTCAGGCAACTCAGCACACAAAAATAAACCAGCGCCCCACACTAAGCAATTCCAATTACATCTCATTTTCCTCGAGAGGCAAGAATCTCACGTGCTGGATACCTCTGGTCTTAAAGCAAGATGGAGCCTGGACAGCAACATCACACGCTGCGCGTGCTCAGCCTGCCTTCCAGTCCTCCTTTCAAATCGGGCAAAGCTGCCACTTACCCAGCCCACTGCTGTAAGCACAGCCTTACAGAGCCTGGGATTAGGAAGGCAGCTTTCACGGCCTGCGCCAACAGCACGCAGCACCTCTTTCTGTCTACAAATTTAGGCAATACCAGCCCATTTGAGTTACCAGAGTATCCATGAAAGAAACACAACCAAATTATACATTTTATTCACATTTATTTTTCGCTTTTAGTGTGCTCACAGAAAATTAGAACACCTTAAGCAGGAGTTTAATAGCAATTTTTGTAAGCAAAGTTACATTCCATCTCTAAGTCAAATTGGTCAAAGCTTCTCCAGTATTTACAAAAACATGATAGACAAGATGCTACACAAAAAAAAATAAAAAACAAAATAAAAAAAAAACATTGCATCTGAAGAGTTTTCCTTTATTTTCAAAGACAACTGGAAAAGAAAGCGTCGTCTGCTGTAATCAAAAACATACCACAGTATAAACAGTAACCATTCCACTTATCACAGCTTGGTTGAGTTTAAAATTTGTGTTTAAAAGGTCCAAGATGACTGCAGTTTTACAAAAATGGGCAGGGTGGAAAGAGTTGCAAACTTCATGTGCTTCTGGATATCAAGATTTGTTTTTATACAATAGTCACAGTTAAAAACACCCTGCTGGTAATACATAATTACACTTTATTAAGGTCATAAACCAGCAATAAACAATAAAGCCTATACAACTTGTATTTCTACTTAATCACTGACTGATACAGCTAACATGAGATAAGTGAAAAGTTCCTATGGTTTAAATGAATTCCTAAGACTATGATCTCTTTATCTGGGTATTGATTTTTTTTTTCCTTTCCTTCTTAATCAAGACTTGTAGTGTTGTAAACCTTATAGAACATCTGCCTCACAAAATACATCGTAATAACTTTCTTTTAAAAAAAGACTAACCCCTCACATCACATCTCGTGGCACGGTTCTTGGCAATGGACGTGCCACGGATCCCCCACTGTGGCCCCTATCACTTCATCGAGATCCCTTATCGACCCACCCATCTCCTTCATATATGGGCGTGTCCAGACTGACAAAGAAAGTTTACATTTCTAATAAAGATGCAAAGTATGCAAAAAAAAAAAAAAAAAGGAAAAAAAAAACCGGAAAAAACATTAATACTGATGCCAAAATAAAAAAAATAAAAGGAAAGAAGGAAGGAGGCGGAGGGAGGCGGCGAGGCCCTCCTTCGCCCGTTGGAATGGTGGTAACAGAATGATTTGAGATGGGAAATCTGCGGGGAGAGAAAAAAAAGAAACGAGAACATCTTTTAAATCAATCCCTGGTTGTAGACAAGTTCTCCGAAACCAGTACCTGGCACCACTCCAACAAACAAACTGGGGAGGGGGAGGGGGGGGGGGGGAGAAAAGTTCGTCGGCGCGGGTCGGCGGCGGCTTTTACTCCGCCGCTTCGGCGGGGCCATCCGGACTGCTCTCGGACGGGGCCTCCTGCCGTGCCGCCGCCGCCGGCTCCTCCGCGGGGGCCGCCTCCTGCTGCTCTCCGCTGCCCGCCTCGCTCGTGGCTGCGGCGGCGTTCTCCTCCGCCGCCTTCTCCTGCTGCTGCTGCTGCTGCTCTTCGGCCGCCGGAGTCTCCTCTCCCGCCGCTTTCTCGGGGGCGGCCTCGTCCGATTTGGCCTCCTGCGAGTCCCCCGCCTCCTCCTTCGCCGCCTCGGCGCTGCCGGCGGCGGCCGCCGCGCTGGCGTCCTCGGCCGCGGCTTTGCCCTCCTCGCCGCCGGCCGCCTCAGGAGCCGCTGCCGCCTCCTCCTTGCCGCCCTCGGGCGCGGCGGCGGCGGCCTCGCTCTCTGCCCCCTCGCCGGCCTCCTTTTTGTTCTTTTTGAAGGAGAAGCCGCTCAGCTTAAAGGACTTCTTGAAGGAAAAGCGCTTCTTTTTTTTTTTCGGGGTCTCGCTGCTGGACGAGGGGGGTCGCGCCCTCCTCAGTCTTGGGGGAGGCTTCTCCCTCCGCCGGGGAGGCCGGCTCGGTGCTTTCCGCCTCGGCCGCCTCCTTCTCGGAGGCGGGCTCCGACGATGCCGCCTCCTCCTTGCCCGTCTCCTCGGCGGGCGCGCTGCCGTTGGCCTGCACCTCCTCCTTGCCCGCCTCCGCCGCTGCGGGGGAGGCGTCGCCGTTCACCTTCACGTGGCCGTTTTCCTGCAAGACAGCGACCGCGTTACCGGGGCAGCCCCGAGCGCCCGGCCGCCCTCCGCCGCCCCGCACCGGGCGCTCCCCCCAGCGGGCGGGTCGCTCCGCGGGACGGCCGCGAGGGGGCGCCGCGGCTCCACGCCGCGGAGGGCGGCCGCGCACCCCCGCCCCCGGCGCGCCCCGTCCGGCCGCCGCCGCGGCGCGGGGCGGGGGATGGCGAGGCGAAGCGAACAAAGCTCGCCCGGCCCCGGCCCCGGCCCCGGCCCCGCGCGTTGTCCCCTCCGCCGGCCGCCCCCCCGCCCCATTTGCATGGTGCGGGCGCCCACCAGCGAGGCTGGGGGCAGCCCGACAGCCGGGCGGAGTGCGGCGGGGGACCCGGCCCCGACGGCACCGCGCGTCCACCCGCAGAGGCATCGCGCCCATCGCCCGGCGCCGTCGGAAGGAGGTGAAGCGGGCGGAAAAGCCGAGCGATATAAGGTCCTTCCGTTTAGAAGCCATCGGGACGCACGCAATACACGAGGGATTTGTCTTTCTTTACGAAAAACAGTAATAAAATTAAAAAATGGACCCCCTCCCCCCACCTCCCCGACGCAGGAAAGATAATCATTCAAAGAAAGAATCGCTCAAAGCCAAACCCGTATTTAAAAAATAAAGAAAGGATTCCTTTGCCTTGAGTCGCAAAGATAAAAGGATTGCCCGTATTCTCCATTGAACGTGCCACCCGGGTATCAAAGGAAGAGGAATTAAGACAGGATGCAAAAGAGAGTCCGTCCAAGTCGGCTTAAAAAAAGGAGTAGGTTTAATCTTTCGGAATCATTTGGTTTTTTTTTCGTTTGTTTCGTTTGGTTTTTTTTTTTTGTTTTTTTTTTACCTGTCCATTCGCCTTGGAGGGAGACGCGGCCACCGCTTCCCCGGGCTTCTCGGCGGCGGCTTCGCCCTTCGCAGCTGTCTTGGAGAACTGGGCACCCATGCTGGCTTATTCAACAAAGAAACTCAACAGATCCAAAAGGAGGGGAAACAAAGAGCGTCGAGTCGGTATAAATAGCGGGCGACCGGCAGCGGCAGCGACACACACACACACCAGAGGGGGAAAAAAAAAGAGAAGAGAGAACAGAACCGATTATAATGCACTCCTTTTAAAAAAATTTAAAGTTGAAGAGATCAAAAAAAAAAAAAAAGCAGCAGCAGCAGCACAGGAGGGAGGGGAAAAAAAAGGGAGGAAAAAAGTCGAGCAAAAAAAAAAAAAAAGAGCCCAAGTTTAGTAAAAAGAAGTAATAAAAAATCCCAGATTTGTAGCCGTACTGTAGACAAGGAGAAAATGGAGAAATCTCCCTGGTTGCTAATAAGATGCGGAGTCCAACGCCCAAGTGCACAGATGAATGGGCTTCCCGAGCGGTGACGGCAGCCCTCCGCCCGGCGCCGGCCAATCGCCGCCGCGCCACACAAAGGGGGGCGGGGCCTGGCCGCCCGGCGAACAATGGAGCCGCGATGGCAGCGGTTTGAAATCAGCCCCCGGCCGATAATGAATGTGCCGCTCCGGCGCGGGCGGGCGCGCGGAGCTCCTCCGCGCCGGGGAGCGAACAAAACACCCAAATAAAGCGGGGCGGGCGGGCAGGGACAATGGTGCGCGGGGCGTGCGGGGAGCGCGAGTGGGAGCCCGTCCGCCCGCCCCCACCCGCTGCCGCCGTGAGAGCAACAGATAGTGTGTGGGGAGGGGGGGAGAGCGGGAAGGAGGAGATTTTATTTATTTCATTATTATAATATATATTTTTTTCCTCCTTTTCTTCCCTAGGTTTAATTGGTCGCGATTGTAAAATCGCCTCCAATTTGGAAGGTATTTGAACCACGTAGATCGGGTTTCGCCAAACGCGATCACGAGGCGAAGGGAGTGGGTCTGTAGGCCAGATGTGGCCGGGCAGCGGCCGCCCCCTCTTCCCCCCCATCCCCTCCCCCGCGCGATACGGGTTCGGAATAAAATACGCGGCGATCCGCCCGCGGCCCTAATTAAACCCTGCTGTCTGATTATCCCCGAGTTGTGTTTTCAAAGTATTTTCCGCGACGGTGACCCACTTCCAGCCCCGCGTTTCCGCGCCGGAGCAGCGGGCGCGCAGTCAGCGGGAGGTGCCGCGGTGCCGGAGCCGGGGCGCTCCCCTCGGGCGCTGGCGGTCGAGACAGCTCCCACCGATTCCTCCTCTCGGGGAAGCGCTCCGTTCCGCGCCGGGAAACGCTTCTCCGACCACCTCCCCCGCCCCCCCCCCTCCACTCATACACCCCCCGGTGCCCCCTCCGTTTGCAGCAGTAGAGCGTCAGACCGGCCCTTCCCAAACGTTCGCCTCATCGCTCCCCGCACGCCCGCTGCTTATAAGCGCGGAGAGAGAAGCGATTCTCATATCGAAGGGCTGCGGAGCGGAGACGCTCGGCCACGCCGCCCACCTCCCTCCCCTTGCTGATCGCCCGGGGCCGAGGGGCTTTGTGTGACCGCCGCGTCCCCGCAGCAGTGATTTGCAGGAAATCGGTCCAGGAAATATTAAGGGTTGGGGTTAGTGGTTTTTGTGTGTGTGTGGCTTTTTTAAAAAATGTTTTTCTAGGTGTTTTGTTTGGGTTTTTTTTTTCGAGAAAAATGAAGCATCTGCCATTGCGCATCGCCCCCTGCCCGGCCCCACCGCTGCCAGCCGCTCCCTTTGTCTCGGCCGAGCAGAGACGAGCGGCCCCCGCGGGGAACCCACGCGTGCCCGAGCCCTCCGCGGGGAGGGGCGGAGGGGCCGCCGCGCCCCGGGGCTTCCCCGGTCCCGGGGCGGTCTCCACGGCACGGTCCGGAGCCGCCTCCCGCGGGCGGCGTCACCTGCGGCCTCTGGCGGGTGGGAACGGGGTCGTGGAGGCAGCCGGACCCCCCCCGCCCGGACACGCCCTCCCGGGGAAGGCGGCAGGGGCGCGGCGGGTGCTCGGCGAGCGTTTGCGCGACCGAGGGGCGAGGAGAGGCGGAGGTCTTCGTGAGCCGCTTCCCGAGGGAGCTCCGAGCTCGGAGCTTGCTCTGCTCCCTCTTCATTTGGATCGTCGCTTTATTTTTCCATATAATTATTTTATCCACGCTAGTCAAGATACCAGCTCACGGAGAACACCTTGAAGACCGTGCCAGGACTTCACAGCCAGCATCAGAAGCCACCAGTCCGTCCACCTGCACCGGGATTTCACCTGCGTGGGCATCCGCGAGTTCCCTTTCTGCCGTAGCAACGTATGGATCTCAGAGCGGTGGCACTGAAAGATTGCACAGAGCGGCTGTGGGAGTTTTGGCAGCAATATGCTTTGCAAAATCGTCGTTTTCAACCGTTTCAATGTTTTACAACTTTGAAAGAAAAAAGAAATAAGATGGAAAGATTTTGTTTGATATTATTCTGGACTCTCAGATCCTCCAGTTGTTCTCTGGAGTGGACGAACAAGAAGCCTGGAATAACTGCACACTTTCTGTCAGTCCCGGTGCATCGCAATCCAGACAGCTGTGTTCTAGCAGAGACCCCTCGATGTGAGGTGCCACCACCAGATGTAACCCCGTGGCTTGCTCATGGCCCAGCCACTGGGCTGCTCGCTGTCACACCACACCTTTAGGACCCCAGCAAGAACAGTTACGCTGCAGGGGAGATTCCTCATTCTTAATCTTGCACTTTGCTTAAGTTCTTGATCTTTTCATCTCCTTCCAAAGGGGGAAAAAAAGGGTGGTGGGGGGGGGAAAGCAGTAGAATGCTGCCAACAAACCTCCACCCTGACTGGTGTATTGCAAAAGGACTAATGAAATATGAGTGTGGATCACACCATTGTGCTGCGGCGGCTTCCACACAAAAAGGTCACTGGCTCATAGAATATCCCGAGTTGGAAGGGACCCAACAAGGACCATCTTGCAGCATTTGTCTGGCAGGACCAGTGATGTACCAGGTCTTCAAGAGATAGAGTGTTTGAAAAAATGATTCCACTGTAATTGTATTTTGGCTTCTACTGCAAGAGCTGTGTCAGCAAGTAGTTATATTCCCTTTGTGCTATGGTAACGTTTCTAAGAACCTCAGCTGAAGGACAGCTATGAGATGCCCAAAAGTGAATGAGAAGGGGTGGCTCCGGGTTCCCCTCCCATTGCCATACTAAAGGCCATGCCTCACCCTAGCCCACTGCCTGATCTCCAGTTGCACACTGTACCCCTGAAGTTGGCTTGTCAGCAGTGCTGACAACACATGACCCCTCGCAGCACACTTTGCCCATGATTGGTTTTACTCTCTCCTGTTGGGAAGTGGGAGGGCTGAGATGGGGTTGATGGAAAATTGGAATGGTGCTGCCCAGTAAACCCACAGAGCCACTGCCTCTGAGTTACGACTGCTCACCTGTGACGCAGTGTTTGCTGATACTGTGTGCCTCACAGCTGCTCTCTCAGAGCCCCAGAAAAGCCAACTGTGACACCCAGCCCCAGCCAGGGTAAAAGTACCATAGTCAGCACTTTTAATTCCAGTTAAATGTTGAAACTTTCAGAAACTTGTCCCAACTTGCTACCTGTAGACAGGACACAAATGTATTTTAACACGTTTGCTGGCAAGTGCACTAAAATGCAACACGCCCCATCAACACTGCGGGTCTGAAATCACGTTAATTAAAAGTTTTTCACTGACACTTTATTTTTTTTTAAATACACCTTTATCCTCGTCCAGACAAGCCTTTAAAGGAAAGTGAATCTCAGGGCGGTTTTGTAAGTGGGAGCGCAGTGTTTACTGGAATCCTGATACCCCACATGAGTTCTGATGGTCCTGGCTTTGTCTCTCCTGTGCAGGCCCTACCTGAGAGGTGCTGGAATCTCGGAGACGTGAGAAGCTTCTCTCTGTCCAGTCAAGGCAGCAGCTGCACCAAAATGATCCTACCAATAGATAGCATTCCCTGTGTCCCATTTGCCCTGCAGCCTTCTCCTGGCTTGTAATTAAGGAGAAACAGTGTAAAATAATCATAAGGAAGAGAACTTCTTGCTTTCTTGTTAGGCTGGGACAGTGAGGAAACTTCTTCCTTCTTTTAATTTGTATGCACTAATAATGAGAGAATTGGACTGTGTGAGCTGTAGAATATAAAAATTTCAAGTTATGAAGCTAAATGCAGATTTATAGAATAGTTGCATCTTATCCTGATCCCAAGTAATGAATATTTCGTCGTGTCCTCACCAGCACTGAGATTTCTCACTGACCCATCATTCTGGTTCCTTCAAGTTTAATCTGGGCTTGGTACGATGCTATCAACGATGCTTTTAACCTTTACATCACTCCCAGCCATTATAAGCCTTTTAACTAATATTTGCCAAGCTTTTATTAACTTAATGCATTCTACAATGTTTGTTAAATAGGATCCAGTCCGTTTGAACATCCGGTGTGCTGTGAAGCTGGAAACTTAACACAGCTTGTATGTTTTAAAGGTACCATGCAGTTTGTGTTTCTCATATCTAATAAAAATTTATATATCTTCCAACCAACCAAGTAACCAGGGATCAGTAACAAGGCTGGTTACTGCTGGGAAAATAATAATAATACAAAAAAAAAAAAAAAAAAAAGAAAAAGAAAAAAGTAAAAGACTCACAAACTAAAATCAAGAATAAGAAAAAACAACAATGAATCCAACCCAATCCAAACAAAAATTCCTTAGATCCTAACAAGCAAAACCACTCCAGTATAGCTCAAGGCCCTCTCTCAGGAGCAATCACTGCAAGAAACAACAGCTTCCACACAGGGTGTGAATGCACCACAAAGTGACTGCTCCCTGGTATGTGCTGCTCCTGCTTTTAAGAATTGCATTTCAGAAGCAAAAAAAATTGGCATCAGGGCTCCATTGTATCAAGAAATAAATGGGCAAAAAGCCGAAATAGCTGCCATGCAGTGGGTAGTTACATTTTACATCTGTCAGTTCCAGGGACAGATGTTTCTCAGGCTGCCGCTCCCCAGCAGTTTCACCCAGGCTGGGTTGCTACTGTATCAGTCCTTTGCTCCCTTCATTCCTGTGTTCTGGCCTTTCTGCTCCACTCCTTCCATTGTGTATGCCCTGGCTTTCAGCTGACCTCATGATAAGCTATTTCAGATAATTACACCAGATGAAAACTGCTCCCCTCTCACTTCTTTCTCTCTTTCTATCTTTTTCTCTCTCTTTTGTGGGGAGGAAGGGGGAGTAGCAGTTTCCTGCATGTTTAGCTTCTGTATTTCTTGGTGTGGCCAGACAAGCAGAAGCAATGACATGCAGGTGATAACCTGATTTGGAATAAAGGTAAGCTGTAGTCCAAATGACATTTGCTTTTAACAGCACCATTGCCTTGCACAATCCCCCTTTCTCTGCAACTTCACTTCCATTTTCCTATTCCTCCTTCCATTTTGACTGGAGGACTGATCTGAGTGAAAAATACTTTATGACCAGGTATTCATTAGATGGATAAGCAGGTGATGCCTCATAATGTTTGTTTGAAAGAGCAGGTGCGCTTTAATAATTAATGATGTGTAACTACAGCATTTTTGGTCAACAAGCCAGCCCAGTTATGAATTTCAGCTAGAGTGGGAGTGGGGAACGTGAATTAGACTGTCACCATGCACAATGACACTAAGAAATGTCACAAGGTGAGCTGAAACTGAAACACAGGACTACCCAAAATTCAGACTCTGTCTGAGAGCATCAAGATGCTTCTCGAACTCCATCAGCTCAGGGCCTTGCCCACTGCCCTGGGAAGTCTGTTCAGTGCCTGACCACCCTCTAGCAAAGAATCTTCCTGATATCCAGCCTGTCATATATCTCACCTCTCCATAGGGCTCTTGATGTATGAAGAAAGCCGAGTGCCAGTCTATAAATTGCTGATAGGTGGAGGCTGGTATTCTGGGCCTTGTTTTGTGGCTCACTGTACATGAACAAATGCAGCACAACCACAAGGTGCAAAAGGCTGACAGTATATGTTTATTACTATTATTGTTATTGTTATTATTAATAATCATAGCTCAATAAGGCTTTTGCTTCAGGTATCCAGAATAAACACTGTGTAGTATATCCCAAAAGCTAGCAGAAATGCATGAGATCTATATTGCCAGGTGTGCTGGAAGGGCACAGATTTGATATCAGAGGTCAGTTATTCCCTGGCTATACAGAAAACCATCTAAATTAGGAAATAGGAAGCATTTGTGCCTGCCTCAGAGTCTTAGATTCCAGATGCTGAGCTGTTAGGAAGTACTTCCCCTCACTCAGCAGCAGGCACACTGACCTCTTTCCTGCGGTGAGGTGCATTAGCCCCTTTGAAAGTTTAAGAGGCAGTCCCCTTTCATCTAGAAGCTCAGTGGTGGGGCTCAGGAAACATGGGTTTAATTCCCACCTAAGAAAAATGGGAAAAAAATGTAATCCCTTCATTTATCTCCACCTGCTTTTCCCTCGAAGTTCTAGGGTGAGAGAGTATGAGCACAAGTGTTTTCATTTTCTCTTTCTGAAGCTGTTCAGCAAATGAACAAGAGTAGCTCCTTCGAATGAGGAATTACATAGTAATTGCTCAAAAAAAAAAAAAATCACCACCACCACCAACAACAAAAAACAAAAACAAAACAACATGATTCTGCAGTCTAATTGCTTAATTGCTCAGGGTACTTCTCTGGGACCAGGAGAGGGCTTGCCTTAGGCCTTTGCTCTGACAAAAATGCTGCCATTTTGTACTTTGTAGCTCTTGGAGCAAGAATTGGCACCCAGGGTCCAGTTCTGACTTCAATACACAGCCACAATCTCATTTTCTCTCATCCCTCAGCCTCACAGATAATTAATTCTTTTCAATGTGGAGCTGGTGCAGCCTTGCACCCTCATGGTTCACTCAGGGGCAGGAGTAAATTTTGCGCCATGGTCCCTACCTCACCCCATGATATGACCTTCTCCATGATCAGGGTAGCTCAGTGCCCATGGAATTACAGGGCTGAGATCATTGCTCTGTATATAAGCCAGGCAGAGGCCTCCTCCATGCCTGTGTATGCCTTGGAATGCTACTTCTGAAGCACTGAGGACAGAGGAGCTCTAAGGTGAGACATGGTGCGTTAGTTGGGCAACTCTGGGCAAACCACTAGGAGAGTCCAACTCACTTATACAGCAAATCGAATTGTTACGATGATATAGGTAAGTAGGACGAGAACCACCAGTTTAAGGGGTAATACAAACTACTCTCTGTGTTGAGGGGATTGATTCAATATCTTAGTGTAAGAAATGAGTAATTAAAGCTATTTTCCTAACAGCAGCTTTAGCCATTTGCTGTATAAAGTTCCTGCATCCGCATACTGACTCCTGAATGTGTAGTAACTGGGGCAATGGAGAGGTCATTTCTGTAACTGATATTGCAAGAAACCACAGCTATGAGACCAAAGACTGCAGGCCATTAAATTAAGGGTTGCTAAAACAAATAGACTAACAATTACAATTCATTTGTTTGATTTAGAATGGTACATATGCCCAAAATAAGAGACAGGAGAGATTATTGGGAAAAGAGCTAGTTGAAGACAGGGATGTTTGTGTTCATAATTCTGCCCTGTGACAACTGGAGGAAGTTGCTTTAGCTACATCTGCCCTGGGGACTAGGGTGCTGGGCATTATCTGTAGTACATCTTATGGGAGTGCTGGAAGCAGATATGGAGATATGCACAGATTATATTACTCCCTGCACTGATGATGTAAATTTTCTGCCTTGAACTCTCTATATCTATGCTGTTAAACACATCTTGTTCCCATGCTACTATCAAGCCATTGTCAAGCAAAGGCAACTGGCAGGCTTCATGAATAAACACAGACTTGAAAAAAAAGTGTGTAATAGATGGAAACAGGTACAAGTGATCCAAGAGGAATGTAGAAGTTCTGTCTGAGTGTACAGGGATGGGGCTAGGAAAGCCAAAGCACACCTCAGATTGACTCTGGTGAGGGACAAAAATGTCTTCCGCATGCATTATCAGCTAGGGAAGACTGGGAAAAACATGAGCCCACTGCTGAATGGGACAGGGGTCCTTGTGGCAAATGACGCAGTAAGGCCTAGGTGCTCAATATTTTTGCTTCAGTCTTTACTGGTAAAACCAGCCTTCAGGAACATCAGGCCTCTGAGACAAGAGGGGAAGTCTGGAAAGAAGACATACCATCTATTGAGAAGAACCAGAGTAAGGGACGTTAAAGTAAATACAATGTGCAAGTCCATGGGATCTTTTGATATGTATTCAGGAGAGCTGAGGAAGTACCTGACATCACTACAAGGATACTCTTGATTGTCCTTGAAATGCTGTAATAATCCAAGACAGGATCCTGAGGACTGGAAAAAAGCAAGTATCTCTCTTGTCATCGAGTAGGGCAAGAAAGAGGATCTGGGGAAGTATACGCATGTCTGCTTCACCTCAGTTGTCAAGGAAAGATTGTGAAGTGTTCATCACTGAAGATGCTCAGAAACTGTCTGGACACAGAAAGCAGCTCTTGATGGCCTTGTGTGAGGAGAGGACTTGAACTGGACAGTGCCTACCAGGATCTTTCCCTCTCGGTGATGTAGTGGCGATGTGTGATTCAGTGTGACACACCATATTCATTGGGGCTCCAGCTACACCTATCCTCACTTCAGACTGTGCCTCAGTTAAATGGTTTATGAAACATGGATATTACTACAACCTCATATGCATTGGAAGAATAAGTACACCAGTGATTGTGACGTGCTTTCAGTAAATGGGGCATACAAACACCTCCTATAGATGTTTATAGGAAAGAGATCTTTTTTCACCCTGTACAGTACAAATTACATTGAAAAGTAGGAAAACAATGTCTGTAATAATGTTCATGAAATTAGTTCTAGGAAGCTGAGAAAATCATAGGTTTAATGTGAACCCCCGCTTTTATAAGTTCCCATGACTTCTCTGGTACTATGTTAGAGACTATACAGAGCAGAAGAAGTTATGTCATAGTAATTTTTGTTTATTCCTTTTAAATTACACTTTCTCACTCTGTAGTAAGGTTTCCCATTTCCTCCTTGCAGCTATAAAAGACTAGCTTAGATCTGTTTAGGCTCAAGCAACACACATTCTTTTATTGACAAAAGCAGATGGTAATTTCCCACACAATCAATTTCCTTTCCACTGGTTGGCATGTGAGACCCAGGGAATGTACTGGAGGATACATTGTCATACCTCTCCTGCCTCTGGGTGCCCTCTTAGCACACAGAAGAGCCCACAACCTGTGTGCCCACAAGCAATCTGAGTTACTGGAAACTATTTTACATTTGGCTTAGATCTATTTTGGCAATCTTCTATTGTAACCTTTACTTCTTCCTTCTTAGCATGTAAATGTCCTTTTTATAGCTGCTATTCCTACAAAATTTATAGTTCTCTTTTCTTCAAGCTTCTCATTCCCGCTTCCTCATTTTTATTTAAGTTACTCCCTTTTCTTCTCTCAGGCATGCTGACTACCTAAAATGTGCAGTATGTTCAAGTGGTGAGACCTTGCGTCTTCCTCAGATCCTCTGCTATCCAGTTTTCAATCTTCAAAGTGACAGTAATGATCTTTTAGCCGTTTTGCCTCTTGAGTTTATGAGGAGCATTATTTTCTTCCTTCATATGCTTCCTTAAAACTCTTCCTCTACACCTACCAGCACAGACCAATGCCTGATTACTATGTTGACTTCCATTTTCTTTTCTTTGGGATCCCTTTGCATTTATTGGTAATTACTTAGTGTATGCAAGCTCTGTGGGGTCAGGCCTGCCTCTGTGGGCTGGTGGTGCCTTATCAGCACAGGGACATAAAAAGTGCAGATTTAAGCTGTAGAGGTGCTTTAATCTTGGCAGCTCTCCAGTTTCTCTGGGCACAGTTCCCTTTTCTGCATCTTACTCAGCTCTGCCAGGGAGTATGTGCGGCTCCCTTGCTGTGTGGGCATAGAGCCTGTAAAAGAGCTTTGGAGCAACAACTGGTTCAACACAGCACATGCAAGGAACAATTTATCTTTCATTCTTAGCCCACCATACATCATGGGCACTTTCATTTCTTTTTCTTTAGCTCTGTCAGGATTTTTAGATTGCTTTTCATATGGCTATGTTCAGCACTGTTTCTTTCATCATCATTTTCATTTAAATTTTTCACTCATGTACAAAGAAAAAATTCTGAAACAGACTAATAGAGCATCTGCTCATTTCAATGTTTATAAACCTAATATTGCACTCACAGTATTGAGAAATGGTGAAACTGTTTTCTTTAAATAAGAATTTTATGAAACATTTATAATCACAGGAAGTTTTTGCATTCTTAATTCTTGTACAGTTTGTACATACAGTAGCATTTGAGATGCATCCATCAGTGTTCTGGCAGTCAGGGAAGCAGCAAACGTGAAGCACCTCCACTCTAGTCAGAGCTGGTAAAACTCAAGCCAAAAATGATGGGAAAGTCACAGTTCTTACTGGATGTGCCATTGGGTTTTTACTGCCCAAAGAAAACAGGTAACACCTCACTTTTGGGGAACTTCTTCCAAGCTCTGTATGCTTGCATCCTTCTTCTGAGTACAGGCTGCAACTCCTGTGCTGATTGCAAATAGAAAGTTGCATTCAGACAGAATAAACATGGAATCATGTCTGGGTTAAATGAGTAAACTTTGAGTCAAGTCTGCAAAGTTTTTATGGAAAACAAATTTGAGATTTCAATTATATTTACACTAAAAAAGTCTTGGGGTATACAAACATCTTACTGTGCTACTGAAGTTTTCAAGCAAAGGGCCAGAGGGATTATTGGGAAGTTTGGATAAGGACAGTTTGTGATGGGGTTGAAGAAAGATCCAGGGTTTGGCTGAAGCTGACCGTGGACTGGAAGGGACCAGTAAATTACAGCTGCTCAGCCCTGCAGTAGTGCCATAATGCTGTAGTGTCAGTGTCCTTTAGAGCTGTCTTCTGCAAGCACAGCCTGCTGCTCAGTGTACTGCTTACCGTCACAGGAAAGGGCATTTTCTCTTCTTAGTACTGTTAGCTTGAATTTTGAAGCAAATAACCTCCTTTCAAGTAGTTGTAGAGAGCCTAAAGGTCACCCCTGAACCTCCTCTTCTTCAGACTGAACAATCCCACCTCCCTCAGCCTCTCCTCAGAAGGCTTATGCTCCAGACCCCTCACCAGTTTCATTGACCTTCTCTGGACACACTCTAGGGTCTCAGTGTCTTTCTTTAGTGAGAGGCCCAAAGCTGAACACAGCACTCAAGGTGTTGCCTCACCAGTGTCGAGTACAGAGGGATGATCACATCCTTACTCCAGCTGGCAACACTGTTTCTGCTACAAGCCAGGATTCCATTGGCCTCTTGGCCACCTGGGCACACTGCTGACTCATGTTCAGCCAAGCATCAACCAATATCCCCAGGTTCATTTCTTCTACTCAGTCTTCCAGCCTCTCTGCCTCAAGCCTGTAGCATTGCCTGGCGTTATTTTGGCAAAGTGAAGGACGTGGTGCTTGGTCTTGTTGAATTTGTTTGTTTGTGTCTATTTTTTTTTCTGGTGAAACAATGTGGGAAACATAATTTAAGTTTATTGGCTGTTGCAACAGACTGGTGGTAGAAGACTGTGATCTCCAGCTTGTTGCTGTGGTCAGACAAATGCTTGGGACAGTACATTTCAGCCTGGAGAAAATGCATACCTCCAAGGTGGGCTATGTGTCTTCAGAGATGTTTCTAGCAGTTCTGTTCAGAAACTCTGGTAAAGGAACCTCCGTTTCAGTGCCCCCAGTAGGTGGCCTTATGCCCATGGGTGGGAGAGTTGAGGGAGTGGGCATATAAATTATTAATAGAACAAAAGTTCCCTGTGTGTTAGGAGAAAATAGAGATTCTCACCAGCAGTATATCTGGGTGTATCATAACATAATGCCTCAAAACAAGGTCTGGTGTGAGCCATTGTTCCTCTTTCTCAAGCCTTCATAAATGGCCATGTAGAGATAGCACCAAATTTGTCAAAAAAAGAACATTTGATGGTTTTGTTTTTATGTGTATGCATATTTGTTTTCTTTTTGCATTAAGCTACTTGGACACCTCATTATACGTAAACACTTTCCAATGCCATTTGTTTCACTGAACAGAATTCATCTCGAGCTCCTCACAAGCACTGTACCAGTGTGATACTCCGAGCTTTAAATGACCAGTTACTAGTCTTCAAGAAAAGTAACAGAATATAAAACAGAAGCATTCAGACCCAGTATTTCTTAGTTTTATTTTTTAGTAAATGCTGGTAGATTGTGAACTCAATTAAATACTGAGGAAGTCTTCCTAACAGTGTTTTTAAACTTTGTATTTCAAAACACAAGTACATCTATGTGAAAACATATGTTATGCATTGACTCACAAATCCATTCATCACACACAAATCCTTACAAATATCTCAAGATTGCTGCAGTCAGAGAGCGATAAGAGAACTTAAGTTCTGCCTTTAATTCTGCTTTACTCAGCGTATGTGTTTACATATGTCAGCTGTAGATAACATTTCTGAAATGTATTTTTGGTAAATTCAGTACACATGTTAAGGTACACTTCATTAACAAAGATATGGTTTAGTATTTAGTAGATCTTAACTTCTGAAGAAATGTATGTATAGGACAAGGAGAAAATCACCACCATCTTTGCTGCACCATGCTTTGTTAATAATCTTTGGTAGATGGATATTGTTCTCTTTCAAGCAGTTTCCACAGGGTTAGTATATGAAATGTGTCACTTTCTAACTAATTTTAGTGGCAATTTGTAACAGCGAATGCATGAAAATTGTAGATATTTGCTGAGAACTGTTTTGTAACCAGGTCAAAAAGTCCTGTAGGAGAATCTGCTATGCTGTCTCAGTCTCCTCACCCTGTTGCAAATCTTTGTAAACAATAGTTGTATTTATTAGAATAGAAGTAGTAACACAGTAAGGCTTCCCAGGGTGGCTGCCACCTGCCAAATATCAATGAATGGGTAGGTTGCCCCAAGCATGAGATTTCCAATTAGATGAGACAAACAGGAATGGGAAGAAGGACAGGGCAGCAGGAAACTCTCTGCAGATGCATGTGTCCTGTGCTTCCTGGATAGGTTCCTGTTATTCCTAGCAGCTGCCCTCCTCTTTACCGCCCAAAGCCATATGGAAGAAGAAATAAGGTGAGTGGAAAGCATCACCTTTCTCTTCAAAACCTCAAAGCTGGGAGATCTGCTCTGGACAGCTGGGAGCCTAGCATTACTGCAACCATCTGTCATCTGCTTCTCTTCCTTATCATGAGTATACCAATGCTCAATGACTGCAGACAAGATCCACTGTCTGCAACTGAAGCAGGAGGCAGCCGGGAGGGCTCACTGTCTTCTACTGGCAGATTGGACCTGGAAAATGGTTTTGCTCTCTTTTTGCAGATGAACAACAAAGGAGCTAAATAATTTCCTGGAGGTCACACGAAATGTCAGCAGAAAAAGGGAGTACAAAACTTATTTTTCCTGAGGCTAACACCGCACTTTGAGTCTAAAATCTCAGCAGCTCTGATATGAACAAAAGGAAGTCAAGGAAAGAGGAAGAAGGATTAGTGGAGGCAGAGCATGCAGCCTCACAGCTACTCCTATGCAGCATGTTAATGGAAGCTAAGCTTCTGCACAGTAGCATGGCAAGCAGCATAGGAAATGAAAATATTGGCAGAAATGTTGCCTGGGACAGTAGTTTATGCCCTGTTTCTAGGGCTCTATCTGAATGCCTCACGGTCATTAGCAGATCTTATCCTCACAAAATCATAGTGGGGAGGAACAGTTTTATCCCCATCTTGGGAAGGCAGAATCAGACAGGCAATTGATGAAATGTGTTATCTTGAGGTCCCTGGGAAGGCTGAGGCTGGGTTCAGCAGTAGAGCAAAAACATTGTGAGTTTCATTCTATATTCCTCAATCCCCTAAATCACCTTCTCTAAATTGGATTTTTATGAATCTGAAGTCCACTGCACTATCTATGTTTATATTGCTCTCTGAGAGAGTAGCATGCCTTTTGCTTCCTTGGCCTGGGAATTTGTTAGGAGCTTTTTAAATAGAATTATATAGAAAGATGTACATGCTGCAAGATTAGGGAGGCTGAGGATGTTGAAGCCAAAGGAACAATTTCATTTGATCACCAGCCTCAGGGTATTTGGCTGTAGGAGTGAGTAGCCTTGGGAAGCTGCTCCTAAGGAGCTGGAGGAACATGAGTTTGGCACTGATGGAATTGAGATTGAGAAGGGGCAACAGATTTTTAAACATTTTATTTTTGGCAATGGATCTGAAGGGAGGTGGGCATGGTTGCTCCCAAAACGGTACCTCTTTTTCCCAAGCAGTACCATCATGTCACACACTTTCTGCAGCTCTATCAAAAGGGTGGTGTAAATGTTGGAATCCCAGTTTCCTCTGTATTACTCTCTGTTGTAAGAAATTTCAAGCCTCTCCCTTGCCGTTCACCTCTCAGAAGAGCATTTTAGGATGTATTCTCAGCTTTGGAATGTACTGATTGTTATATGCTCTTGAGATCTTGTGTATTTTTGCCTTCTCCTTTTATACTGAGTCGTGGCACAGCTATTCAATTTGCCCACTGCTTGAGCACCCCTCCTCCCATCCCAAGAACAAAGTCACTCACTGCATATAAGTCTCACTGCTTATAAATGCAGTGTTCCTGAGGCTTCAGTCAGAATGACAATTCCAGGTTTTGATCTGTTCTTCCCAAGATAGGGCTCAGAGCCCTGGAACCACTCTGAACATTTATGAGTGGGTCCATTAAACCGAAAGAAAATCACATTATTTCTATCCTAGCTTCATACCTAGTTTGCAATCACTGATAGATCTGTAAGAGTCCTGGCGTTGTAGGCTAAGGTACTAGTTGAAATGTGTAATGCTCTGGAGAAAAAGGACAGAGCACTGTATGGGCATTAAGTTGACCAGTTATTTGTATTTACTTACTAACATGTTGTTTGTAGGTCTGAACTTCAGTCATTGTTTGCTTGATGACATTGTAGGCAAGTATATATTTTGTTTATTTTCACATTGGAAAGAGCAACTCATCAAGCTAAACACTGAGAATTTTATCCCCCTTTATCACTGCAGGATCATGTTGTGTCCTGTTAGCTGGTATCACAGCAGAGTCTTTGTTTGTGTAATGTTAGACTAGAGTGTTCAACATAATGAATACCCTCTTACAGCTGGTTTACACAAGGATCGATGCCATTTTTTCACAATGAGTTTTTCTAATATATGCCTGTATATGAACAGTCAACACAACCTATAAGAATTTGAAACTCCCATCTGGACAGTATATTTGACTCTCATATTCAGGAATATTTATAACATGCTCTATTAAAATTGTTTTCTAGTTCTTTCATTTTAAATAATTTGTGAGAATATGTTTGTACACTAGATAATTTCATTTTCTTTTGCTTAATGCTTACATCTTGGTATTATAATTTTTTATTTTCTGCTATTTCATTACTTTCTCGGGAGCCTGCCAAATTGCCAGTCACTTTTCTCAGATTTTCTATTCTATAAAGCACTGTCCACTGTGTTGTTACTTTGATTATTTTTTTCTAATCTGTGTCATCCATGGCAGGAGAATAAACATGTTAGGTTCTCAGGTATCTGGCTATCATCAGAAGAGAAGGGCTTTGGCATTAGATTGCTTGTGATTTTGTTCAGGGTCACAGAATCATGCACAGAAATGAGAGCATCTAATCAGAACTAACTTCTCTCAGAACAGAAGCTACCTTCAAGTAGCATCATCTGTTCTGCCTGTATAACTGGTGTAGCACACTCAAGCATAATCAGTATTGTTACCACAGAATGGAAGACATAATAATACATTTATGTCTCTACACTCAGGAATAAAAATAAAGAGAGGGAAAGGCATAAAGAGGTCATGCCAGTGCTTGAATATACCAGCTGCAAGGCAAATGAGCTGGGGAGAGTCAGTGTGTGCACTCAGAGTTCTGTGTCTCTAATTGTGGCAGCATTCACAGAAGCTGCTTTACAGATTAGGGAATTGTTTTCAATTAGGCCATTGTTTTCAGTGCTGACTACCTAACCCTCCTAACCTTAGGGTTAGAAAACACAGCGGCAGAATGGTGAGCCTGGATAAGCTTTGTCTGAACTTCATCTCCTACCTCTTTGTATCTGGTGGAACTGAAATAGAGCTACGATGAGGAAGGCAGTACTCAAACATTCAGGACATTCAAGAAATACAAAGCACCACTTCTTATGGGTATATTGTGTGTAATCAGACAGCTGTCATTAGCAGCCAGTATATCTGAAAAAAAAAAAGAGGTCTGCAGACTTTGGCAAGAAGTATTTTTTCATTTGAAAATGATTTTTTTTTTAAATGACATGAACATGTTGGATTTTATTTCAGACAGATAAACTTTTCAGTTCAACATGAAATTTATGGTCAGAATGAAAGTGAAAAAAGAAGGAGGAGGATGTAAATTCATATTGGTTGCGTGGCACTATGGCATCAACTGAGCCATATATTTTTGTCAGAGGAGAAACTCACTGTCTGTAGCTTACAGAATCACAACTTAGATGTTTATTCAGTGCTAGAAGACTAGATTACATCTTGCCATCCTATTGTTGAGAGTCATCTTCTTTCTTCTGTTCTTTCCTTTTGTATATTTCCAACTATGTAATTACTTTTGTATTTATAAATAGAAAAAGACAAGTAATTGAAATTAGAAAAGTTTAACAGATGATAAAACTTTTACCTGTCTAAATACAGCAACAATGCAGTTTTTAATGGAAGTACATACAAAGTTGTCTGCTAGCTCTCATTAATGTTTTGTAAATTGTCAGCATTTGTCAAACTCAATTCAGTATGTCTCAGTAATCTTCTAAAGCCATCCTTTTCTTTCATATATAGGCAATGCCCTGATATGCTGTTCTTCATCTGTTTTATTTACATTTTCTCTTGGTATTTTTACAGTTGCTGTCACTTTTGCTGATACTCATAGTAGGAAGCAGGCATTATCAAGCAGATCTGCTGACAGAAGATGAGATGGTCAGAAGACTCCTCTACCAATAGGAAACGGATAAATAACTCCCTTCTTTTCCATCAAGGTTTCGGTGACAGTCTACAGATCAAGTGGGATTTTAATATCAGATTGTACTGGCAGCAATCAAACCAATTCCACAAATCCCAGCCTATCATCATATCTTTAGATGGATGCATCCTAAAAGTTGTCAGTCATCTACCATATGGAATTTCTTCTCCTGTCTTCCCTTAGAGGCAAGCATACTTTAGACTCAAATAGACACACCCAAGATCTAATGAGTAAATTGAATAGTCTCTAGGAGAGCATTTTCTAACATGCTAGAAAACTCCTTATCTGGATGAATACCAATTTGAATAAAACTTCTAAGCATGAAATAGGAACAGCATTATCATGCAAACTCACATGAAAATGATAATAACTGATGGTAGTCTTCCCTTATTTATTCTTTTGCACAATCTGAACAAGTAATCATCAGGAATTCTTTTCTTGCTCACCCACTCCTTCCAAAAAAAAAAAAAGAAATAGGGAAGAAAAAAAGCTTGGCTAAGAAGAAACTTAATACTGAAGAGACTGGGAGGGGATGCTGATTTATGGCTTTGGGTGAAGATGTCTGAGGGGATGTATGACTATACAGACAATCTTTACATCTTCAAAAAATACTACCATGAACTTAAAAAAAAAAAAAAAAGTATAAGAATACTCTCAGGCCCCTGGCAGCTAAAAAGACAGGAAATATTTGTTCATGTATGGGTCTATGTATTTAAAAAAGAATAAAAGTGGTCTTCTGAGGACGATAGCTTAGACACAAACTACAATAGGAGTTGTGGTGTGATTAAAGAAGAGTACATACCTCTGAAGGTAATAAAGAACTTACTCCTTTAAATATTGTACAAGCTTTAAAACCAGTGTCTCAGTGTCTGCCCTGGACAGCATCCTTGGAAACTATCCAGTTGCAATAAATCAGGGAGCAGTGGCTGAATATCTGGGGCCTTTTTTTCCTAGAATGAGTTTGAAAAAGCTACCCTGAAAGGGTTTGCACAAAAGACAGTGACAAAAAATGTTGGAGTTAAAATAAATAAATAAATGTGTATATCTCAACCAACAAAGCAACAGAAAAGCAAAGCAAACCAAAACGATAACTATATACATAAAAAAAAACAAAGTATTTGTATCAGAGGGAAAGGGTCATGATCAGCTTTGCTTGAAATGTTTGAATATGGACCTTCAGGCAAAGGAGTTACTACTGTTCAGGTGTTACTGTCCACAGCACTCTGTTGAGCTTCACCTGTAGTACCTGCTCAGGGATTATGACTGGTGGGATTAATTTACAATGCCTCTAAGGGGTTAAAACCAAATCTAAACGTCAGAAGAGGGAGCTCAGATGCAGTTGAAATGACAGTGGTGAAGATTAAAATTCAACCTCTGCCCTTGACAAGTCTCTAGGGCTTGGCAGTTTCTCACTAGAAGTCTATAAAATGCTTAGGCATGATTTCTACACTTTGGCAAGAGCCAAATTCCTGAATTCTCCCAAGGGAACCAAAAATAAAGAAATTATGTTCATCACATATATTTTACTCCCATGAGAAGGTTGCTGAGTTGTTTGTATATTTTATATCAATTCATATCACTTCTTAAAGTTGGCAATGAAACCCGCACCAAAACTTTGGCAAGCAACTAAGAAAATGTTCTGCCAGACACCATTAATACAGATCAATCTAGTTTCCTCTGCATGAACTAGAAGATTATTTTCCTGAGGCGAATCGCAAGCAGGTTTTTTCCTCAAAGGCTTACTTTTTCAATCTTAAAATATGCCAACAAATCCAGGATAGGAGTTAAGGCCAGAAAGGAGGGTTAGATCATCTCCTCTGACCTCTAGACTTCATAGCCATACATTTCACCCAGTGACCCTCGTACTGTGCACAATAGCTGGTGTTTGGCAAAAGAACATCCTCACAGTTATTCACTCTTGATTTGTAGACATCAAAAATAAATAAATAAGGAAATCCACCACTCCCTTTGCATCTCATCCATTAATTAATTCCTCTCTCTCAAAAAAAATTGGATTTTCTTTTCAGATTTGTCTCGCTTCCATTTTCAACCACTGGTTCTTAAAATACTTCTCGCCACTAGAGTAAAGGTCACTCAGAGGGTGGCAATGCACTGAAACAAGTTTCCCAGAGAGGCTGTGGATGCTCCATCCCTGGAGGCACTCAAGGCAAGGCTGGATGTGGCTCTGGGCAGCCTTCTCCAGTGGTTGGTGAGCCTGCCCATGGCAGGGTGGTTGAAACTAGATGATCTTTGAGGTCCTTTTCAACCCAGGCCATTCTATGATTCTACGATTCTACGATTCTATGATCTTAGTGTTATCTACACATGAAGGAATGTATTCACTGTACTTCTCAATCTTTGTTTAACTACATTGGATTGCTTTAGTTTCTTACTGTAAGGCACTTTAGCCAGCCCTCAAACAAATTTTGTGGTTACTTTCAGCATTTTCTCCGATTTTAATACTGTCCATGAAAGCTGAATAAACTACAGTTCTTGTTAATACTGAACACAAAAGAAATGCCCATTTTCCTAGTCTTATTCATAATTCTTCTATGAAAAAAGATAAGGCAGCTTTATGCAGAGTACATTCTGACATCATCACAGTGAAAAATCAACTGCCATGAGATAAACTAGATAGGAGAAACTTGAAATATGATACAGTTCTTCAAGTAGAACATAGAGAGAAAGTGACTTGCATTTGAGATGTCAACTGGTCAAGGCTGGAGATCTTTCTTGGAAGACCTGTGCTTGTTTTGACATCACTCACGTGATTGCAGTTGTTCAGTTTAGAAGCCTAAATTGACAGAAAGCTGAAGTGGGGGAATAGAACAGATTTCTCTCTTATTTACTCTCAAAAACACAGAGGGGCAAGACTACATTTCCTAGCAGCCCAGTAGAAAAAATATATGCCCATGACTACAGTCACTGAATCAGCTCAACAGGACTGTGAAAACATAATTCTAGTGACATGACTACTCATTTCATCTGTGAAATTCCAGAGTTTATGGAATCTCAGTCCAAACTGTAACTTGGATTTTCAATTTGTTTTTGAAATTTCAGCCTCCAGCAATTTAAACTGAACATCTAACACAGCAAGACTTCTAGCACCTGAAATACCTATGCAGTTAAACTAGCTGGAAATACTGATTTGAGTCCAAATTTTTCCAAAGGTCAGGCATATTCAGAATCTAAATTTACCTCCATGACCATCTTGGACAAAGAGTGTAAAACAAGCAAGGGATTTTTTTCCATGCAACGTTTTTTCAAGTAGGGGAGCAGTCTGGAGTATAATCTGCAGTCTATTGCTGTTACTATTCTGTTTATAGGGCTGTGCAATAAACCACATTAGTGAAATGATTCCGTTTATGGAGAAGCAAATAAGTAAATTCTTTGTTGAAGGATGAGGGAAAGTAGAAATTGCTTAATGAAACAATTTGATTAACAAAAGAACGGAACAGAACAACCATGTAAACAAAACAATAAAAAAGAAAGACAAATTATTTTTGGATTTAATAATTTTGGAATATAATAATTAAAAAAAACCACCTCATATGATTTCACAGAACATTCTGTCAATGGAGCTCTGGAACATGCCACAGATG
Source organism: Cyrtonyx montezumae (assembly GCF_038088225.1). NCBI lineage: Eukaryota > Metazoa > Chordata > Aves > Galliformes > Odontophoridae > Cyrtonyx > Cyrtonyx montezumae. The sequence continues at coordinate 49,835,183 of NW_027071824.1, forward strand.
AAGGGACAGGAAAGTATGCTTCAGGGATAGAAGTAAGTTTGGCAGATGGGAGGAAGGTGAGAACTGAAGCACTGTGGTAAACACCTTTGTTAGCTGAGAAATGGTAATGTGCAATGACAACCTGATGCGAAGGATCAGAACTAGGTTAGAAACATAGTAACACAGCAGTAGTGATCAGTAAAAATTGTAACAAGCTTCTTAATCAAGGTAGACTTATTCTGTAAAAAAAAGTTAGTATATAATATTAGAAAGGTAGTCTTCAAAACAGACTGATCTTGAAGGCAGGCAGTAGTATTGGTTTTAGTCTATTTTTGACCTCAAAGTATCTAGCAAGTTTCTTTGGAGAATATTAGATTGCTCAGTAGCAAGTGTTCTGACAGACATTTTCCCCTCTCATGGTAACCGGCAGTAGCAAATATATGAGTTTTTTGAGAGGAAAAAAAGCGCACAAGCAGCTTGATTTGCTTCACTTCTTCAACAGCAGGCACAGTTCTTATTAACTACTTGTTTGCTGCTCCTGGTAATTGTGTAGCTGAATTGCAGATGTTCCTGTCTGCTCTTGTTTTCACAAGAAGTTGCAAGCAGTCTTGATATTCCCTTGCCTGCTTTAAAATATGCATTTATAAATACAAATAAACTTGTATACGCATATGCATAGTATAAACATATATGTGTTTATATATACATAAATATATGTATAAACATGGTACTTAAAGATATTCCTCACTGTCTGTTTTTCTCTAAGGTCTTTCCTTGTGGTCTGCTTTTCTTGAAGGGATATGGCTAATCTTCAGGTGTTCACTTAAAGGCCAATTTTCCTCAGTATGGTCAGTGTAGATCAGCTCTCTATGGTGATAAATCTCATGCTTTATTCCTCCTTCTCCTGGAGATGCTCTATGTCCTTGTCAGGTCTTCCAGAGTACCCTAGTGTAGAGGAGTACACTGGTGCCCCTGACCATGCTTACTCATCCTTTCCTCCTGCTATATGAGGAACTACATGGCACTTTCCTCAACTCAGACCATCTGCTCAGGGAGGGAAAAGACACTGCTGAGACACCGCTCTTTCCAAATGGGCAAAAGAAATCACATTACCTAAGGGATTAGATAGGAAGAAAGTTTAAAAAACTGCTTCTGGGGCTTTGAAAATCTCATCTAGTTCCCTGCCCTTCACATCTCCAGGAAGTTATCGAGGGTGATGTTTTTATGGCATTCATTATCAACTGAGAAAAACAAGCTGTTTTTGAGTACAGCTTTTCTCATGCTGATGTAGATATTTAAGATCAGTTACATGAATTGCATCCCAGAAATACCTAATTCTTAGTTCTGAATCCCTCATATACCTTCTCTCACATTCATATATCTTGGCCCATGTTAACTCGCAGAAACCTTTGTGCTGCTTTGTGCTATCCCCCATGAGCTAGAATCTCTCAGCAAGCCGTGCACAACAGCTGAGTTTCCTGTTACCATCAAGCCACTCTTAACCCAGCTTTGTATGTAGGCCACTCCAGAAGTAATGGTTCCTACTTATTTCCATGGAAACTACAACAGATACAAAGAGCACAATAACATAATGCAATAGAGAAAATTCTCAGCTACAAAACTTTTTTATTATTTTTTTCCAACATAATCACAATTAGCTATACATTTTTACCTGTGATGAACAAGAGCCTGAATACCGTACTTGTAAAAATCACACTGCCCCTCTGCTGATCTGTTACACAGCAACAAAACTTATTGGAATATTGATGGGAAGGTTCAGCCTCTACTGCTGTAGCACCATCTGCCTCTGATAGTGTGGGCCAAGAGAATAAAATAGGAGGCATTACTTTCAGAGAAACCCTCACACATCATAATACTGTAAAAGAAGAAAATGTAGCTTTTTTTTTTTTTCCTAGAAGTGTGTACAAAAGCCTAGATCAGTGCATCCCCACATATGATGACCATCAACTCTGCACATTTCCATCTCTGAAGCAGAAACCTCTCTGGTCTGTGTGGCAAACAGCATCCCACTATTAGAGAGGCTACTGTGTGCAGGGCCTGCAGAGGGAAAGGGCTGTGATTCTGGGCAGCAGCTCTAATGTGGAGGGTTTTTTTTGAGCCACACAATCTCTTTTCCTCATCATGAGATCATGTGCTGTGCACAACTGGGCAAGGGAGCACAGCTCAGTTTGGACCAGATGCTGAAAGATGAGCAGCAACCTGCGGTGGGTTCAATCACCCAATAAGTGCGTGTTCCTCTCTGCCATCTGCCTGGTCTCTTCCATGACCTCCAGCACTACAGGAACTTATAGAGATTAATAAATGAAAAGCAATAAAACAAACAGACAAGGATAATAATTATTTTCACCTTCTGCTCTCCATCTCCTCTTCTTGATATCTGCAGTACCTTGTTAAGTTAAACTACGACTTACAAGTAAATGTAAAAGTGGAAAATATATTTATTTGTAGCAAATGTTTTCACACAGGTTGATGTAAATATCGCTGTTGTAAATCTGAGCTAACCTCTGTAATCTCAACTGAACTATACAAACTATTCCTAATTCACCAGGAACTTTATTGGAGTCCACCAAAGGAGTGGAATAAACTCTAAAACTGAAAGTCCCTTTACAAAGTTCATAAGTTCATAAGTTCATAAGTTCATAAGGTTGGAAAGGACCTATAAGATCATCTAGTCCAACCATCCTCCTATCACTATCTCTACCCAACTACTAAATTAAGTCCTTAAGCACCTCATCTAAACGCTTCTTGAACAGCGCTAGGGATGGTGCCTCAACCACCTCCCTAGGCAGGCCATTCCAGTGCCTGACCACTCTTTCAGAAAAGAAATGCTTCCTGAGGTCTAATCTAAATCTTCCCTGGCGCAACTTGTGGCCATTCCCTCTCGTCCTGTCATTACTTATCAGGGAGAAGAGGCCTACCCCCTCCTCACCACAACCCCCCTTCAGGAAGTGGTAGAGTGCTATAAGGTCTCCTCTGAGCCTCCTCTTCTCCAGACTAAACAATCCCAGCTCCCTCAGCCGCTCCTCATAAGATCTTATTTTTCTGCAAACAATCAAACAGGTGTAGTTACTCCTGTCTGAGGTCAGGTGGGTGGAACATACATCCTGAATGTGCAGGTGCAGATCTTGGAAACCACAGTTTCACTCCATGTCTCCTGTCTTACTTTCTCCTTCAATTCATTTATGGTATTTGAGAGGAGAAACAGAGAAGAAGAATAAGAGGTTCTACTCTTTTCATCAGCTCTTTTTAGTGAACTCCAGTTTATTGTCGGTAGAAGTCATTTATAAAGCAGAAATGAGTCCTTTTGCTAGAATAATTCCATTGTACTTTATTTTTGGAGAGTAGCAAAACTTATAGCTATTACTGTTAAATAGATTTGAACAGGAATTGTAGGATATACAAACAGCTCAGGACATTATTCTAAATGAAAATAACATACTAATGTGAAGTGATTTACACCAGCATAAGCTGTCTCTGAGAAAAGTTAATGTTTGTTCTCATGCTTTCATTTTCTTGGGTGGAAGATTAACTACATATATTTTCTAATTTCTTTCTTGAAGTGGTTTCATATTAGCATAATATTTTTGTTCCCACCATTTCACTTACACAGATTAGTAAGATGGAATACACTATTTTTGAAATATAGTTCTTATTCATCAAATGTGTTATTCAAACTTCTCATATTCACAACACACAAGTAGAACTGTTGCAAGCACATTTTCTCCTTGCTGCAAGCAATATTCTTTTTGTTTTGTTTTCCTTTAGATAAGAGCACAAGGCTGTTGTAGTAATATAACACCAGGGCTTAAGTACTAATTCTTATATTATAATATTTATTCTTATGTACTGGATAGTGTATGAGAACACTGCAAGTGGGCCTAAATACAAGAATTACTGCCATGACCAGGAACAGAATGTGGCCCTTTGTAAGTAATGATTTTTGTACATGCCATTAAGGGAGCTGCTTTCAAAGCCATATAAACGACCAAGTTACTTCAACATGTTGTTGTGGGTCAATGAGGTAACCATGGATCCAGGTGGCTCTGCTTCTTGCCTGTAGCAAAGAAAACCTAATTGAAAAACTTTGTTCAGAGTTTTGCTCACAGAGTGCTATATTGAAAAATATTTTAGACCTATTATAAAATATTACCCTAAATATTTTAGGGTTCAGGGAGATACTTATGCATTTTATCCACCTTTTAACACCTTCAGGAGCAGAAGTGATTTGATGAAACATGCCTCTCAATAAAGACCCCAGTCGCTGTTACAGAAGGTCTTACTTTTTTCACTCTTTTCTCTCTGTCCTTTCTTATCTGATTTTTTTTTTCAGAGTGCAAAAGTTTCAACAGGATTTGGAAACATCCCCTCTGACTCCTCTACTCAGTCCCTAAATAGCTGCAGTCCAATAATCAAGGAACTCCTATAGAAAAATACGTAGTTTTTTTCTCTACTCTTCTCCAAGCTAAAACAGGTAGTGAACTCTATCTTATTGTACATCATATTTAAGTGAGAAAGTGAAGAGCTGTTAATTTCAATCTATCATGGTCTCTGACTGATGCTTAGGGCTAAGGCTCTATACAGTCTTCAGAAGGACAGGATTTAAAACAAATCCACTCCTTGTGAATTTCTGGTGACTAGGTTTGTTTGGCTTACTCTGCTAACCACAGAGCTGAATCTTATGAGAGAGTTGGCTGAGTCCTGTAGCTATCATAACTAGCCCAGCCTTCAGAGCTGATTGCCTTAGGAGCTGAAATATCAGTGGCACTCTGGTGAGGGTCAGTGTATCTCAGCTGTTGGAGGAAACAGCCATGAGAACTGGTGCGAGATGAGCATATTAAGAGCATGTGTTGCTCTATTTTGTTTCAGTGTAAGGAAGGAAATCAACAATGATCATCTGAGCTCCCAGGAATCTATTAAAAACTTACAGCATGGGTGAATAGTAATTTCCTTGATATTATATTGCTTATGATCCTTTACATCCTAAATGCAAAGGAGAGGTGCAGGGTCTTCCCTATGACCTAGTACCGTATTTCTTCCCAGAACTTCTCATGGATGTTTTCTTGCTGGCCAAAGGTTTTTTGAAGCTAGCTGCTACAGGAGTCTGATTATGACAGTTGCAGAGATGTTACTCTTCTGTTAATGTAAGTGTAACTTGAAAGATCGGGATGCCAAGTTAAAGACAGAGTTATTAAATGCATGGAGGAGTAAACGCTTTTGGCAGAAGAGGGCAGGATAGAAACCGTAACAAAATTTGAGGTGAGTCTTTAGGGTAAATGGGATTGGCAGAAGAATTATTAGGCTGGAAAATGGGATTCAGTCCTAAGCTTTGGTTAAGGAGAGTTCTCCAGGCACTCATTGTTAATAGAAATAACAATGTGGGAAAATAATAAAGGCTAAACTGGAAATGCTGAAACCTTCAATAGTCATTTCAGTGCTGGAAAAGACACTAACAAATAAAAGACTTACTTAAGTTCGGTTTTCTGAAAGCACAACAGCTATTTGAGACTCTTAAATGCTTTCCCTTTAATAAGCACTCAGGTGTCTAAAATGTTACAGGAGAACTTAGACTTCATCATGCTACTGAATATGAACCAGGAAATAGGAGGACGTCAACAGGCTTGCCTCCATTTTCACAAGCATTTAAAAAGCAGTCATTGCTTTCCCTGCCTGCAAATGGCAAAAGAACATTTTTATCTGAGATCACACTTCTGTTTTCAGAAACCTGTCCTCAAGTATCAGGTTTAATCACTGCCTTTCACTTAAAGGAGTGCAAGGGACTCTTAGATCCATATTTTCTGATCCAAATGAAGGGAGATTAAAGGCTGGTTAAGAGTACCAGCCACTGGGGGAGGCTGTGGAGAATCTGTGCTGAGGTGTGTCAGTGAAAATAACAGCTTGCTTGGGGATATAAGAGGCAGCAAGACAGCACAGCCAGATAAGCTCAGGGAGAGGGGGGCAAATATGAGCACTTTGGCTAAATTGCTCGCAAAAAGCACAGGCACACAGTGCTTTCATCTGTCAGGTTTTCAGCACTGAGGTAAATGAAGCACCGTGAATTCTTTCTGAGCAAGGCTGCATTAAAGAAAACCCCAGTTCATCAACAGTTTTTCTCACCAGCTGGAAACACCTACAGATATCTAGACCCTTGGATCAAAGGAACAGCAGTAGTAGCAGATAATTTGCAAATGGTAGCCTCAATCAAGATAGAGCATTTTATTTTTTTAACTTATCTATTTTAGGTCTAAGCTGCTGCAAATTATTTTGTGAGTGTGTGATTTGGGACTTTCCTAAATAAGAACTGCCAGAATAACAAAACTCACCAGCATCTTTAACAATTACTCACGAGCCGAAGTGCAGGCAACCTTTTGAAGGCCAGGGTTCTACCTTCAGCTGTGGTCCATTAGTGCATTGCTCACTCCTGCTGAAATGCGAGTTCTGCTTCTCATTCTTCCTCCCATTCTCATTCCTCTTCTGCCTTTCTTGGTCTGAGCCATACCGTCCTATTTATGTTTTAATAGGTCAGTTTAAAGAAAGGTTAGGTCAAATCACAGAAAGGACCCATGGGCACCAGCATATGACATGGGACAGAAACCTGCCTGTCTGTAAGGTTGAGGCATATCCTGCTACTTTCAACTGCTCTTGGTGAGTGGTGATGTTACTTCACTCTTTATAATGCTACTTTATGTGAGAAATGAAATACACTCATCCTTCAAGTTCAGTAAAAAGGGTGGAGTAACGCTTATCTAGCAGCTGCTCAAGCTACAATAGACCAAGATAAAGGTTTATTTTGCGTTTGCTCTATGTCTTCTAGTGTTGTTACATCTGTTTTATGACAAGTAATCACAAGTGAGCTTGGAGAAGTAGCTAGCTCTCACATCTCACTTGTTGTGTTGAGCTGATTAGCATCAGCCTCATAAAATGCAATCAGGTAAAAGCACACGCAAGGGAGGCACAACCCTGGCAGCATTTGTGTTCTAGTGAGCAGCTCAAGGAGTACATTTTTGTGACGCTGAATTTTATTCACTAGGAGTTTGTCATCTAGATTTTTAGAGACAGGCAGTCTCCCAGGACACTTGGGTACTGTCTGCGCTATGCAAGCAACCACATGTTGCATCTTTTATTTCTCTTTTTCTTCTCTTTCATGCAGGATGTAGCTGCTCTGTATTGAAACTCCATCTTTCTGAATGGAATAGAACACTGTTATGAATGGTCTGCTAGAGGTTGCTCTACTTTAAGCTACTAAAGCAAGTTTAACCAAAATCTAGTGTAACAGACAGGATTTTAATAATATTTTAACAACCATGTTTTATTTTACTGTTATTAAAATATAGATGCTGGCAATCCACACAAAAGGCTACATGCCCAACAGTTATAAACAGGCACAGATTTAGTGGAATTCATAGCATTGTATTGATCAAAGGTAGAGGTCTGGTTCTTGTTTCAGAAACTGAAGTATTTCACGGGACAAGCTCCAACACTTATCCATCTAGTGAGTTTGGCCCTCTGCAGCTGCAAGGAATGACAGCTTAATACATATTATTCTTTCTAGAAAGTGTTCAAATGCCTGTCTTAATAGCATTCTCCATGTAGCCAGTTCTCACCATTAGGCCCTGTTCTTGTGTAAATCTAACTTGAGCTGCAAAGAACTTGCTGGTAGCCTTCCTACCCACTGAGTATTTTTCTGGTTGCATATCTGTGACATGGGATTTGCTCTTGTTTTGCTTATAGCCGAGCCATTGACAGCTCTAGGGGAGCCATGTGTTTAGTGAGTGTTCCCAGAGTCCCACTCTTTTAATGTTTCCAGAAGTTATTCTCCCAATTTACAGCAGATGCTTCTGTTACTTGCTCTTAAATCCATGGCCTTCTTCTTAGTTTCTTTTGCCTGAACTTTATTATATTAGTATTGCTCTCAAAGTCATTCAGTTTTATGCTTGAGCTCTTCAGCATCTCTTGTTTTGAAGATATCCCTAACTTTGTGTCACTAGCAAATTTGATCATCATCCCTCTGTTTTTTATGCTTGGTGAAAATATGAAGCAAGATTAGTGCCAATATTATGCAGCCAGAAGAATCGCTTGGAGCCAGATTTCCAGAAGCATTTATGTATCTAAGCTGAACAGGAGTATATTTCAGGTTTACAAAAGCTCTTAAGGTATGGCTGGGGTGAAAAATGCAGCAAAGTTCTGATGTGTGTTTGTAAAGCACTTTGTCTTGCTGGAAGATGACAATCATATATTGTGAGTGGGAATAGTGAGCGTGTTCAAACACACAAGGACATGTAGACAGGAACTCAGGCAGATTTGACATCTTCAAATACTGAATTATTTTCAAAATTGTGAAGGGGATCATGTTCCTATCAGGCAAATGCTGGACAGGGCAATATCTTGGGTAGATACTTTAACCAAAGGCTGGACAACACGATACAATTAAAATATTTATTAATTTAGATTTCTGTGGATCAATTTTGTAGAGAAGAAGAGAATTTGGCAATGGCAAGGAGAGCTGCTCCAAGAATATGGAAAAAATTCAGTAGATACTCATCACTAAATAAATGTGATTTCCATTATTAAAAAGATGTTTTCAGTTGGAGTGTGGTGGGTAAGACATGCCTTACTGAACATTAGCTGTGGCAAGTAGGTAGAAGAAGTAAAAACAGTTAGGAAAGCAAAATGTGCTGTAGTTCATTTGTTGAAGGAAGTTAATTTCCCACAGATGAAAAGGTTACTTGAAGCTACTACTTTCTGCTCCGTGTGGTTCTTTGAACTCAGTGTACAGCACATGTGGATGACAAAACAGGCCACGCTGAAATTCAGAAGTTGGGCTGTGCTACTGCTGCAACTGGCTTTGTTACTGGAGCCAGTTCCTCCGCGTGCAAACATTATAATGTGGTTATTAATGGCTGAAACACTCTGCTTTTTTCCAAAGGGCTTCTCCAGCACTCCTGGAGCAGCATAGGCAGTGCTCATGATGCAGGCAGACAGCCCATGGCTTGTTTTCGCCTCGCTGTTCTGTGTGTGGCTGCATGCTTTGTAACCCTGATTTAAAGGCAGAATTACTAATTTCCATATGGGCTTCCCTCTCTACCCTGTGAAACTGCTTTTCAGCACGGGCTTGTAGAGTTGGAGGGTTTATTTTTTCAAAAGAACAGAGAAATTAAACTGAAAGTGGACGTTGATTTTTGGTGTCCAAATGGAGCTCATAAGGAGCAGATTTTTGACAGTACCTTATTCTGTGCAAAACTATTTATGTTCATAGTTCAGCTTCTACTAACTCAGTTCACAAGACACAGTGTTCTTCTGTGTTGGATCCCTGGTACCTCTCTGGGACAGTCTGGGATTTTTGGCTGTCACCAGGGTGGGAACACTTCCCCTGGAGCCTGGGATGTGGGATGGCTACAGGCACGTTGGGTTTGGTGTTTGCTCCCTTGCCACACAGTACATATGCTGTCACTAACACCATCCGGAAGGATGGAGTGGAAAATTTTGTTGCATTTCTCTTTGTATGTCTCGGGTTCTTAACTTTGCATGCATATAACACAGGGCATTTTTTACATCTAAAAAAATATAATTAAGCAGGACAAATGCCTCCCTGGTCAGGCATGCCCCCCTACTCTTGATTTACACCCTCAGGACTTGCATCAAGGGAACACCCAGGGTGTACATTGTAATTGTCTTCTACATAATACAGCGATAACTGCAATGGATTGCTTCATTGAATTGTCCCCATTTTCTTTCCTCTTCCCCCCCCATTCTTCCCCATTTTCTTTTCTTGTGGATAAAAAGGAAAATTTTCCTCTTTAAATATCCTTTTGAAACTCTTCTGGGTTCTGTGTTTGAAGTATGTCATATTTGGAAGCTTTTCATGATTTTCCATACTTCTAGCCACTGTAAAAAGTATATATATATTTTACTGCTAAGCCATTCTATATGAGTTAAAATTCTTACATTTAAAAGAGATAATTTTGTCATTAATCCAAAAATTATGCAGCAGGCATCACAATTCTCCTCCTACTCATTCTTAAGGGCAATCAAAACCCCAGATGTTTTTTCTGCAACATCTGGCTTCCTGGCACAGTCTTCTGAAGCAGTGTTTGCAGCCCTGAAAGTCATGTCTTGGTTTTGTTATTTAGTTTACAGATGGGTTGTAGGAGTCACTGGTGGCACAGAGACTGGTGAGTTTTGACAGTTCTTTCAATCTAAAAGCGTGAGATGGCCTTGCAGGACTCTTGTGATTCTTCTCAGAAAGTTTTGGTACTCAGGAATGTGACGAGCTCAGCTGCCTCAGCTTCCTGTCTTGCAGAAATACGTGCAGTGGAATAAATGCACGTGGACACAGAAGTGTTCCCTGCTCAGCCTCAAAAATGAGGAAGCTTGCCTAGTGTCCAAGTAATTAGCTGTGTTCCTGCAGAACATACTGTCAGGCTTTCAGGGTAACTGTGCCAAAGACTGTCCTGGGAGAGAGGAGCAAAACTAACAGAGGGAGCTGGAAAAGGCCATGCTGCTACAGCTGTCCACTTTTATATGTATGTGTGTGTATATATATATATTTGCATATATATATATTTAATATAATGTATATAAAATCTTAGTTCTCTCACATCCCTCTTCTGTGCTTTGCTCACCAAGCTTTGTGGCTGGGATGACTTTCAGCCTGTCTCTCATGGGGTGCATGTAGGTTTCATAGGACAACTGGCTTCCTTATATCAACTGATAGGCTGTCTCACCTTGTATTTAAGTTCCACTTATACTGAGGGACTTGATGACTAAAATTAAATTCCAGGTGAGTGTCCTAGCAATTGGCTTTTAACTGTTTCAGGAGAGGAATACATCTTTCTTTCCTTCTCATCCTCTTCCCAAATATGTCTCAGCTGAAGGCAGGGTCTGCTCGCAGTCTTTAAAGCAACAGAGGGAAGTGGCTATGGGGCCTATTGAAACCTCTGAGAATGGCTCTGAGTTTCCTGCTTTGAAACATTTTGCTGCTCTAGCAGAGTGGTTCTTGAAGCTGGCATGAGGCAACCACACCTCTCTTCTGGCCTCCAAGAAGCTTTCCCATATGGGCAGGAAGTGGCTCTCTATGTTCCGTCTCCTCCTAGTTATTTGTTTGTGAAATGAAAACTTTCACATTGACATAGTACTTTTGGATGCTTTTATGTGAGACATACTATTTATCATCTGAAAATGCCATGTCATGCACATGCTCTCCTTCTGTCTTTGTTGGTATTACCTGTGGAATATCGTAAAGCATTTAGTGAGGTGTTATTCTGCTAATGTTTATATGTGCTTGTGGCTGGGGCTGTTAGATCTTCTCCATAGATGTTAACTGAGAATTTCAGTTTGTACAGACTGGAGGATTAAAAACAATGGCCAAAACTGGGGTCTCATCTGCCTAGCATGCATGTTGGAGGTTGCTCCCAACTGCAGAATTCTTTGAGTGACTTATGCAGCAGCTCTCGATTTCAGCTTGTGTTAACAAACTGGATGTAGTCACTGCAGCAGCTCCAGATCTGGAAACATTCAAGGTCAGAACCAAGCTCTGAACAACAGGATCTAGTTATAAGTGACCTTGTTCACTGTGGGGGAGTTGGATGAGGAGACCTTTAACAGACCCTTCCAACTCAAATGATTCTACGATCTGCTCTGAGAGAAGCCCTGCTATTCTGTGAGGGCAGCACCCTTCCAAGAAAGGATAGAGCAGAGCATCATGCCTGTTTTAGGTATCTGACTTTATCCTACCATGTGTGGATAAGAACTCTTAGATGTTTTACAGATTTGCTTAGTTTTATAGCAAAAAACACAACAATTATTTATGTACTAAATAAATTGTTACTAACAGGGCTTCTTTTACCTTGACCAAGTACAATATATGTGAAAAATGAGAAGAATCAGTGTAAGAAAAAGATATTAGTGATCAGCATAGATGAGCAGAGGATGAAAGAAAGATGGAGTCAGGAAACATAAAGAAGAGTGAGGTTGTAGTCATGAAATCCTCTGCAAGTAGATGTGAACTTGTTTTGTGTTCCTTGTCCTCTGGCCAGGTAGGGCACTACTCAAAGTTGCTGATTTTTTTTAACCCAGCCTTGGTGTATATCATTTGTAGAAAAAGTTCATCTATTTTGCCACCTCTGAAGAAGCATAAGCAGAATTCATCCTCTGACAACAGAAGTGAGCCAAAGAACACATCATGTTTAGTGATGGTTTAAAGTTCTAGTCTTCACTCAGGACCAGAAGTTAAAGATGATTCCCTGCTGCCTTGCAGTATTTATGCTGGACATGACAGAATGGGACACAGACTGGGATCAGAGTTGAACTATTTAGAAAGGCATGGTAAAAGATGCAAGGTACAGATTTGCAAAAAAAAAGGTTCCATCAGAAGATGTGTGTGAAAGAACAGGAAGTGTAATACAACCAAAGAGGTAATGAGTATCTGCAAATCAAAAATGCTCCAGTGTAGATATGAGCAAGAGGAACAATTAGTGCTATTTTACAGATTCTGGAGCTTTGGTAGATTGTGACAGTATTTATGCACTGTAGCCTGTGCCATTGTAAGATGTATGAAATGGACTAGTTGTTTTACTTCAGCACATAAATTCAATACTGAATACAGTTTTTTGTTTTGTTCAGTACAGATAAGGAGCCTGCCACTAATATATCCTGGGCATGAGCCAGGGCAGTGGTGTGACAAATTTTTTGTTTATACCACATACACATAAAAATGTCCATTTCTTCTAAACCACAGCTACCAACAACATTGGGATGCTGGCTCCATCTTTCACGCTCAGTGCTCTATCAATTATTACTCTCTTACTTTCAGCAGATTTAATTAGTTTGCTAAATATGATACTATGGCAACATGCCTACCCCAGGATTCCCTACCCTGCTAGTCCTGGTCTAGCTGAACTAATCGACAAGGCTAATAGCAAAGCCTAATAACCATTTTTAAAGTTTAAATACCAGTCATTTAATCTGACTACTACACAGGCTGCCAGTTGTTTCCTTGATGCATACATGGAGTAGTTAAATGCAAAATAAAATTGTCAGTCTTTGGAGCTGCTTCACAAATGTTCTGTAACACTGGAAATTTTCAGAACTTCCTGAATATAGTATTCAACAAATGATATCTGACTGGCTTTCTCCCTCCCCCTCAAAGAAGTTTAATGTGCACATGCACTGCCACGATGCATAGGAAAAATTGTATGGAGCAGTCCAGCATACACAATCTGTCAGACCACGAAGGAATAAAGGTTTGTTGTTAATTCAGACAAATGGTCAGCAGCTGCAAAATAGTTTCCACAAGAAACAGAGCAAAACCCTCTCAGTTATGGATAGAATTTTGTACAAATTTCTGTTGCCTTTTCCACAGCCAAAATTCACTGCACATACTCCTACATAACTTTTATGCATATTCTCTGCTAGTTCAGAGCTTGAGCTACAGCAGCAAAAAGCCTGTTTCAGGGTAAGAGAAGCCCTGTGACTTTTATACTGCTTTTCAATTGCTTTATGCTGCTGTTTTAATTGCCCCTGTCATAGGATTAGAGAGAGTAAAACTGCTGCAGCAGTGTGACTGAACACGGGTTCTGCAGTCTCCTGGTAAGATGGGGCCATGGTGGCTGACACAGATAAACCTACAGCCACAGGCACTTCTCTGAGGCACATTCAGCAGAGTTCAGATGTGTCTGGATGTTCAGTAGAGACACACTTCCTCCAGTTTTAGAGAGTGTGGGATCATTCCCTTGCTGACTGCTGATTACAACACCCAGCAAATTTAAGAGTATCTACTTAAGCTACAGGATACAATTGCTTGCCTCTCATTTATGTCAAAACTGCCAAGAAAGTTCTCTGAACTGAATGCATTGATTCAGCCCCAGAGACAAATAGACTGTGAAAGGTATATGGACAGATGAAGTCAGAAGGATTTAAGAAGAGCTTTACATTTAATAAAGACTGAGGTGAGTAAGCTGCAAAACACAAAACGTTTCTAGAATTGCATCTCTGTGCCCCAACACCGTTTTTGTAAGTTATTATCATCTATTACTGCCTATTTTAAAGAAGATCCCCATTTCCAGATGAAAGTAACATCATGTAAGATACACAAGCACCACAGACTTAGTAGTGTGTGGTTTATTGCTATATTTCCATGGGCGCCTGATCTAAATATTTGAGACTGATCCCCTGTGAACTGTGAGTGAGAATGCAGAGTCCTCTGGACAGAGCAGGATTTATGGTGATGCACATTTGATATGTGGATGACACCAATGAGGAGATGTATTTTGTCCTTGTGGAGAAGAGGTGGTTATGTGCAAGCTCTTTGATAAGCAGTTTCACAAAAAATGTGAGCTTTGATATATGCTGTATATATGTTTAGAAGTGTTAAGGAGTATTAAATTGTGGCCTGTTTCAGTGTTCTACTCAGGAATAATAAGGAACACTACTAAAATAACACGTATCCAAATGCAAAATGATCTTCTGCTTACAGCACTTCACTTATTGAGACTGCAGTTTAAACTTAGTGAATGCCTTGGATGGGGGGTTCAGAGGTTTAAGTCAAGATCACCATTTCATATCTTTCACCCAGCTGTGTGTGTTGTTTTATTCTTGAAATATTTAAAAAAAAATGGATACCCACCTCCAAAGATGGGGTTTCTATTGCAGAGTCCTTTGTGCTTTGAATGTGGGAGAATTTGTGGTTTGCAAACAGGATTTGCAAGAGCCAGTACACTGCGTAGAATAAGTGCTGGAGGTGGCTGTGCTTCTGAAGCTCTCTCCCTCAGAAGTTTCATTCAGTGTTAATACAGGTAACTTGGTGAAAATGGACTCCGTGCCTGAAACCACTTCCCGCACTTTGGTATCTGAGACAGAAGTCCTGCTGATCCTTTTCAAGGTGGCACTAGTGGTGTTAAGGTGTGAGAAAGTAATGGACAACCTTTATCTTTCTGGGTATTGTGATATGCTTGGAAACGTGCTACCCATGGATACTGCAAGGAAATATTATTCTCTGCAGTTGGCAGAGTGTTCAGTTGGTTGCAGCTTCTTATGGGACTTCCCTTCCTCACTCTTTAGGTACTGGGTGTTTAAACAACAGAATTTCCCAGTCATTTCTCAACTGAGAAAAAAAAAAAAAAAAAGAAGTAAGCTTTCCTATTTCTATGTGAAAAAAAAAAAGAATCTAGATATGGCCGTTTTTGTTTCTCTGCTCTGAAAAGGGTAGTCAATTTTCTTTACAAAGAAAAATAGAAATGATTCTATGCTGAATTGTTTCATGGGAGATTGCAGCTTTCAGGAAATCTTATGATATCATTTGTTCCTTCTGTTGATGTGATGTGGAGCTGTAGAGGAGAGGGTGCAAGGTTTTGTGCCTCCCCTCCCAGCAGCAACATAAGAACACTGCCTCTTTGAAACTACTGTTTCACCGAATATTGTAGAGAGGTTTTTCTGCAGTAATGATTTTACCCAGAAATGACAATGTACCTAATGCTGGCATGTCTGCTATACTGGGAGACTGTGTCCAGTTCACTCTGTCATTTCTCCCTGTCAAAGAATAAATGCACATGTTTGAAACCTCAAGTAAAGTAAACAGTTTTCTCCTGCAGCAGGTCATGCTGACTTCTGTAAAGCAGTCTGAAGCAATGGGACCTCATGCAGTGGCAGTACAGCCAGGGCAACATGTGAATAGGAGTGGCATGTGGCCGTGCTGAATTGGAATTTCCCACAGAGCAGAAAGGGACAAAGCAGGGGAACTCAGGATGAAATCCATAAAATGAAATCAGATAGAAAGCTGAAAACAAGCGAATAAAAGTACATCCCCCTCTGAAGTGGAACGTTTGTAAAATTTCTGATGTATTTTTTCTTTTTTTCCTCAGACACATTTTATTTGTGGCCCTGGTAAATATTTTATAACGGTAAAAGATTTTGGTGACTTAGGAATTTCCAGCTCATGTAATCTGTTACATCAGATTACATCCTTGAATCAGTTGTTATAAAATCTCATTCAAGTCACACTTGCAATTTTTCTAAAGTGTATTTTGAACTGACAGATGCAGGTATTTGTCTGATGTTTTCTCATTCTAAGGAGTTTGCTATCATTTACCTTATTCCAGTATATGCATTTAATAAGCTGATTTTTTCAAAACAATCTGGAGAGAACTGGATTTGATTTTAAAGGTCGTGGGGTTTTTTTTCCCCACAATGTTTCAGTTTCTTCACTACAGGTTAAAAGGGAAGAAACATGATTGCTCTGCCCTACCAATCAATTACTTCTAGATTTAGTGTATATGTATTGCTTTAGCTTTTAGTATGGATGAACAATAGATGCAATTAATATTTGGAAATAATATTAGACATCTTTCAGACCCCACCCCACCAAAAAAAAAAAAACCCTACAAGACCCGCAGAAGCTTTATTAAGCATAATTAAATACTCTTAATTAAAATGCTTATCGTGAAGTTAAAATAGTTGTACAGCATTTTCCATAGCGCAATGGATGCCTCAGTACTAAATATGAGAAGTGATGCTGGCTAGCACCAACAGATGAATTCTGTTAGGATTTTTGTAAATCACGCTTCACAAATGGGCATGCTGCGAGCCACAGCTGTTTCACCCCTTCTCTGAGAATACCATCATTTGACAGAGATTTCTCTATATTCATATGTGCCTTTGTTTGACAGGGCTCTGAAAGATCAGCTTGCCTGATTTCACCATGGGAGTTCCAGACCCGTTTGCCTCTGGGTATTTGGTTGGCCCCTGTTTCTCCAGCAGGGAGCCAGCAGCTGGGGGCCCAGACCCAGCAGGGCAAGCTTGCAGTCAGACCAACCTGCCTGCATTAACCTTTGGAGCTAAGGCAGACTTTTATCAGGTAAAATGTGACAACACCCTCATTATAACAGCTCCAATTGCAGTGTCCTATGTGAGTGACCTTCTCTGTGTGAAAATATACTTTCCATGATGGTTCTTCAAAATATTACCGTATCAGTATATTCCTTACGACTGCCCAAAGAAGTTGAAATATTTTGTTTATTTGCCTTTGCTAATTTGTGCTCTATAATGTTTCCAGAAAATGGAATCAAGTGCTAAAAGCTAATGGAAACTCAGAGGGAAAACATATTCATATTTGTGAGACCTCTGACAAAGCCACAAGTCAGCCTTAGAAAGCAAAGCTTTTGAAATTCTTTATAAAAAGAAAACAGAGCTCTTATTTTCTCTTCATGGATATCAAAGGAATTTTGTATGTGATTGAGAGCATCTGGCTCTAAATGTTTTAAATTGCCTTAAGCACCTGACTTTAACCATAGAAGCTCAGAAATTCTACTGTGGGTATTGCTTCTTCATACACCTTTCCCAAGCAGAAGGAATCAGTGTGCTGCTTGTGTTTCAGCAGTCTCCAAAAGGAGAAATGTGACAGAAGCAGGCTATTACAGTAAGTTTTGATTTTGCAACATATAACGTGGATCAGAGTAGGAGACGGATACAGAAACTGAAGTCTCCTCTCAAAACAAATGACTTGGCCTTATGTTTTGTATTTTCAATCTCAGACATCAGGAATGCGGAGTATTATGTATATGTTTATACTTGTTAACAATATGAGTAGCACATGCTATACTGTGTGCAATTTAGTTTTCAGATCACACGTATTGCAATTCTACAGCTTCAGACAATAGCTTTTTTGTATAACTGAACTGTATGTGTGCTTAGTACTGAAATTGTGTATTTTAGGGAATTATGTTTAAGATGAGAACAGAGGACCAAGTGATGGGGGGGTGAGGGGAGAACTGTATAAAATCAACTTTAATGAGAGGCTGCTGTTTAAGATGAAGCATTTTATTACAGTTTTCATTCACTTCTATGAAGCGTGAGTAAACAGAAAGGAAGTAGCTTTTGGCATGTTGAGCACTGGGAGGATGTTTCTGTATGGGAATACTTTGTATGCTGTACATCTAGACAGTTTTCTTTGCACTGGCTGGAAGAGATTGCCAGGCATTGATGTTATTAGTGAAAAACGCTGAATCTGAAGAAGATAAATCCTCACCTAAATGTTGTAGCTCAAGCAGTTGAGAAGTCCAGTGAAACTGTGATATAATTTTGAAGTAAGGAGAACACGAAAAATGAGTTTGTAAGCAGAAGCTGTCATGATATACAAATGGATTTAGTAACCCAGAATTATACCTGCTGCAAATGTGTTCAGCACTGGCTTCTACAAATTATGGCATGCAGTGGTCCTGATCCAGTAAATATTCTATCATCTATGCCCCACTGATACAATGACTTACAGTCCTTTTGTATGGAGGGAAAGCTGAACAGCATCGGAGGCTTTCTTGCAGAGAGCTGCTAAACACTGGGCTGTGTTAAGGCCAGCTTTGAGCCCCCTGTTAAATCCTTACAATTGCCCTTCAATTTTAGAAGAAGGGTTTACACATAGCCCAGAACAATCCAAGTAATGCTGGGTGGGTGGAAATAGAAGAAAATGAGGGCTGACCGCATGCTAAATTATTAAAGATTCAAATCACTGCAGGATCACTTAAACAAAAACTACAAGATGTGACAGTTGTTTTTTTTTTCCCTGTTATTTAATTTCATGTGGAATGTCCTTTCCATTTTCAGTCTGCTGTACAGACCACTTAAGGCTGATCTGGTTGTCCTTGTGGTGTTTTAGATTTCACACCTTGTACTGTGCATCTTTCCAGGACCAGCTCTGTGCTTTGAAGTATATAATATATGGCAGTAAAACATTAAAGAGTCAAACATATTTAGTTAAAAAAAAATGTTTTACAGGTTACGCTTGCCTTACTCTGTGTGATATCATTCATTATCCTGTAATTTCAAGAATGTGTTGGATGGCAGATACCAAGGCAGCCTGAGTTTGAGCTGAAGCAACCAGGCTTAATGGATAACTTTTGTCTTAGGAGTTTAAAATAAACAGTTAGATATTGAAACAAATTATTGTGGCCATGTGTTTCCTTGGCTGGGATCGACTGTAGTTTTTTTCTGCTGCTTAAGTGTGAATGAATCCCTGTTCTAACTGTCAGGACAACAAACAAACTGAAGAATGTGATGGTTAAAAGAATGACGTCTAAAAGCTAATCTTTTAGTGAAGACAACATTCACCATCTTCTGCTAAGGGCTCGTCTAACTAAAGCAGTGTGTAATTGCTTGCTCTGGGTGCCAGGTCTCAGCGTATAGACACCGCCCACTCACACCCAGCTGGAGATAAATGCATGACACTTCGCAGAGACGTTTGCTGTATAGCTGTGTATGTGTGCTGAGCCACGTTTTTGTGGGCAGTGAGTGTACAGAGATGCACTGAGGCAGCGCTGCAGTGATGGAGGAGACAGGGAGGCATCATCAGTCAGGGCAAGCTCTGCTGGGGGAAATCCTCCTCCTTCACCTTGGAGGGAGAGGATGGCTCTCCACTACCCCTGAAATATGTAGAGAACATGGTTTGACCTGCTGTGCAAAGTGAAAATACCGGCTCAGTCAGAATCTCAGCCACACTGATTTCAGTGCCTGTCAATTAGGGCTGGTTGGCTCCTGTGCGCTGCCAAGCGGTATCCATAGCCTCTGTAGTGGGCTCTGAATTTAAGGTCACCCCACAGCTCAAGCATTTTCTTTCTTGCTGTTTTATCGTAGCCTGCAATGGCAGCGATATCTCTTTCAGCTCATTCTACCAGTGCATTCCTACTCCTGTTTTTCATGTCATCCCACTGTTACTCCTGAGCCCCTGGGTAATGTTAAACATTCTGCTTTCTGTCTTAATTGGTGTGGCCTCCTTACACTTATTTAGGGTTTTACTCCTGTGATTGGTGTCTTTGCAGGCTGGCTCAAGAGATTGTGGACTTGCTGGGAAAGAGATTGTCCCTCTGCATGGGTCCACTTGCAGAACTATGTATTAAGTGCAAAATCTTAATAGAAACAGCTTAATTGTGAGAATAGTGCATAATGTTAAAAAATTGGAAAAATGCATGTTCGTATTCATGCAAATGCACATATTGAGGTAAGGAGCAATTCTTCCAACAGTACAATACCAAGCACAAGAGATTTATTTTTTAATTATAGTGTAAAACATTCCAACATTGTCTAATTGATGGATGGGAAACTTTAGCAAAGCACTGAACATAAGGGAACCTGACATTAAATGTTTGGTATGCTGCCATGACATTTGCTGAATTTTATTTTTATGCTGAATTTAAACCATCAGTGCTGCTAAATTTGATTCCTAGAGAATAATGGAAACAAAATAGAAAAGAATGCAACTCCTGTGAATGTGGCCAGATACTGTTTTGAGAAAATGTATTGGTGAAAATGATCAGAATTTATTTTGTTTTTTCTCTGAGATTTCTTAGTGTGCAAAGAGTGAATGGAATGCTCCCTAAGAATCAGTGTGTTCCTTTAAAAAATAATCCCTTAGCTCTCATTCATTTTGAATCTAGGCTTTTCAACATGTTTACATTCTTTATTTCACCTGTTCTTTTGTGGAAGGAGAAAATAAATACCACTGGTGTGAATATTTATATTCATCCTCAAGCTGCTGACTCGCAAGGTTGATATACTCATTTTGTAATGTTGTAAATTAGTACCATCATTCAGTGTTTGCCTTTACAGATGCATTTTAGGTAAGCAAGGCACATCTTTGCCTTTGTTTTTATTAGAAAAATAACTGATACTAGCTTTTGGTTTTATTCCAGGTACATCTCTTGTAAGATGGACACTAGAGTATGCCATGCTCTTAAAGAAAGCATACGGTCATGGGAAAAGTCCTTGTAAGAGTGAACACTGGGGAAGTAAAATATGAGTCCTGCATGGATTGCTTGGCAGTTTCCTTGAACGATAACTTTGTCAAAAGGTCCAAGCATGTTTACCATGGGCAGTATGAAGTGTCTGGTCATGCTTATTAAGAACATGATTCATCCTGGTATAGTTCAGTGCCTTTATTTTCTAAACTTGATATATCATTGACACATTTCTTACATCCTTGATTGTGGAGGACAGTATGCAAACCCATGTTGTGTTTTTTTTTGTTGTTACTGTGGGATATTTCTTTTTTCTTTTTTTTTTCATTTTGTTTTGTTAGGAAATACAACCAATGGCTAGATAAGAAATACATGAGTGAGTCTGAGAGGGTGACTCTGTCCTACCTCAAGCTCATAGCTCACTTTCCTTCCTACAGTACTCAATACATGTGGATCATCAACATATGGTTGTAGTTTAAACACATCCAATACTGTAGAGAACAGCTAAGCTATGTGGTGACTGTTGATTTGCAATTAATTGGAAAGAAGGCATGGTAAAGTATCTTCTCATAAAGAAGGTAAATATATCAGTTATTCTTGATGATCGTGAGATCAGCTAAGTGTATTTTAACACTATTTCCTAGAACTTGATCAGAATTTAGGGAGGTCATATTATCAATTGCACAGGTATTATTACCACCACAGTATTCCTGCAGTTGTGTAAGGAATGTGGCTTATCATAAAGACCAAAAAAGATCATTTCTTGATTGTGACATTAGAGAAAGAAAAGAAGAAAGTGTAATGTTTTTTAACTCATATACATTCACACTCCTAGTGCAAATAGAAGAGTTTTATATGGACAGCCTAGGATGGTCTCTGTTTTCCACATATTTTTCTCATGTGGATATCAGTTCCCAAAGAATCAACATGCACCTCATCTTTGTAGAAAAAAATAGTTTTTAGACAAAGGATTCAAGAAGTAATGACAAAGTTATTCACACATTTCAGTGAAATGTTAATTTCAAGCTGGTTTGGAAAACCTAGATGCTGTCCCTATTGAACACAGCAGTCTAGCATCACTCATGGGAACTTGCCTGGTCTCTTAAGGGGAGTAAGCCTCAGAGCTAAGTGTGCTTAGTGTCCCTTCCAACACACAGTGTCCTTTCTGGAATACTTGGGAGTACACTGAGGCACGTTGTTCACCCCATGTACTACTTCCCAAATATGAGAATCTGGGCTCTTTGCTGACTACTTAAAGAAGTGATTATGTGGTTTCTGTTAGGAAGGCTAGATTTAACCCTCCCCTTCCTTTTCTGCGACTCCCCATTCTCTGCTTCCTACCAGTAGATAATAATAAGAATAGCATTGTATCTTTAGGGAGGGGGAAGGGGGAAGGAGGCAGGATTTCACTCAAACTCCCCTGTGTTTGCACAGATTCTGGTATAATGCTGCAACGGAAGTCACTGGAGTGAAGACAAACTTAACTTCTAGAAACTCAGCAAAGAACTGAGACTCTCTACTTGAGGAGTGAAGTTCTCAGGATATGGCCAAGTCCACAAACAGTACATTCTTAATCCAAGTGAACCTTGTCTAAAATAGCTAACATGGATTAACCACGAATGAATCAGTCTTTAATTCAGATTAGTGGCTCAAATTCTGCTATATTCAGATGCTCATTCGGCTGCTTTGCATTATTCCAGGAGCACAAAGCAGTCAGTGATTATGTCCCAGTACATTTCCTGTGAAATCATGGATTTGTTTAATAATGCTCAGCCAGCTTGATTTGCCCCTTTTAGGAGTCACCTCAGCGAGACAGCAGTAAGCTGGGAAGGTTTGCAGTATAGCAGCTCTGGGACGATTTTTGCCTAAGGGAGCATCATGTGTTACAGAAGTCATGAGAAAAGCCAAACCTTTGAATGTTTTATTCAATTTGATTGCGATTTCAGTAGTGCTTACTGCAAAATACACCAGCCTAATATTTCTCCAATTTTCTACGGGACTTGATTCTCAGCCCCTGTTGCTGTTTTACCTCAGTTTAAGTCTATCAATTCCCCCTTTCAGGTTGTGGAAAATCTCTCTAGAATAAGCACCCCATGGAGCCAATTATTTGCATGATTTGAAATGAGGAATTTGTCAAACGTAACCCTTTTTTCCCATCCTTTAACAGACAGGCTCCCATAAATATGTTTGCTGCCTAAAATTGCCTGTCAGTGTAAAGAAAAGTCTTGTTAACAAGAACTTCTGGAAAGAACCTTGTAATTTCTTAAGCATAACAAGCTTCAGGGATGTTGAAGTTGTGTGCCATATGTACTTTTAGTTCTGGTACAAGTTCTGTCCTATTCCCGAGTCAAGCATTTCCCAGGACTTGCTCTTCACATGGCAAAATATTTAGTGCAGTGCTGTAGAAAGTGTTGTATGAAGTAAAAATGACAGCGCATAAAGACAGTAATATGGAACTAATTTATTGAACATAGCTATAGTTTTCCATACCATGCATTTCATAATTCAGCAGTTCTAGAAACTGCATATACAGCAATAGAAGTAAGAATGTGGATACTTTACTGAAATCAGAGCAAATCTGTCAATGATTTTTGTGGGAACATATTGAGGCCTGGGACTGTTTTTTAAAGACTATTGATAAACAGAGAAGCATATTCCAAAATGATGATTGCAGGTACTTGGCAGACAGTGTGTGTATAATTTGCTGAGCATGGAGTCTGGAATATACAAATCATATTCACAAGAAGAAGAGTTGATTTCTAATCCAGATGACATTGATTCCTTCACAGATATATCTTTTCATACTTCTATTGAAGACTACTCCATGAACTGTTTGTGAACTTATGAGATGTTATGAAAGTTTGTGAATGTATGATAATCTGGTCAGGACACTTTTGTTATAGTTAAGAATGTAGATGTATTTGAATGATTTGCAGCAATTAAATGAATCAGTTCTATAGTGCAGTGATTAAATCTGCTAAAAACCCCAGGGTATAAACAAACTTTAGGATGCTGTTTGATGAAGTGTCAGAGTAGAGGCTGAGTTCCTCTGTTACTATTGGAAAAACATGAACTGGCTGGTGTAATCTCTCAGGATAAACACATTGTTTTGCAATTAGGATTAAAACCAATTCTTAATTATAAAGGATTTGTAGTATTAATTTGTCATAGAATAATAAATAAAGCAAGAAGAAATTCCTCTAGGAAGAGAAATGCTGAATGAAGTCTAAGAGATTTTACATAGAAGTTTACAGGCTGAAAAATGGTAGAATTTGCCAGAAGATGCACTTACAGGACAGAGAATAGAGGTTCTATTCTTGATTCATCCTTTGAATGAATTAGTTTTCTCGGCTCAACAAAGGATACAAGATATAGATAGTACAGGGATATTGACTGCATATCAAAAAAACAGTTCTTGGCACATCCAGGGTAGATGCGTGAATCTGTGGAATATATTTCTTTAGAAAAGCAAGAATTGGGTTTGACTTCAGAGTAAACTACTTGTCAGCAATAAATCTAAAATTCTTTCCTTTGTTGTTTTACTTCAGGTACTTGAATTAGCCAGTTTTTAGGCTGGGCCTACAAACCATATTCACTTTGTGGTTATCTTGGCTGTATTTATTAAAAATGAAATGTGTTTACCAGTTACCCAGCTGTCAAAAATGGGATTTGTATGAATTAAACATGTTATGTTTATCTTCGTACTTGGCTTCTCCTCTGAAAATGAGAATTAGTGTAATTAGTAATAGGGGCTGTTCTTTAGCAGAGCAAAACTGAATTAGGACAGAAGCATATGGAGTTGTAATGTACATATCTCAGCAGTTGCTTTCAAATTTAAGGTGACGATTTAGAAGCAGTCAAATTAAGAAGGACAAAGTTCTTACTGAGTAATACTCACTGTATGTTCAAGAGAATGCCCATATAGGGAAGTTCTGTATTAACCACAATGTTTTACATTTATTTTGGAAATATAGTGTTTTTTTTAAGCAAAGTTTACCCTTTTTCACCAATTACTAGGGAGAAATGTCTGTAACAGCTACAGAAAATCTAACTGTGACTTTTTGGATATGCACATCTTCCAACATTATAGGGTTTCCTGATACCACTTTAAACTCTGCAGGCTGAAATAGTATTCAAGGTAAGTTCTATTAAATATAACTATTCTAATAATTATGTCTATTACCAGATATTTTAGGTCAGCAGCAAGCTATGTAGTGGAAGAACTATGACTACTGTCTCTTCAATAAAATTTTATTGAAACAGTTTCCATTGTACACAGTTTGGCTAGAGCAAAGCAGAATTTATAGTTTTTACATCGACTCTGTATGATTACACATAATGGAGTTAGTTTCTCTATAATAAAATAACTGCTTGCTCATACATCACATGCAACACTGTGTGCATGCCAAAAGCAGTGTTCAGATGTGCAGAATGCAATACATGAGCAGTTCTGTTTAAATCAGATAAACTTTTTAAGGCATTTATTTAAAAGGCATTGTATTACTTAAGAATCGCTGCTTTGTACTTTTAAAAATAATTGGTTTTCCTCCTTATTTTTCTTATATATTTTTTCTTTTTAGAATAAAACACCTTAAAAGAAAGATCAAATAAAATGGAAATGATGATAAAATGAGCATAACCTTTAAAATATTTGAGCCAGTAGAGTTCACACACATCAAAGAGCTGAGAATCATATACAATTTAAGTTACTTGATTCCCTTAAAATGAACCACTTGAATTAACTGCACGTGTGTTAATGTATATAAATAACCTTGCTACATGATGGTTTCTTTATTGGAAACAAAACACATTTCTCCATATTTATCCATAGCATATATAGAGAGAGTGGGAGACGTATCTGAAAATGGACATAAGCAGGCAATATTTATTGTGTATATACAATACGTATGTAGTATGCTGTATATTACTCTCAACAAACAAAGGGTGTAATATATAACATGGAAGGCAAAGGAGCAAGCTAGATGGCAAATACAAGATGAAGGGCAATACATTTATCACATACATAGCTTATTTTAGGCAAGGCCAAAAACACAGGCAGAAAACTTACACTTGCTGTGTAATTTTTTGTATTTCATGTTGCATGTGATGAATGCAGAAAAAAGTGAAGACACAAGCAATGGTATAGTGTTTTAAAGTGTCTTTCAGACCTGACAGGATCACTTAGATGTGTACTGTCAAATGACTTTCATGAAAACCATGGGTGTGAAAGGAGACATTTCTGAAGCATTCATGATGAAGAGCACCACAGTGTTAGATGTGCTATGAATGTCCACTGGTTAGTCACTCGTACTGGTGTAGAAATGTCAGACAGTTACTGACTGTGTCAGTTCACACCTGATTGTGAACTCACCAAATGGCATCTGGTACTAATTTTATGTGGCTTTTCACGGTTGGGTTGAAGAATCTTACTCTATCCCTCTACTGCATTTTTCCAGAGATAGTTGCCGCTAATGTTATTTGTTTTAGAGTGCCCTGTACCTATCATAACTTGATATAACTAATAAATATCAATTTTCTGACCTCTCTGATGACATTATAAAGACATACAGTGCTATTGAGCCTTTTTTTTTATTATTTCAGGATAACATTTAATAAACTTAGGGCATGTTTCAGGTTTTGGTGACACTAATTCTGATCAGTCTCATCTAGAACCCGGAGAAAGAAATATTTCTCCTTTGAAATACTGATGTTAAAAAGTGGTCATATCTGATAGGAGACAATTCCACAGAAAACACAGAATATATGAAATACATACATTGAGATCTGAAACCCAGACTCTGTGATGAATTTCAGAGGTCCTGATGGAGGCTACACTATTTCTGAGTTAAGTGGAATGTTAGCAGTGCCGTGCAAAAAGCCTGTTCACTTGCTGCATTGGTTGTGCTGCACAGATACACGCTCTGCCTCTACCTCTGTTACTGACTTGCAGCCCATGGGAAGAGGTGTGAACTATTAGCTAATGAAGAGCACAATGTCTAGACAGCAAACTGTTAGCAGATGATCACTGTTTGTATGTGTCAGTATGCTGAGTGACCCAAGCAAGATAGATGTGTATCAGGAATAGATATCACCAGATTCCAAAATACTGTCCTTCTTGCTGTGTTTTGTTTCTTCTTTCCCTCATTCTCAGATGTGCACACCACACTGAATCCCTGACTCATCACTTCTCCAGTAACAGAGAGACATCATGATCAGTCCTTTGAAATATTTACCTTCTGCACAAGATTTCCTCCTCGGTTCCTGTGCTCCAAAAACAGAAATAATGGTATGTATTTCGTTTTACCCACTAAAGCTTAAAAGACCAAAGCGTAAATGCTTTGATCTAAAGGCACTGTGAGAAAACTTACCTAGACTAGATGATAGGTGCTAGGTATTCAGGAAACAACAGTTCAGTTCCTGGCTTTATCACACGCTTCCTATTTGACCTTAGTCAAATCATTTTGCTATGCTTCACTGTGCCTTGCTTTGTTATCTGTAATGTGTGGATAAAGGTGCACTGTGCAAGGACAGCTGTGTAAAAAATATTATTTTTCTGTGGTCAGGGGCAGGACTTGAACTTATGTGTGGACTTTTGTAGTACATTTTCTTTTACATTATGATTCTGTGGAAGATAGACCCAGGCAAAAGTGAAAGCATGGGAATAATAGTTTGTCACTTCAACTTTCTTGCTAAAGGCAAGGCTGAAGAGCTAGACTGCTTTGTGTCCTTCAAGTAGAAACCAATGTTTAAGTAAATGTTCAAGCAATCATATAACTGTATTGCTTAAGTTGTAATAACTAATGGCAGCCATTAGGATACATATCTACTATGTAGACTTAAGAGTTTTAGGTACAAAGAAGAAATTTATAGTTCTGTCTGGTTTAAAATGAAATGGGAATGTTTTTAAAGGAGTTGCTATTAGGAAACATTTTGGCTTTTCCTTCTAGCTATAAACAGATGCTTATTCATATTATGCCAGATTTACTAACTAGGGCTGCTCTTCATCAGCAGCGCATAAATCCCTCTTGACTAATTGTCAAGGCACAACAAATAAGCTGGCATACAATGGGGGAACTTGCTTACTGCCTTTGCACTGATCTTACAGTTCTGTTCCTGCAATATGCCTGTTGACCTTGGTGGTCCTAATTCAGTTTCTAAGATCTGTCCACAAGAAGAAAAGTTGTGCTTAGTCTGCTAAGCACAGAGCTGGATGTGAACTACATCTTATACAATATAAAGCAAAGGGACTGAACACACCCTATCTGTTTTGTGGTCATATTTACTTGAATAAATAACATGGAAGATACAAAAGAAGAAGGAAATGTTATGACTCTGCTAATGCAACCCTACATTGTCTGTGCAGGTTTTTGAGTAGCTGTCAGTTCAACCCTGTATTGTTAGGCTTTACCCTTGCCTGGGAGTGCTCTGAAAAACGATGAAGCAAAACAGAACATCATAAATCCTTAACAGATTGATAATGTCTGAAAATGAACACCTCTCTAGGGATGCTGTTGTTTATTATATTGTCAGTTTTCTGCTTTTCACCATGTTATAATACATAGTGGCATTTTAAAATGTGGTAATGCAAACCGACCACCATGGAGCCTTCATGGACAGTCCTTGGAGATGGGATTGCAAAATTCCCTTATTCCCTGGTATGATTTCTTCTCCTTAGAGCTAGAGCATTTCACTTGATTACTGGGACTTGCACTGTGGTAATACAGACCATGGATATCAGAACTGTTCCTGTCCCTGTTATGCAGAATGGAATTCAGTCTCAGTATTGAGCTGAAAAAATTAAGTTCAAGTATTTACAGATAGATGTCCACTTCCTGAGTCATCACCCTCTGCTGCTTTTTCAGCTGTGCAAAGAGAAAAAGTCACTTTTAGGTTAAGACCCACATGACTCACACCTCTCTGTTAGCGTAAGACAAATATGAAACTAGAAATCCTATGTTCTCTCTGTTCATGGTGAGCCAAAGGTGACTCAGTAAACTCAGATGTCAACACTGAACACTTCCTCTAGATTAAATTGACACTAAAAATGTTTTAAGTTCTGCAGAGTTTGAGAATCATGTGGATTATGTCTCCTTTTAAGACCAATGTAGCTTTCAAATCTCTCTTTCAAAGGTCATGGTGACAAGTGAATTAAAAGTCTTGTTTGAATTGGGAGGACCTCTCTCTTGCTGTGCAAGGTGAAGAATTCCATTCTACATGTTCATTCAGTCCCTGATACTGTTAGAGGACCTGACACTAAAATTCTTTCTGTAGATCAGGCTGTTTGCTTGACAAATCTCTGCTTTGACTTAGGGGAACTGGTTTTTTAAATGTTGCCAATTTTGCACATTGCAAAAGGGGCAGAGAGAGGTCAGCTACAGTTCAGTAGGAAATAAGCAGAATGCTACTGGACTCGCTTTACCAAGGATCCCTTACAGACATTTAATCAGAATTAATTTTTCTTTAGTCTTGTCAAGGCTGATAAACTTCATGAGAAGGCCAAGACATTTATCTGCTATTAAAAGCCTGAGATTTGGAAAAGACTAAATGAATGGAACCCTCCTTATTTGTATTTACACAGCATACACAATTAACTATTTTTAGCTTTTATTCTGTACTCTTAGCACATTTGAAGTATAGAAGTGGAAACTGGGAATAATTTGTCTGTGAACTAAATGCCTGTGGGGTGTAAGTTGAAATGCCTTCTTTGATCTAACAATGAAATGAATTTGTGTCATGGACCACACACTGGAAGCAAGGCAAGCAGTAGAAAGATAGCGGAAAGGGTTCAAACATGAATTGTAAGGTCCATGTAGAACATGTTTTTTCCTTTCCACTCTACCCTAAGATTAAAAGGCAGTTGCTGGGGCATTTAGCAGATTTCTGTGTTGCTATGGAGCACAACAAGACTTTCAGCTTAAAACCAATGCACAAGTGGGAAAAAATGCCTCTTATTGCTATGCTGGTGTCTGTGTTACAACAATTTTGTTGTCTTCCTCTAAGTGCTCTTTGTTCAGAGGTGGGGGAAAGGGGGAAATCAGTTCATTAGGTGACCTCTTTAAGTGAGTTACTTTCCATTTTTTTTCTATCTGACAATGTAGTAGATTTCAGGAGTCTAACCTCATTTCCATATTTGTCACAGACTAGAAGTTCATATCTGTGGTTATGCAGGAAGCACATATCCTGTAAATACGTTTGCAATGAGAAAAACAGAATCAGATTCAATACTACTA
The DNA here is from genome assembly GCF_038088225.1 of Cyrtonyx montezumae. Classification (NCBI taxonomy): domain Eukaryota; kingdom Metazoa; phylum Chordata; class Aves; order Galliformes; family Odontophoridae; genus Cyrtonyx; species Cyrtonyx montezumae. The sequence goes on from NW_027071824.1 coordinate 49,865,127, forward strand.
ATAATACTTTTGATTTCACTGAGGTTACATGATGGTTGGATATGCTTCTGTATAAGTCAGCTGATGGTTTTCATCATGAGGAGGAGTTTGAATATATTTGTTGCTTATTTGGGATATCCTGCCTTCTTCCTCTAGAAGCAATGAAAATATTGTCCTAATAGGGATTTTACTATGCTGCTTCCCATCAGTTACAAGCATTATCTTGCTGACATTAAATATTGGCTGTTTTTTTCATAATAAATTGAGCATAAACAAAACAGTGTCATTTTGCTCGAGTACAAATGGAGAAGGATGTTAAAAGTATTATGACTGTAATCAGTGAAATACTAAGCTGTCCCAAAGTGACTTATGCTCACTAGTGTAATTAATTTTTCACAGTATTTATGCACCTGAACCACTCTGTTTATTAGAAATCCAACCTACCCCTGAAGTGAAAGTACGTGGAAATAAGAATTCTGCCTGACTCACTGCAGCAAGTTAAAATCAGATGTCTGAAGACAGCCTCAAAGTGTCATGTAATGCCTGTCTTCTAGATGGTGTTGCCCACAGATGAGGGATCTCCTATAAATGAGGATCTGAACTACAGTACATGTGCAGTACATTAAGATAAACTGAAATCAGGGCTCTTTTGCCTTATGTGACCAGATGAAAACAGGAGATGAGCTGTGAACAGTTTAGGTGATCTTGGCACAAGGCTAGCAGTATCATCCTCAGGGTTGGAGACTGCTCTGGGAGTGAATAGCCCAACCATTCAACTTTAAAATGTCACAAGTCTGTCAGAAGATCTAGTTGAAAAAGAATAGGTTTAAACATCCAATAAAGGAAGCCACCATCTTAGTAGAAAGCTTGGTCCTAGTCTTGCTCTCTGGCTGAAGGCAATAAAAGGAATTTTGTCCAATTAAGGATATCATGGTTTTGTCTGAGAAAGAAGAGAGAAGAAAATGTCAGGTAATTTTAGAAGGGCAGAAGACTTTCTGCCTTTGATAACAGCTTCTGAACCATAGTCTCACATGAAGTAAAATCACTAGCACATATAATATTGACAGTATTGACTGTTTCATCTTCAGGAAAGGGACAGTAAAATTATCTCTAGCACCCCAAACTCTCATCTTGGTCACTTCCCAACAAAAACAATCATAAAAATGTCCATCAGCTGGTAAATCTGACAGAGCCATAGGGAAGGTAAGGCCAGAAGTATGTCTGTATTAAGAGCTGCCTTGTGGAGGCATGAATTAGTACCAAGTGCCAAAGCTTTGGGAGCTCCAGCTTCTGCTCATGCGAACCAATATGAAAACTAGAGTTGACTGACTGCACATGTGTAGACAGAAGTTTGTAGAAAAGATAATTATTCTTCCTGTGCAGCTGCTGCTCTGTGATCTCTGCTGAACACAGGGGATGGGGCTACTGATCCAAGGAAGGGTTTACAGCAAGATAAATACAATTCATTGAAGTGAATCAAGCTCCTGATTATTAGATTAAAAAGAAAATCTCAAAAATCAACCTGTTTTGATGGTTATTCTGGAGTGAAGTAGCAGGAAAAGCAGAAGGAGAGAAAGAGAAAGGAAAATAGAGGAAAGAAGAAAGAGAGAGAAAGAAAGAAAAGAAAGAAATAAAATAGAAAAGAAAAAAGAAAATAAATGAAAATAATAAAAAAGGAAAGAAAGAAAAAGAAAATGGAAAAAATTAAAAGATACATTTTTGTTTTCAAGTCTTCAAAGATTTTCATTAATCATTCTTAAAAATATAGGTAATAAGGGATATTTTATCATATAGAGATCTGCTTCTGTTCAACCATTACTTTTGCTTTCACATATGTGCGTGGGAACTTCTCCACAGTGCAGTGACGGAGCAGTGGCACAGCTGCACAGAGAGGTGGTGGAGTCTCCTTCTCTGGAGACATTCAAGACCTGCCTGGAAGCCTACCTGTGCAATCTGGGCTAGGGAGCTGATTTGTCAGGGGGGTTGGACACTATGATCACTGGAGGTCCCTTCCAACCCCTACAGTTCTGTGATTCTGTGATAAAGATGCTGGAACATTCCCTTCTTTCACGCTGTAGCATGGTACGATATATTCATGTGTTCCCATAAAGTGGGTCAATGTCTAGCTCACCAGTCTCCCTCTTTTGAGGTGTGTTTTGACTTTTTGGTCCCAGGTCAGAATGTATTTTTTGAAATCTTACAAACTTTCACAAGAAGAAAATGTTTTCTCAGCAAACCTACCTAGTATTATTAGCCATATCAGAGTGAAAATTAGAATATTCTTTACCTGCTATAAGTGATAACGAATGTGATATATGAATAAGCACAGTAATTGTATGAAAACTCCCACTGAGTGTTGATGGTGCTAATTTGTCTTTATCTGTAGCACATTATTTGAAATCAATTACTATATAAGATTTGCTTTCTAGGGAGGAGGTTGTATGGACTCTTATAAGCTCTTATGATATAAAACCCAAAACAGCACTATTTTTCTTAACTTTTCAGGAAAACAGAGAATTAGGACTATGGGAACTGGAAGCTAAAAACCAAGAGGAAATACAGGTTTAATGGCAAAACTCTTCTCAGTTTTGTTGAAGATTCATGCTGGTACTGAAAGTGGCAGAAAGTCACTCAGTCCCTGTTCTTTTAGCTTTTCTACGTAACAAGATAATTCTTTAAACGTCTTCAACCTTGAAGGCAACAGTGGGTATCCCTTTTGACACTTAACAAAATATTTAAATTAATAGTCTGCCAAAAATCAGAGCAGTCAAAAGTCAGGAACAACTCTAGATAACTGTTTTCTTGCATAGGAGGCCATCAACTGGGAAAACATATATTTTGGCTTCCTCACTCAGCTTAGAATCTAGAATCCATCCAAACTCTACAGCTCACCCCAGAACTAACTTCTGAATCTGAAAACCTCTTTAAGACTGAAATGAATTCTGAGGTTTGAAATAGAAAGGTGGAAACATGGTGTTTATATTGCTCCTTGTTTACATGATTTTCATATAATTAAAGCTGCAGGTGTGCTTTTGATTATGCAGGTATTCTGGTGTGTGTTTCTTCCTAAATAATATGTTTGCAATGCTTGCTGGCACATTGTTCATTTTGTTCTCATTTATTTGAGTTCCTCTGTGCAAATAGGTAAATAAAGGCCAAATTCTGGGTTAGTTTTCCTTGTCTTGTAAAAAAGCCAGTACAGAAGAACTATTTTTCTGAGGAGATCACAATTCTCTTGCTTTCTCTTCATGTTGTCAGAGAATTCAACATCTCCAGATAAGCAATTCTTGAGAGCTTTTAAAGGAGTCATGAAGACTGCCCTCTTGAGTTCTCTGTTTCCTGATAGCCAAGAAAGTGTCTCTGTTAGAGATACACATTTTTTTTCCTATAAAGTGAATCTGGTAATTTATGTTACATAAATTGTAGTAATAATAAAGTCTGTGGGCTTGATTTGAGATGGAAGCTAACCCCTTCAAACATTCTACTTAATTAAAGATACTTCAGTACTTCATGTGGAAGAATGAAAAAAAAAAAGGAAAGTATGTTACTTGCCTGATCAGTCTTATTTGTATATTCCTGAAAAGCTTGTACCGTGTCCTACAGCAGTGACTTAATTTCAGCCTCTAGCTGTACATGTGTTTGCAGGCTGTATCATGTTTTAGACCACAGCATATCTTTTGCATAATATTCGACACCCAGTGCTCTGGATAGTCTGACCTTTAATAAGATGTATTGTAGCAGCTCATCACTTCTGTGGTCTAGATTCCAGCTTGAAGCCATGGCCTAGTATCTGAAGGCTCCATTTACCAGTACGTCTCAGCAGAAGCATATTGTTTTGTCATGTTCATTTTTACCTTCTCTCCCCTGTCCCAAAAAAAGCATATGTGAATTGACGCAAGATTAAATATCTCCTCTGTTAATTAGATACAGATCTTTTGACTACTGATTCTATCAGTCCATCTGAGAAGAGACCTGTTCCAATGTCATTTTTAAGATACGATTTGAAAGTAACCATCAATTCTGCTTCTGAGACACCACAAGGAAATGACCCAATTAATGAGCTGAATATCAGGACCATGAATGCAAATCGTCCTTCGGAAGGCGCTGATGAAATTCCTTTTCCATTGTCTTTAGATACTGGCTTTCTGACAACCAGTTAATCATGGAAATAATCTTTTAAATATGCGTTAAACCATAGCTATGCCTAATCATCCCATTAAACATCATCAGGTCATTCTTTGCAAAGATAAACAGCTTAAGGAGCATTCTTCCTTTGATCATGCTATCCTCTGATGTTTTTGAAAGGAGGGTGAATGTATCTTCCAGATTTCATCAATTCAAATCTTCAGTGAGCTTCTGCATTGCGCTTGTAGTTTCCTCAGGTGACTGCACTGTGCAGCTCTTCATCTTCTCAGACTGAAACAGGCACATGAAATGACTACTCGGATTCTAAATGCTAATCATTCATCTTTGATCTGGAGGGGATACTGCAGCACCTTATTAAGAAAGGGGCTCCCCTTATGTTAATAAGCATATGACTAAATTATTAGGAATGAATTAATCTATTGTTTACAGCATAAATAAAACTGATGTTTTCCTCATGAGAGAACTGGAACTCCAGTGCCTGAAAAACTAATCTACCCTCTAGCTCAATGGAAGATCTGTAGAAGATGTGTAGAGGAAACAGATCTAGGGGTGCTGGTTGATGCTTGGCTGAATATGAGCCAGCAGTGTGCCCAGGTGGCCAAGGAGGCCAATGACATTCTGGCTTGTATCAGAAATAGTGTTGCCAGCAGGAGCAGGGAAGAAATTGTCTTTCTGTCCCCCTCAATACTGGTGAGGATGCACCTTGAGTATTCTGTATAGTTTTGGGCCTCTCACTGCAAGGCCCTGGAGCGTAAATCATAAAACCATGACAGTCTAGAGAAGGACAGCTAAGCTGGTGAGAGGTCTGGAGCATGGGCCATATGAAGAGTGTCTGAGAGAGCTGGGATTGTTTAATCTGGAGATGAGGAGGCTCAGAGGAGACCTCATTGCTCTCTATAACTACCTGAAGGGAGGTTGTAATGAGTTGGAGGTCAGCCTCTTCTCTCATGTAACTGGTGGCAGGACTGGAGGGAATGTCCTCAAGTTGCACCAGGGGAATTCAGGCTGGACATTAGGAAATACTACTTTTCCAAAAAGCCAGGTGCTAGAATGGGCTGCCCAGGGGGATGGTGGATGTTCAAGGAACCTTTAGACGTTGTGTTAAGGGACATCACAGAATTAGAATTGTTTACTGAAAACTATTTTGGTTTGACAGGATGATTTTGAGGTCTTTTCTAACCTTGGTGATTCTATGATTCTATAATCTGCAGCAACTGTGCATATGTCCACTTCCTTCAAAGCATCAGTATTTTAATCCTTTTCTGTGAATGCCTGAGGCATTTGCTTTTCTTTTCAGTGACTATAAGGGGATGAAGTATCAAGAATGAGGCATCCTCAAACCTCATGGTGGGCCATTTGCCTACTGCTTAGATATCACAGCAAATTAAGCTTGGGGAGAAACAGCTACTCACCCTCTTTTATGTTATTCTGCATATTGCAACTTCTTAGGTACTAGGAGTTCAGCGAATGCCTTGCCTTATAAACTGAAGGGTCTATCATAAGGCTCAGTCTCCAAAAGGCATCCTGTCTTGGTATGTGAACAGAGAGAACAGCTCAGCAGTGCCACTTTCTGTGAGATGAAATATGCAAAACTGGTTGTTTGTTTGCCTACAATTTTTGAATCAGGAGAGACACCCCTGGTCTGTACTACAGAGTGAAATAGGGAAAATTAAGGTATTTAACTTGTGTGGGAGCAGATGTCACAGTAAACCCTACTGGTTACCTCAGTGTGAGGAATGTGAGCATACATTCTTTACTGATAAGGTACAGGATGGTGTATGGACCTGCTTTCAGGCTGCAAGGAAGAATACAAAACAGAGCCTAGATGATGAAAGAAATTACTGCAGCCCTGATAGCCCCATTTACAGCATGCAGTGCAAATGCAGGCACTTTCAGACACTGATGCTGAAAGGCTATAGCAGCAAGCCTGTCTATGCTCTTGGTGTACTTTTCTGGAATAATAATCCTTGCAGGACACTGTCATACAGCTTGAGCATACCATGAGTGGCACAGCTCTGACTGACAGGAAAAATTCAATCTGCCACAAGGGCACCAGTTGTGTATTGTTCAGCGATGGATATCTAGCAGCTAGGTGGATGGTTATGCCAGTGTGTCAAGGAGAGGTAATTACTCTATTTTAGAGGCTTCAGAGCTGCACTTGAAAGTACAACTGCCCATCTGCTTTTCTTTGCAGTTATTTTATTGATGTGTATGCATGAGAGCAAAGGTCTAATGTTTGCGTCTTTTACGATATATTCATTATTTTACAGCTCTGCTTAGCAGATTGTAAGAGTAGGTAACAGGAAGGTAATTTCCCTCTCTGCTTTCAGCAGGGATTTTGAAATAAGAGATTGTTCTTCGTTGTATCCCAGGGCATTAAATGTCAGCATGGCATAATGAAAGTTGGAAATGGATCTTTAGAAATGCTTAATTAACACTGTGTGGGTCAAACTCACCTTTTTCATTAGCTAACAGCTTTTCATTGATATGTATTCTTTAATGTATTCATCAAGCTTCTTTAAATACTAGGTTAAGAGGTGCTTGTTTGAATAATTTTGAGTGGCAAGACATCAAGTATGGCGTTCACTAAGGTACATTAGGAGAACAATGGGTTATGATTAGCTGAGGCATTTAAGTCTGCTGCATGAGTCAGTACGTGTCTGAGTTCATTTGGCTATGATTTCTGGAGAATGCACGATGCTGTGCAATATCATAACGTTTGCAATTCCTGAAAAGATGGCACCAGAGAGTATTTGTTTTTGCCTTTGTTCCTGCAGCAGGAAGCCTTACCTTTTTTTTTTCTCAGGCTATTTAAAACTTTTCTATAATGACACAATTAGAAAAGATGCAGGATACTTACTGCTCTGTGTAGAAAAAATCATTGACTTTTTTTGCATTTTCCAGTTTTCACGTCTATCTTTCCTGACCTAAATGGAGGTTGCTGCAAAATGATGCCTACCTTCCCCTTCTAGCCTTAGCCATCAGGTTCTGCAAATGAGGCTGGACTATGAGCTGTGTCAAGAAAATGACCTCAGTGAGAATCTGTCAAAACCAGCAAAATAAATAAATAATAATAATGATAAAAGAAAAAATTTTGAAGCTGCAGCCTCAAGAGCTACAGTTTTGTATCTCACCTCATTGGATCCAGGTATGTGAAATTTCACGTCATGGACAGTTTTTTTCTCTTTCTCTGCAAGACAGTAATTAAATTCCAGGTATGCAAAGTGATACTAGTAATTAAGTAGCTTAAATTTATCTACAAAGAATGTCAAGAGTGCAATCAGCTTCAGTGTGAAACCTCTTTGTATGAGAAGAAATACTTTAGGGTCTGAGGATGGAAGAAAATCATTTCAACAATAATGAATTGGAAGGTTCAACAAGTGGAATCACTGTCTCCAACTGTTTCAGCTAAGGAACAATGATATGAATGTTGTGAATTGCGCCCATGATCCATCTACTCACATGCTCTAACAGTTGCCTTTAGTTCAATCTCGGAGAGAGAGTGTAACAGTATATACTTTTATACATATATATATATGTGTGTGTGTGTTGCATGTCATATCTCATTTCATTTTCCTATTTCCTCTGATACATGTTTAGGATTTCCTGATCAGAGATTTTCACTGTATCTTCAAACTTAATAATGCACTTTTACATTAATTTGTCTATTAGTATCTACTGCTTTTCTTACACTACTAACATCTAAACACTTTGTGTCAATGTGTACTACAAGATAATAATTTCATATGTAAAAATAAAGATTTTGTACTTGTTTAAAACTGCTGCCTGATTTTATTAGATTTCTCCTAGTTCATGTTTTATGAAAAATTCTAAGTGATCACGCTTAATTAATTTTCTCTAGACTATTCATATTTTTATTAAGCTCTGACAAACTTTGCCAAGCTGAAGCATTGCAGCCTGCTTAACTTTTTCTGGAACAAAAACAACATGACCAACAGGACACCTCTGCATCCTGTTTGCAAACTGATTTTTTTTTTCTTATTCTAGGTTTAATACATTCTATTTACTAAGAACTAAGCAGGGCTGCACACGGTATGTGAAATTTATACACGCCATGAATCTGTAGACTGACAAGAGGATATCTTATACTTCCCCCTTCATCCCTTTCCAGGATGAAGAATTTTACAGTCCTGCTCAGCATCTGATTGATTATTTCAAAGAACTTTCAATAGGATTTTCCAGAATTCATTCTCAAGCAGGAATAGTGCATTTGGATCTGCCACTGTGTACAAGCAGTGTCATCTTTTGCCTCTGCCATCACTGTGTTTATGAACACTAAATTTTATTTGTCATTTTATTGCCAGGTCACATGGTAGAGTTTTGTTTTGTGACTGTACAGCTGTACAGAGACTATGGCTACAAATGTGCATGGTTTTATGCATTACTTTATCATTAATGAGCTTTTCCACAACTGTTCTCATAATTTTCATGTAGTTCTTGAACATAACAAACATACGTGAAGACGTTACTAACAGTCTATGTGCACAAGCTGTATTACTGCTGGACTTATAAAGCTATCATGACTTATTATTCCTACTTTCTTAATGAGTTATTATCTTTATCCCACAATGTAATACCTTTTTTTTTTTTTTTTTTTTTAAGTTTGAAGAGGTCTTCTAAGGGGAATTGCAAGTCCTATTACTTCCTGGAAGCAGCACTGGTTCTATGTCTTCAAGTATATGTAATAGCTTTGTACAGGATAACTTGCTTTTACAAAAACTGGACTGACTGGTTCTACTGTGTTGTTGAATTATCTGCAAATGGATTTTTACTGTAATTGACCAATCTGCCTGTTATAGTCACTCTTGTCTTTTTTTTCTCTTTTTATTCTCTCTCAAAGTCTTAAGAGAAAATCAAAAGTCCTATGATAAACCTTCTCTAGGATAAAGCCCTGTTTAAGTGACAAAGCTATGCACCACAGGGTGCATATTTATCCCTAAGATTTGTTTGGGACTATTTGGACAATGTTATTGACAATTTCTTATATTTTTTCTTGAATTTCTTCTAAAACTGATGACACTTAAATTTTAACCCCTTTCTCATAGTTCCCTCTAGCAGAAACCTTGAACATTTCTCTGTAGTAAATATTTCTGTAAATCAATCATTTATCTTCTATTATATGGCTTCTTAAAGTACTGTATTTCAGTCACCCCTAAGGTCTGAAGACTTGCTTTCTGTTCTCACTTTTCAAAAAAGAAACAGCACATTCTTTCTCAGAATCTCATTTGACATCTTTTTATACCTTATACCAACCAAACTCTTCTTAGTTTTCCATTTCTTCTATGAAGTTCTATGTTTGAAAGGCATCATTATGCTTTTAATAGTTTCTCCTATTTTCCCTTTTAATTCTGCAAACTTTTCTTAAGTTTTATTGTAGTACATATTTCCTCTGAACATTTCATTTTTATTTTATAAAATGCTTCCATGGCAACTATGTGTATTTTTATCCTTTCAGCTGCTCCTTTCAATTTAACACGCTTTTTAATTTTTAGTGATTCCTTATTCTGAAATAAGCTACTACAGTTATGGGGTTTAAAGGTTGTGGTTGTTATTTTTGTTGCTGTTCTAGCAAGCATGGTGAATCTCAGCATACTGCATAAAGTATATCATAGCAAAGCATAACTTAGACACCATTTGTTATTAAAATAAGGTTGTTTTTTTTCCTTCTTGAGGGTTCTCTGATTAGTTGCTTCAATAAGTAGTTGGTTAGAAATTAAGAAAGAAATTAAAATTTTGCATCACCGTATTCTGTGATAGCACCTGAAGTCTACCTCTATCTCTCACCCTGCTCAGTCACTAGCACTGCACTAATATATGTATTTCAATATCAATATATAACTTTTACATATATGCATATAGATGTATAGACGTTTCTTACGCATCTAATCTCTTAAAATACAGCACTGCACAGCTGCACAGTACATTCATGTACAGTGTTACCCTTTTATCAATGTCACTGTTAACAGTGTTACCCTTATATCACACTGCCTTCCTCTAAGTTTTTCAAAAGCCTATTACATACAATCAGATGTTTTAGTTTACTTATTTTTTACATTTTTCTTAGAGCACTCACCTAGCCCTTTTTCAGCTATTACAAATAAATTAACTAACTCCTGCAAGAAGATACAGCTTTCTCTTTCTTGTTAGCTTAAACTCACCCTGTAAGCTGTTGAATTTCTGAAGCCAGCATTCTGGTTCCAGGATGTTTTGCAGACCTATTCCTTTTGAACACTGGGAATCTCTGTTACGCTGCCTTCCCATCTTGGTGACTTCCCCCCTCACTGTTGAGGTGAAGAGCTTTGTACTAAAAGCAAATACAAGCTTCCAGATCCTTTGGCCACAGAGTAATTGTTCAGAGAAGGCCTTCTCTGATACCACCTCTGCTCCTGTAACAGTGCTAAGCCTCCTTCTGCATGTTGATGACAGCTTCAGCCTAATTGCAGGCTACGTTTTCTATGCACTGCTATTAAACAGACCCTGTTTTCCAGTGGGATTGCAGTTGCCTGGCATGTCAAATTATTTCTTTACAGCACAGCTTATCACTGTGTCGCCTATACAGACCCACTGATCCTTCCCAAAAGTCCTTTTAGCACATGTGCAGACTTATTTCCATCCCCTGATGTGCTGAGAGCAGTAATCACTGAGGCACGGGGTAGCTTGCCATCCCCCCTCAGCCCAGCATGCTGTGATGGGCAGATCTGGCAGCTGGGTCACGGCACATGTAGCTGGGGGAGGGCAGATCCTGGGTTTTTTATTTACTTGACACTTCTGGTGGGATGTTAGAAATGGTTGAAGGAGAAGTGACAAGGTGTCACTGTCTTCACTGCCTCAGCTGCTTCTGAGGGCTTATGCAGCTGCACAGCTGGATGTCCAGAGGATGAAATGGAAGCTCTGCTATTGGCTCCCTTCCAATTGGCTCCAAATGCACTTGAGAAAATTCCATGTGATAGTTAATGTAGCACCTGCTCAACAAACAAAAAACAAGTTTCCCCTCTGCTGTTATACTGTACATCTGTTATTTTGCTGACATGGAAACTGGCGTAACAATTAGATTCATTACTTGCCCTCTAAGTTGTTTCCAGCTAAGCTGAAAAGACCTCAGTGTGTTAGTCTGGTGATTGTTTAGGCAGCAGTACAAATTAAAAATTTCTCCCTCCAATAAGATTCACTCTACACTGTAATTGCACTTACATGTGCATGTTTATAATCTAGGTGAGACTGAGAAGCAACATTTGCCTCTGTCCAAATACAGATTCCAGCCCTCAGCAGTGTCTGCATTTGGAGTTCTTGTTCCAGATCCAATTACAGATCAAAGAGGGCAAATATGCAAATGCTCGATGAAGACAGCCACATCAGAAATGGCATAGATACACACAGCCAACAACCTCCTCACCTGTCCTCTGCCCTCTAAGCTTTCTCTGCTGGGACTAAGTGGGACATTCCAAGTAACTGAGCAGTTTCAGGCAGCTGCTATTAACAAAATAATCTGCCAGAGAAACGTTTCCTTTTTCTCCACTAACATGAAATTTCTCCCTTCAGAAAATCATACTCGTTCAAGGTCAGGACAAGGAACAATCTTTCCTGAAGAAGTGGCAAGGTAAAAGTCCAGCTCCTCACTCACTCGTCATCTCCCCCACAGCTTTTACTGCTGCTATGTGACTTTTAATAACCTGTTCTGCAAAGGCTCACACTCTGTAAGGTTACTAATGTTAAAGACAAGTACACGCCTAAAAGTGGAAGCTAAGGGGTTGATTATTAAATCCTTGTCACTTTCTGACCTCTCTGAATCACTTCATATTTTTGTTGTGTGGCTTAAATCTCCTTTTGAGATCACTCCTTAGATTCATAATTAGTTCAAATAAGATAATACTCTCAAACAAAGATCTAAAATGTGCTGCAATTTGTGAGATTTTGATTTCTATGCACTGTGCTCTGCGTGGTTCCCTGGAATGTGTATTGTTCTGAAGCTGATGTTTACCAGCAACCAACTGCAGGATCTCCCATTCAATATGTTAAGAAAGATGCACAGGTTTTTCTACTTCCCTTTATTGTATTACTTACTTCAGCATGGTACAAAATGTCAATTTTATTCTGAATTTATTCCTCATGAAGAAATTATCACAGAAGTACTTTCAAAAGGTAAACAAACCCACCAGAATGCCAACTTTTTCTTGTTACACGCAACCAAAATAAATTCATAAAGCCTTTTCTACCTCTGCAAATTAATAGAATATGCTAAATTCAATTTCATCATCATGAGAATTCTTTGCTGAGCATACAACATCCCTCTTTGTAAACTCTGCATAGCAAAGAAGATGGCTGTGTGCAAACAGCTCTGTATTTTACACTATTGTTCACTCATACATCAGTATTGTTTTCATTTGTTGACTATTTTTGGCTGGTCTGCCCTGAGTGAGATAAAGGTTGGAGTGAGACACCCCTTACTTTTCAGAAAGCTGCCACCATGAAATCACTTACCCAAGATCTAAGAGAGTCTTAATGCAGCCATAACATCTGGTAAACAAAGTATGTAGCTGATTTCCTGCAAGCTTTCATCTGTAATGAATCAGCTCCTGGCCATTTTGTATTCACTTTTGTTATAAATCCTGAGGCCTCCTTGTTTATGAAATAATGGGCCAGCATCAGCCCAGGCAGGCACTAGGGATCCATGCACTTCATCTCATCTTCAAGACACCAATTCACCCCTCAGTGGAACAGCGAAAAATGTCTGGCAGGGCTTCAGTTAGGTCACAACACAAATCTCTGACTTTGTTAGTCTTGCTAGCCGTGATTCTACAGGATCCAACTACTGTATGGTTTTATCTCCTCTTTCCCAATAAGACCAATCTATGGTGAATTTGATCCATAAACTTTCCTTTTGGAGACAGGATGGTAGAGGAAATACCCCTCCCATTCCTCCAGACTGCTTAGGCAATGGTGTCCTGCTAAACTGGAAACATTTTTCTTTCTTTCTATTACCTTTTTTTTTTTTCTATGAAATTTAATAGTAGAGCACAAGCCATCTACCTTACAGTAAAAACTTGTTTTTATTCAGGATGTGAGGCTTAGTTATTCAAAAGAAAGCAACACAGAGCTTTGCATAACTATTGAGGTTCTTTTCAGAGGTTAATTTGTTACGTCACATAGATTATCTACTCAAATACTGTACATTCCCTTACCCTAAGGCATAGAGGTTCATTAAATGAGCTATGCAGTGAAAAAAAAAAAAAAAAAAAAGAAAACCAGCCTTTTTCTAATACAGTTTCTAAGCCTTCTGGCAGTTCTCTGCAAAACATCCTTCCCATGCTCTCAGTTATGCACAGTCTTCCAAAAGGGGACCCACTGTGCATCTGTCATAAGCTTTTTCCAGTGTCACTAGTAATAAGGATTAACCTCCCTATGCCTAGCTCCTGAGAGCTTGCTTTTTATGGAGAAGTAAAGAATGTCCAGGGGCAGAAAGCAAAGCAGCATCGGTGCAAGATCCTTGGCTTTAGCATGTGCATCACCCAGTGGCTTGACAGACCCTGAATTTGTTGACCTTCAAGGTATGTTGAAAGGCCAATCTATTTACTCAGCTTTGTGCCCGAGGGAGGTAATCTTAGGAATTGGAAACATATTAAACAAAGTGGTGCTCAAGGATGAGACGCTATCTAAGCCGACATTTTGTCAATTAACTATGCAAATTGAAAGTTTTTGGTAAGTGAAGGGAGTGTGTGGGGTGCATTATACGGGCACCCAAACAAACAAACAAATAAATAAATACAGCTGCATGGTCTAATGACAGAGATGGAAGTCAGTGAACTCCTGATGAACTGCTAGAAAACCACTGGAGCAGTATTATTTATTAATAGGCAGCACATAAAGCTGGACTGCTGCAGCTGTATTATCCTAACCTACCATGCAGTATTTATAGTGGGCCAAATTCATTCTCTCCTGGCAAAGAAGCTGCAGAAAATGCTGTCAGAAACTGATGCTTTTGATGATCCAGCACCTATCCTCCTGGCCGCAGTTACGCTCCCTCTCAAAACATGGTCTTAAATTTTTTCCATGTGTGCCAAAAAAAAGGTATCCCCTACAATGGAGAAGAGTCTCAGAAGATGTTAGATGGCCAGTTCTGCTTACTGGTAGGTTTTGCACAAGCCTCCCTCTGTAGAGAGGAGCTTGAAGCCAGCTTTTGTGTTGCTGATGGACATGCTCATTTTGTGCACCTCTTTTGTTAACCCAAGAGCTGGAACTGACATTCCTCTGTACATTCCCAGAGCAGGAGGGGAAAAGCAATTTCCCTAAACCTCTACAGCCTATCCCAAAGCCAGGCACACTCAAAAGTTTTATTCAAGGATGCTGAAGACTTACTCTCTGCTGCTTCCAGGGCACTCCTGAAGTACTTATCTGTTTGTTCTTTACCAACACAGGACTGAGCAAGGTTAATGCTTCCTTCCACAGATGAGTTGAGAGGGTCAGTGAGAAATACAGAAGGCATCCAGCCTGCACTTCTTCACTGGTTTGTGAAGTAGCCTCTTGGGACAATCATCCTGTTAGAGCTCAGACCTTGGTTTTAAAAAGTTTTTTGTTGAGTCTCTCAAAAAATATTATTTATGAAACAGATGATTTTGCTTTCTTGAAAATTATGAAAGTTATGCAAGCAGAAGTAACTTGCACAGTGGCAACAGAACAGTTTTGCACAAATGTGACCTAAATTTGTCTACCCTGAGGCTTTTAGCTGGTTTCAGTGCATGTACCTAAAGGCAAAAAGAAACCAATGATGTTTTTTTTGTTGTTTTATGAGGTATTTTCACCTCTTTAAAATCCCATTAAATAACTTGGGTCTAATTTATAAAACTGTAACCACGTGAAGCTAAAGTAACATAAAGGAAAATATATAATAAATGCCAGTAGTCATTAAATATTATCCATGTAACACCTCTGACTCTATCCTCACTTCTGAATAAAGGTGGATGTGATAACCACAAGCAGACAGGGACTTACATTTTGATTCCATGTTATAAATGATAAGTATTAAAAGTATTCTGTCTGTCTGAATATCCTGAAGGTGTACAGAAATGTTGCTAGCTATTGTATTCCTCATTGGCAGCTCACCTTCTTCACCTTCTCTTTTGATTACAATGCTCAGTATATGTATTCAATGATACGCATTCAAAGTGAGGATTTTTTATCCTCCATGTTTTGATAAATTTGCTAGATGAAAACCTAATTAAAAAAGCTTTTAACAGCTGTCTGTACGTGAGTGAGGTAGGTTGGTATACCTCCGTTTTTTAAAGAAACTTATCCCTTCCAAGTTTGAATTGTCTACCTGGGAGTTAACACATACAGAAGTCTTCAATCTTTTACAATACTTTGTGTGAGTAAATGCATGATCAGCCACCACTGTGTGAATGGATTCAAATACTAATGATTTTGGAATTAGTTTATGTACTGAAAAGTATGGACTTCTTTATTTACCGGAGTGGCTAACTAATAGACTTTGTTAGTCTAAAGGCTGCGAGCCTTTGTGTGTGGATGCACTAGCCATCCAGTACAGATTCTCAAATTGCATTGACTTTCTTGCCAAAATGGCAGGCAGCTGTCAGTGTGGATATTAGCAAACACAGATGGAGCAAGTCATTCAGGATGGGATGTGATATTTGCCAATTCAGACTTCCAAGGGGTTTATCAGGTCAGCAGCTACCATAGCCCCAAGTTGTCTTATTCTCTCAGATCAGCATAACGAATCATGCCTGGGAGACCAAGTTAATCCCTTTCAGGTTCCCTCAACTGTAGATCTTTCTGTATTTTCCTTTCTTTAGCCCTTTGTTTTCCTCCTGCTTTGTACTGAAAGTTAACTTCAACAGGAAGAATGCATTAGGCTACTTGGAATATTGTCTTCAGTTCATCCTGCCCTGCTGGTACACAGCTCAAGCTGCACCATGAAGAAACCCCTGTCTAACTTCTGGAACGAGTCAGTGAGTCATTTTATAAAATGCAACATCTATGCACACATACAAACATGCACACATTGGTTGGAGCTGCCCTTGTGCTTGTTTAAGGGTAAATGCAAATCCACTATTTGAAGTCACCATTTGCCAAAAGGCTGCACAATCTGT
The DNA here is from genome assembly GCF_038088225.1 of Cyrtonyx montezumae. NCBI lineage: Eukaryota > Metazoa > Chordata > Aves > Galliformes > Odontophoridae > Cyrtonyx > Cyrtonyx montezumae. The sequence continues at coordinate 49,881,374 of NW_027071824.1, forward strand.
TACTGTCAATTCAAGGAGTTATTAACACCTTCCTGAGTACTTCCCCAGCTTCCACTGCATGGTGTGCAGGTGTCCTGCTTCAGCTGGTTAGATGCACCATTCATCACTTCAAAAGCAGCTACAATGCCCTCTTCTGCACTCAGCCAGAGGAAGAATCCCATCCCCATTCAATTCCTGGAAAATTTACACAGGCTCCTAGCTTGGGGCATTCTCCTTGTATGAAGAACTCCCATTGTGTCGTATTGAAGGGGTATGGGATATTTGAGGATTAATCCTGTCTTCACTAAGGCACATTTGTTTTCCATTAGATCAGAGAAAGGAGCCTCAAACACCCTCTGCACTTAGGGTAGTCAGTGCAACTATATCCTGCCATGCATCCAGACCTGTTTTATTTTGACTAGACTCTTTGCAGAGATTTCTCCCAGCCCAGCCTTATGACTATTAGGTGGATGGTAGGAAGCAAAACAAACAAACAAACACTGCAAGTAAGTGAAATGCTCTTTAAGATACCCCCAAATCATCAGGTGTAATTTTCATGTCACTATTCCATGTATGGCCAGTCTAACTCAACTCCCGTTTGCACATCTCTGTTTCATCTGTAGATCACAAAGAAAGCATAGGAGAAATGTTCTGGGAAAATGATATGTAAACAGGAAAAATAATGGAAAATGTGCAGAAGGGTGAAAATAAATAAAGGAGACTGATAATTTCAGGATAAATAGATTTCTTGTGTATTTGAGTAAGTTTTTCATGGGAGAAGGCAAAAAAATCTTTGCAGATGAAACTAGGGCAACATGAGAAATTGATTTTATTGGTTCAGCAGTGGAATTTATAAATAAAAATAAAACTGGTACACATCAAAAGGAATGAAAAATTCAATTTTTACTTGACAAAGCAAAGCACCCAAAAATGTCACTTTGAGTTGCATGGGATGTTCTATTCCACGTGGAATGAAATACTTATAAATTTCAGATTAAAAATAAAAAAAGAAGCAAAGAAGGATGCATTAGAGTTACAAAATGATCAAAAAGAACTGCCTAACTCCAATTAGAAAGAAAATGGATCACAAGCAAAAGTGGAATGCAGAGAATCGGTAAGTAACAGCCAAAACCACCTCTAAGAAAGGAGTAGGGAGCAAGCATTTAATATTATCACACTTGATTAACTTTTCTTTAATACATGACCAAAGCATAAGTCTGGGTACTAATACTACAGAAATTGTTTTCTTATTGGTGTAAAACATAATAATTAAACAATAATTTGTAACAGCAAATTTTCCTATACTGTATTTGGTAAGATTTTCCTATCTCCAGTTAGCTAGCAGACCAAACAGACAACTTCACTCAAAATATGCTTTTTTTCTCCTCAAATTATTTGCCTATAAAAAGAGGGGGAAAGATCATATCTGAAACATAAGAAGAAAAAGACTTGGTATCAAGCAGATGTCACATATATATGTAGGTGGATGGTGGCTGACCTAAACCTTCTTAAAGAAAGATTATTAAAGTCTGAATAAATATTTTGCATTTTTAAAGCATGTTGCAGCACTGAAGGCTAGGAGAAAGAAAATTGTAAGCCAAATCACAATGATCTAGGAATGACCATACCCATAAAGCAATCCTGCTGCCACTACTTCCTTATCGTCTTGTGTTAACAGATGAGGACTACAAGTCTGTTCAATGTTGTTTGTTGCTTAATTTTTATTTAAGTTTATATTATGGAACTATGTGGCAAAAAAAGTCTTCACAAAACTCTCAAGTCATATCCTCTGACCCCAAATGACCCATGTTGTACCAGGGACAGCCAAACTATGGTATTGACAATATATTCTTTGATGTCACTTTCACAGAGTTATTTGCTATGCATTTATCTGGTTCCACTCTTTTCCTGCTTTATGGTTACTGCCTATGTTAGTTTTTGTTCTTTTTCCTTCACAGAATCTGTAATGACTTTATGCCCCTTCTGTTTGGAAAGCAGACTGTGGGAATCTACCTCAGATGCATATTGCCATGTGAATATTCTTGCAATTATTAGACTAGATTCATTAGTACAAGTTTGCAGGGGAACAGCTAAAAGGTTCCTGAAGGCCATGCTACACATGAGTATAATCTATACAATAATTCCTAGTAGCATCTGAGATTATTTAACTATTCATTCCAGTTTCAATAGATTGTTTTAAGGTTTGAAATGATGTCATGGATGCATTAAAGCTCAGCACATCTGGAATTAGTGACTTGATCAACAAAGCTATTATACCTGAAATTATGAATTAATATACTGTAATATTCCTTCTATGACTCAAGCCTTCAATTTGGTGAAAAGAGTAAATTGGGAAATACAGTCACAAAAGCAGAGGAAAGTTGTTGTCAGGTTTCATGCAAGAACTTTTCAAATATGGTGATATAGTTCAAAAGGAGGTTACTTGTAGCTACAATTAATAACTCAAAGTGTCAGCAGAATGAAGGGAAATAGTTCTGCATTTATTTTCATCAGGTTTTCTCCTTTTGTAATATTATAACGATGTCAAAAATGTCATAAATTGTAATTTATCAGTTTGTCTCTTACATTGTTTATTTCTTTACAAAAAGGGAAAGAAAGAAGACTGTATATCAAATTGGCAACAGTATCGCTATATTTCACAGTTGTATTAAATGTTGATAGCTTTACTTCTAAATGTGCAGGGAGTTAACTACTGATTCGAGTTCCAGATACAATAAGAATTCATGGAAATATTGAGAGAGCTTGGCTGTTCTTTACATATTGTCTTGCTCAGTAATTGGTATTTATCAAACTAGTATTTACATTTACTGAGACAGATTTCTTTTGGAATTTTTCTTTAGAAATATATCTAGTAGAAAAGTCATTCTCACATAGTCTTAATTATGCTATATATCAATTCCATAACATAAAACAGATTTCAAAGTGAAATGCAACCACCATTTATAATCTTCTGAATGTATTACAGAATCACAATATTGTAGATGGTGGTCCTGCTGCTCAAGCAACGTCTGCTAGAATAAGCTGTCTTTGATCATGTGCAGTCTGGTATTGAATATGTTCAAGATTAAGGAGTTAATTTTCTCTCTGTGGTAAACTTTTCCAATGTTTGATGACTCCAGTAAACATTCTTCACCTGAAGAACGCTGGCATTCATTCATATGTTTCCAGTTGGGTCCATTGCCTATTGTTCTTTCACTAGAATTCATGGAGAAGAGTCTGGCTCCCTCTTCATCATGCACCCTGTGCTAACTAATGGTAGGATACATCTCAGCATAAGTTAGTCATCTAAAAGATAGCTATATTAATCTCAGTATTTTGTCTTATCCTAGAATGAATATTTAAACATGTTGATAAAGTCATTAGTATATAGCATATTTATCAGTGACTATCAAGGGGGTCTATAGTAGCAAGTGTAGATAGAGGTGTCTAAATCTTATGGAACTTAAGTCTGCTTTAAGTGAAGGTAGCATTTGTATATCTGTTTGGGTTGTTTTTTTTTTTTTTGTTTGCTTATTTGTTTTTCATTTGTTCGTATTTTGTGTGATGATGATCTCATATAAGTATTTGATATTTATGACAGTTTGGTAGCTTCTGTTACAAAAAGCTGATTATTACTTTTCCAATTTATAACAGTTAGCTATGATTCAGCGTATGAAATTCAAACACATTTGCTTTTTTCTCCTGAATGAGAGTTTAAGACAATTGGGAATGGCCTCAAGTTGTGCCAGGGGAGGTTCAGGTTGGATATCAGGAAAAATTTCTTTACCAAAAGACCGGTCAGGCAATGGAACAGGCTGCCCAGTGATGGAGTCACCATCCTTGGAGGTGTTCAAGAAATATTTAGATGGTGTACTGAGAGATGTGGTTTAGTGAGGAAATATTAGTGGTAGATGGACAGTTGGAATGGATGATCCTGAAGATTTTTTCCAAAATTGGTGATTCTATGATTCCAGAACAAATACCAGAATATTTTAAAGTATTATTATTGTTTTTTAAACATTGGAAATATGGGTTTTAGGAGCTGGCTTGAAACAAAACACTGAGTTTTTGCAAAGTTGCCCTCTTCTTTGACATTACATGGGTTGTAAGAGAAATAAACCAACAGAAGAAATGAACATTAGCTATGAGTGCCATTCCTTCAGATTTGGGTTAAAAATCTTACTTTTCTTTACCTGTGTGTGTGTGTGTGTGTGTGTGCAGGCACATACATATTTGTACAGAAAAGTAAAAAAGAATGGGATAGTGAGGCTTAAAGCATTATGATACCAGTGTTCATTTCACTCAGGTTTGAAACAGCCTTCCGGAAATTTTAATGTATTCTGGCAATTGTAGAACCTATATAAAAACTTACAGGAGATGAAATCATATTCTGAAATGTAAACAATATTTTTAATGAAAAAATGTTCTATAGAAAAGGAAATAAGTTTTCATTTGCATGTTATGTGGAATATATCTTTAAATGAGTCAGAAGCTAATGATCTATCATCTGCATCAATCTTAATATCCAAGATACTAATCCACTTTTCTTTCATGACCGTAAGTATATGGCTTACATCTGTTTGAATGATGGCTTCCATCTACACATATATTTAACATATATAGGACATATAATGTAGTTGTCTGCTTCTTTTAGGGTACTTTTTCAAGAAAAAAAATGCTATTCTGTTGAAATATAATCAGTTTGAATGTAGGGTTGTGGAGATCTGCTGAACTTTGAAGAAAAGATCAATAACAACTATCTTTTCAGATGGGCTTGAGTGAATATTTTCAAGGCTTACAGTTCACAGTGCATTGTTGTAGAAACTAAAGCTACGAACAAAATGTTATGAGAGCCAAATATAGATTACATTTGAATGTTTTCTAAAAATCTTATCAAAGTTACTCATTCCCAAGGATGATGTAAAATTATTTGCATGCGTGTAGATTGCTGTAATCAAACAACATTGATTTCTCGTGGCATGTAATAAGTAGCAACATAAAATCCTTGGAGAGTGACCACAGTCAAATGTTAAAATAATGTTTAAAGCTAGATTTACATTATGTGGTATTGAATCCTTCTCATCTGTTTGGAAAGTCTCTGAGTAGAGAGTAGCTGCTGAAGGCTGGTTCTGTATCCCGAACAACTCCACAGAACAAAAGGTATGTACTTACTGTTTGTAAGTACAGAGTACTTTTCCGACTCAGATCATGCTGCTCATTCAGGTAAGAGGTGAACCCTGTATGGTTCTGCAGATCTGCAAAGAGCTTTAGACTTCTTGCTTTTTTATCCCAGTTCTTTCCTGGAGTCTTCAGATGGATTGTTATTTCACCTAGTTTTGCTGCAGTATGTGGGTCATATCAGTCTGAAAGAGCTTAATCAATCAACACATGCAGATATGAAACCTATTTCCTGTATTTGCAAAATTAATTGTGACTCATTTGTTTGAATAATGCTAGTCACTGATCTAAGATGAATAGTTGTGATATAAAGTTGCTATGTTACTAAGCCGTTAGTAATTTCATAACGTCATTAGAAGCAATGTCTTTCCATGTTGAGCTAATCTTGCTAACTTTTGTCTGTGACAGCAGGTGAGGGTATGGATCACCTTTCCCTGTAGCTACCTGGGTCTGACTTTCTGCTTCTATTTTTCAGAAGCTACCTTCCAGTTCAGTGCTGGTCCTGGCTCTGAGGTCCAGCCTGCAGAGTGGTGGCCTTGGCTTAGTCTTTAAAGCCTTACTTTTCTACCCAGCTCAAATTTCCCTGATTACTCTTTCAAGAATTAGTTCATTCAGTAAAGCAAAAGCTAAATTCAGTCTAGAAGTATCTGATTGTTGGGACAACAATCTGTTTTAGACATGCTGGCTTTAACAGCCTTTGAGCTGTACACTGGGATTTGTAATCTTGCCTCATGTTGACCTTTGAGAGACAAGCAATTCTTTCTTCAAAGACTACCTTGCAGAGCTGTAAATGATTAATTCAGCGATCATAGTTAAATGTTGTCTGCAGAGGACACACCTGAATGAGTACACAACTGTAACAATGAAAAGTAGATGGAAAGTTGCAGTGCTATGGAGTTAATTAGGACCATAGTTTTCATGAGATCTTTAAATATCAGATGACTTGAAAAACAAATTATAAATATAATGAGGTTTCTAACATGAGATCTAGCAAAATGCATAACCTTTCAGATGAAGATTCTGACTGTGGTTTTATCTCATGACATAAATTCCAATTGTGATGGCAAAGTTAACATGAGCCACACTCTACAGGGCTTTTGTTCATAAGCTTTGATGAAGGAAACACAACAACAGTAGCCCTATCATATTTTGAAATACTCCTAAGCTAGTTTAGATTTGCTGGCTGATGTGATGTTGAGAACAGTGTTCTTGTGATTGCTTTCACATGAAGCTGTCTATAGTCCCTTAGTCTTTTTGTTGTTGTTCCTGAGGCCTAAGAAACAAATCATATGTCTTTACATTTTTAGCAAGCTTATATCTAAGACTGAGATATCTGGCCCTCCATAGAGGAGTGGCACTGCTTATAACATGCTTACTGGCTGAATTTTGATGGGAGAACCTATTTTGGGCTGTTACTTTTCTTTTACCTATTTCCAGAAATTAGTTTAAGATGTAACTGTACTTCCCCTTCTCTGACTTCCAGAAGCATTTGGACTACCCTGGGAGGAATACCAACTGCCGAAACTAAAATTGCAACCAGAGTATCATGAAAATCTTTTACATAATTAAATATAGAAAGCACTCATCATGTCGCATGTATCAGCGTGAGTCATTAAAGTTCAAAGCTTGGAGAAAACACAGCTAAGGACTAGTAAACAGCAGTGTGCTTACAGTAGCATTATAGAGAGCAAGTCACATTATTTAAATGCATTCAATCTAGAAACAGAGCTGAAAAGCGATAGAGCTGAAAGCTGACTGGTTGGGTAAGAGGCAGTAATCCAATGCTAGCAGCTGGATTGAAAATGCAACATATTTTGCTTTTCAGTCATTCATAGTTAATTTTGCTGTTCATAGTTGCAGCCACAGCCCAGATGTCCTGGAGGGGGTTTTCTGGCAGGATGGTTCAAGGTCAGCCACCTGTGCTCCAGGAACCCTTGGTAAGTAAGTAAACTGCAGGCAACCTTCCTATATGATGTGATGAGAATGTTTGGAAAAGTAGCAATTAAATTAAGCAGATGACATTACTTACTCTACTAATAAGTACATGTCATTTTACTTATGAAGAGACAATTTTTTGAAACCAAACATCCTGTATATCCCCTAGATGTTTTTATAACTGGATCTCAAACAGTTTTGAAGCATTTTTCATAACCAAACAATTGTACCAGCCTGATCAGTTGCTCCTACAGTGGAATGGAGTGCTTGGAGAATCCTGCTTCAGTTATGACAATAACTTGAAGACCAGTTTTGACTGTAACACCTTTGAGTTAAACTCTGCACACTCTATGAAAGAGAAAGCAGAACTGGATTAAGTGAAATCCCCACCCCAACTTTCATCTCCTTAAGGACATTTAGATGATTCCACTTCAGTAATTACTCAACACAAACCACAGCTCACAGCTGCCAAAAATTCCTGAAGACAAGAAGTGAATGTGCAGAGTAAGCACACAGGACTCAAGAGAATCACACCCCAAGCAGGCAGAAGAATCTATGTGTATGAGGTTGTGGTTTCAAGCAGACAGAAGTGCAGACTGTAGTCAAAAGGAGCAACATTTCTCCTATCCTTTCTTTTTCCCTATTTTTCCAAGGCCCTAGGCTTATACTGTTTCTATGTCCCTGGTGCTCCTACTAGTACTTGTGAGACCATCCAGCTGTGTGGAAATGGATTCACCTGATGAAAATAATACCTTTTTTGTAAGTCTATCATGAAATTTACTCTGTGACCACAATGGCTGAAATGAGAGGCTTAGAATGAACAGAAAACTGTTTAAAGTATCCATACAAACAGCTTCACACAGTGCTTTTGATTCCAAAAGGACAAGTATGGGAGTTAGATAAAAAAGGCAGAGCAACTAACTCAGACCTACCATCTAATGATCAGAACCTCTGCTAGTTTTGGTTCTTCAGACAAGCAATTTTTCTTCGTGTCCAGATAGCTCAAAATGTATTTTCCACTGTCAACTGAGAAAGGAATAAATCTATATTCCAACTTTTAAACTAAAATCCAACTTGAATGTTTTTGCTTTTCTTAGTACACTCCCTGATTTCTAACTATGGTACAATGGCTGCAAAACAAAGTCTTGATTTGCCTTACACCATGTCAAATTTAAAGTAAATGTCCAGAATGGCTCAATGAAGAGATCATGCAAGTGCTTAAGAGAAGATCTAACTTCTTCTGAAGAAAAACGGTAGCCTTCAACCTCTCTTCTCTGAGGAACAAATACAGAGATGAAGTAACTTTTGCAGATCCTAGGTGTGTCTTAATTAAAAGACTACAAGCACAATGAATCTTCCCACTAAGGGCAAAATGAAACAGAGGCCTGCAGTTATTAAGCTGCAGAGTCTAGTTCTTTATGGTACTGCCAAAGGCATTTGATAAACCCATCCTCATTTACTAAGCTCTATCTGATCATCATTCCATAGACAGTCATTGAAGTGTACCTGCAAAACCTGTACAGTGACTCTGTAGCTCTCATGATAACTACAAAGCTATTAATTCTGAGAGAAAATGTAAATAACTGCAACTATTATCTTTAGCTGCTAACAGCATATAAAATGGCTAGAACACAGATGATCGAATGATTTCTATTATCCTAGCTTCTCAAAATTGGCTTTTCCTTCAGTAATAACTGAGCTTTCTAGCATTTCCATTCCATTCCATTCCAATTCCACAACATTCCATAATGTTATTTGTCCATTATAGAGCTAATAAAGTGTCATTTTGGTTCCCTGTTTTATTGCTGATTTGGATTATGAGACATGACACAAGAGGAGCAGCACTGAGTTTTACACTGTTTCACAAGTGGACCACTAAAAGAAGTCTGGGCTTGGCTGCAGCTTGGTTGAGTTGTGGGTTTCAAGGTGTGACAGCAGACAGTTCAGCCCAAAAACTCAATGAATTTGTTCCTGAAACTATAATAATATCAAGTGACACAGAATGCAGGAAGGAGGAAATAAGTCATGCCCACTCAAAAGGAGAGGGCATGAGAGATGAAAGCACTGCAGCATTCATAGTAACACCTCATGCAGTCTACCTGGCAGTGAGACCCTCCTTTCAGATTCCCAAAGTAACACTGCTACTGAGGAAGAAGTCTCAGTGGATCTGGTGTTGGTATTTGGGCAGCTATGAGGGTGAAGGTTGCCATTTTCTAGTGAAAACATTTAAAGCAACAGGACAACAGTTGAATCTAGATTCATTTAAACTGCTAGTAAAGTAGACAATATAGTAGTAAAAGTCATTAAACACTTGAAGTGCTTTGCTAGTAATACTATGGATTTTCTGACAGTTCAAAATTTATAGCTCAAACAAATATTTTTTGTAAGAACTGAAATATGACATTCTGTGGCCTATCACTTGTCACTGCAACAACTGCTGTTCCATCTGATCTTCACATAATTGAGTAGAAGAAAATTTCAGAAAGAAAGGGGAAGGAAGTTAGTTTTCACATTCTTTAAACTTCTTCAGATGAGTTATACTCCACCAGCACTTCAGTCAAGCTTAACGTTTCTAATCCTTTCCCTCTGACAAATTCTCAGAAAGTGTCTCTACTTAGTGGATTTAAACTTGCTGATGTAAAGCTGAATGTCGTACATTTGCATAGAAATGCAGTTACAAAACAAATGCAAATGATTTCAGGGCTTTACTCTCTAGCGTCAGGCTTCTTTCATCATCTGACATAACCCAAAAGTTGTGGGAAGATCATCAACTTCTGAGCTGTACAAGAAAAACACCTTTCTCACAAAAATAGAACTGGTCTTCTCTTCCTGTAAATAATATCCTCTGTATACAACCTCCTTTAACCACAGTGTTATTAAATGTGGAGTTTGAAGTCATAAACACTCAGAAGGACTGTTAATTTTATGAGTACTTCTAAACTATTTTTGATTAGTGTTTAAGAATCTTTTTAATGTATTGACGTAACCTGGAAACACTGGCTATAAGTTTATATTATACTGATTGTTTCCTTTTATTCTGTGGTAATTTTTGACTTGCAGTATTTTTCTCACATAGCTGTAATGTACAAAAGGGCATACCTCCCTATGATGTGGGACTGAGTGGAACAATTCTTGTCCCACTTCCTGGCATGATCCTGCTTTAGAAGGAAAAACTGTAGGCAATTTCTAAAGAATGGTTCTAGAGTTTGTGGCAGGCCTATTCCAAGCCTGTTCACAGAGCACAGCAACTTGGACGAAAATAAATGCTTTAATTATCAATGATTTCTCATATGTCATTAAACTGAAGATGAACACAGCCTTTTAAGACCACTGAAAACATAAAACAGTGTACTCTCTGCTCAGTCTGACTGAAGTAATGATAGTCACTGGAACGAATGGGCTTACTGGATAAGTAAGATGGGAACTGCAGGTTGCATACATGTCTCTCTGTAAATCATAGGAGTTAGAAAAAGAAATGTCTTTACATCATCTCATGTATGCTGTTGCCAATAAAGCTTGGAATGTTGTTGTAGATAAAGATTGCTCCCAAAAATATCTTCCAGAGTGTAAATTTTCTCATTTTCTCCTTAGTGAGTTCAAAAGCCAGTTCAAATAGTGTCTGTGTTTTGCCACTGCTATACCTAAACTGCAGTCATCAAAACACACAGTGAGATTGTCTTGCCCTTAGTGAGCATATACGTCTTTAATAACCTTTAAAATATGTTTGGAGATGGCCAAATCTATGACTCCCCCCCCCACCCCCGCACAGGTTACAGTTGTTTTAGAGTGCTCCTCTTCTGACATGGGAATATCCAGAATTTGTGAAATTCTGTCTCTCACACATCAAATGTTACTGCTGGGTACTTTAACTAATGGTTGACTCCCCCAGTCTTCTCCCCCTGGAAGTTTTATGTAAAGTTTAAATAACCAATTAATATGGTACTCACATGCTTGGCTGTAATTTAAAAAAAAGGTCACTCTTTAAAAGGCAATTTTCTTAGCCTTGTTTATAATCACAGCACTTTCTCAATTTACAGTATGGAGATTTCTACCCTATTTACCCAGGAACAAAATAAGTCTGATTTTCCACATTTACCTACACAACTGTTGTTTAGTCCACTTTCAAGGAATATGTCACATATTATTCTTCCACATACTTCTCACAGGGTAATTTCAAATTACTGATATGAGGGAATTATTTCGCTTTTTCCTTTGGCATTTATGGTGGGAGAGAAAAGAGAGAAAAGCATTTCCAAAAAAGCTGGAATCTAAAACAAACAAACAAACAAAAGATAAAGTATACATTAAAAAGAAAAGTTGTGTGAATTCTGGGGGAACAAAAGGCAGTGATGGAAATGAGTAGTAGGGTGTATGACATGAATAAAGCCTAAAAAAAAAAAAAGCAAAGGCAACTTAAAAATCAAGAGCCAGCATTAATTTTTCCATTTAGAAGAGTGATGGAACCCTCCATGGATGACAGTGGTACCAGATGTCATTCATTACATACCTGACCAGATAACTCTTATATTATTGTGTTAATATCTTTTCCCTAAGGATTGATAAGAAATTAAGTTGAGAGGTGGGAAATAGTGAGCCAAAACTTTGTGGAATTAATGGAACAGCAGTGCCTTACTGGAATTTTGCTGTGTAAAATAGTATTGAGAAAACTGTCTTAGCCACAAATGTGTTCCATGACTTTACCTTCCAGTTATGTAACACATAGATAGGTCTGCATTTGAGAACTGACAAGATTCTTTGGCTTCTCGGAATGTAAATCTTTAAATCATCCTTAATTATGCTAGCTACATACCAGCAGCAGGTTGTCCTATGTATATATAAAATTTTCAGTCCTTATGAGGAGTTTAAGGAGCTTATATAGAACCTAATGACATCTGTATCAGCTAGATGAAGTTTTGGTGTCAGGGACCTTATATAAAATTTCACTTCTGAATTTGACCTCATACAATTAATTCCTCAGCGAATACTGCAAACCAGAATGCTGCAAAAAGAGAGAAAGCAAAAAACAAAAGAAAGACACCCTTCTTTCTTCCTTACACCTCTATGAAATTCAAGCTTTCCTGTATCTCCCTGAATGAGAAGAAATGGCTTTGGTAGGCAGTTCACTTTTCTACTTGCTAAAACTGGCAGCTTAGGCACTACATTCAAATTGCACAAGTCAAGCAATTATACCATCAAATATTTTTCCCATTAACTCATCTGCTTAAAACATCAGACAATATTGCCCACAGCAGTAATTTGTTTTAAAAAAATCATTTAAAAAGTCTTAATTATCAGAAAGATTGAGTTGATATCCATCCTATTCTGTTTTCAGCTCCCTGCCACTTTCTCCATTGCTAGCTGTAAAACTTTTCTGGGTACTCACCATGCCACCAAAGGCTTTAAAGGTGAAATATTTGACTTCTAATGTACACTATTTCTTAAGCAAGGGAAAAAGATCAAACATACTATTAGAAGGTTTGAGCAAGCATTCCTTTTTCCACTTTTGCTAAGGGAAGAGGGTCTTTTTTTTTGTTTTATAATCCTCATTACCTCTCTGCAACCCCTCACTCCAGCCCCTGGAGAGCCATCTTGGCTGTGTTATGACCAAGAGTAGCAGGACTTAGAGAAGTAAAGTAGTAAAGCTACCATGCTGGTTGCCATTAATCTGTACACTTTTTTTTTTTTTTTTTTTTGTCTTACTTATAAACTAAGTAAATAATGAAAAATAAATCTTCACGTGAACTTGATTTTTATACTCAAACTCTGTATCACCTTTTATTTCCTATGCTGTGAGCTGATCAGGTGCTCTAACAATTGTAAGCACTCCAGGTAACAAAGCTAATGCTTGCTTTAAAAAGTACAGGAAATTCAGGGAAACCAGACCAATCTATACTAAATTATGCTTTAACTTTTGTAGTTTTTATTGTCCATATACCTGATAGATTCAGAGGTTAAGTAATAACATATGGGCTTCAGCAAATACTCAGATGTACATAAAAATATGCTCTTGAGGAAAGCACATTAAAAGGCTTTGGTTCCATTTTCACAGCTGTAATTTATAGACTACATGGGGTATTTTTAATGGCTTGTATCAGACAACACCATGCTGGTATATGTAGCTGGACTGATGCCTCAGTTCCTCCAGAAGAACTATTGCTCAAAGCTTTCTGGTTTTCATTCTACTTGGTCTCCAGGGCACAGGAATTAAAGGTGCAGTGGCAGTCCCTAACAATACTACCAAAATTGAGATAATTAAAGTGTATTGAGAGAAAGGAGGGGAAGGCACACATTTTTAGTAAATTAGTTTACATTTTATGTCTGAATTTCTCTGCTTCTCAAGCTGCACTTTAATCCGATCTCTGCTAAAGACAATTTTGGGTGAGATTTTGATACATTTACTAAAAGTGAGTGGTACCTTCTCCTTGGGTAACTTAATTAAAATCCGGCAACCAATACATGCTTCTTGTTTGAGCTGCAAATGCTTATTTAACACTAGATAAGGAGAGGAGAGTGAAGTCAGGCCCTGTTTGAATTAGCTCCCCAATCCACAGCTCTTCAAGCTCAAGGCATTTTGTTATCTCCCACTTTTCCCTCTCTAAAAGGATGTACAGAGACACAATGAATCTCTGTAACAGAGGGTGCAGGACATTGAAAACAAGCTGAAAAAATGCATTGCTTTTACTGCATTTCAGGTATGACCCTTCAAACAAACAAACCTGCTCCACTTGTTCACCTTTGCATTTCATGGCTCACTTCTGTGGTGCCTGGACAGTATCCCCAAGGGAAAGGATGAAGTTCACCCACCCACCCCATGGCCTTTTCACAATTTAGATGGGGAGCTGCTAACTGAGCTCTGCAAGGTATCCAGGCTGTACACAGTGCAATACTTTGCTGCATCAGCCGGGATTGAGGGAGGTAGTCCAACGAAAACACCATGGGGCCATGCTGTGTTACAAACCAGATAGGAAGTTAAAGATGTATGGGTTCCTGAAATGGTGGTGATAATAATTAAGCTATGTTATTTTGGCACTGGATTTTCCACTAGGAGAGCCATTATTTAGGCTGAAGTTTTCTCGTGTCTCTAGGCTGTTACTTTTTTCCCCAAGTGAGAAATCTTATTGTTGTTGATGACCCTGAACTTTTTCTTCCACCAACATCTCCCTCTGGTTCATCACAGTGGTTGGACTCTTGCCAGAATTTGCCCTCACCCTGACCCTGTCTTTGATGAAATACTTGTTTATACCTTACTCAGATCTCCAATCAGTTAAGCAACCCTCTCCTCTAAATTCTCTCCTGAGCAGCCTCCTTGAATTGTCTGGATTTAATTCAGTGTTGTCAGGAGAGCACAAGATACACACTCCCCTTGTAATAAGCTTATCTGGTATTGGATAAAGAGGGGCAAGCTGAGAATATAGGATTACCATACCTTTTATTTATTTATTTCTTCATTTATTGAACATGCTTTCTTTTTCTGTTGTCAGAGCCCTGTCTGGACAGATTGTTACTGAATGTGTCTGGAGTTTCAGAGACCAAGCCAGACGTAGAAGCTTCTCTTTGGCAGGAGAAGGCAGGCAGGTGGGCAGCCTCCCTTAACAACAGCCTGCAAAAGAAGAGTGGAGACTGCTGGGGACTTGTGGGGACTACAAGGCTGACAGCTGGCACAGATAAATCAGATGCCTCCACTTTCAGTATAGGTACTGTTTGGGTGGGGAGGGGAAAGGATCTGAAAGAGAAGTCTGTCCTGGGGCATCTTTGGCTCTGGAGCAATAATAAGAGAGAGACGGCTGGGTGAACTGGCAGGAGCAGGTGGATGTTGCCAATTAAAGTTTTAAAAGTGAGTACGTTACTCATAGCAGTGCAGTTTTAAGGATGTTATATCTTTCATTGAATCCAAAGAGACTGTGATCACTTTTTTTTTTTTTTTTAAATTAATTTCCATGTATGAGTCCATCCCTGATGGAGGGTTATGGGGGGACAAATCTTGAGGCAACAGGAAAGGATTTAGTGGGAATGAGAAAACGAGGGACAGATTTAAAGATATTGAAGAATACGGAAAATGTAGTTCTGGGGCCATGACTGTGGAGGTGAGTATCTGTGAGTCCTGGGAAGGGAAAATTTTTCAGGAAGGAAATAGGGAAATGCCAGAGGTATGAGAGCATCTACCTTAGGAAAGATTTCTTCTACAGCACTAAACATTTCTGACTGGACATCTAATCTTTCATTTCACTCACTGTTACTTTCGAGGTCCTCGTGAAATATTTCCTTTGCTCTCCATCTCTCAGTAAAGATGAGGGACTGCTAGTGAAAAGGGCCTTGCATCGGGAATGAATTGGCTCAGTATATTTTCAAGACTGCTTTCAATGGCAAGACTCCCTCCATCTATTGTTTAAGAAACCTCTCTATTGTTATACAGTGAAAACAGTTAAGTATATACATTTTAATTTGAGACCTGCGTAGCTCCTTTTTCATTCTACCTTGTTAAGTCTCCTTATTTTACCCTGGTTAAAATACAGCATAAATATAATTCCACTTTTCTGTCACTGTCTCCTGTATGGCATTCTGAAGATGAGCGCACACAGCAGCAAAGATATGAACTGTCTTTCTGTAGCAGAAGTACTGTGTCATGGCCTGAACTAGTCATTAAACACCTGATAGGAAGGCAGGGCCAACCCAGGGGAGCCCAGGTGCATGCAATACATCTGAGTGACCAGAAGTGGTGAATCCTGGCTCCACCCCTTCCCAGATCTCATTTAAGGGTTAACAGTTAAGGCACAGGTATGTCCCTGGAGATTTCTGCTTACCTGAGTTGTTGTTGTTGTGTTTTTTTTTTTTTTTTTTTAAAGGTAAGCAGCTTTTCATTTGGGTATCTGTGGCTGTTGCATTTGGGCTTGTCCTCGTTTGCTCTGGTCAAAGATTTTGCTACCCCGCTATTATGGCTGTGATTTCCATTACATTATAACATTACACTTTCTCAGCCTGATGTCATCAGTTTCTGTTTCACCTGATGTGCCAAATGGGCTTTTCCTGTCCTACCAAATGTAACGTGAGAATAATGACTGTTTACCCTCTTCCCTTGATTTTGGGAAGACTGATTGTAACAGTAGCCTTACTTGTCTAGTGCTTAATAGTTGGTATCACTATTCTAGTGTGAGCTGAACTTCTCTTAGCTGAGGATGTAAGCCTGAAACCTTCCATAGAGGCTTCCAGGGCATAGGGTACTGGAGATTGTTTTGAAGAGTTCCATGCATTAGAGACTTTTCCCACTGTAAAAAAATAAATAAATAAATAGCGTCATGATTTCGTGATTTTTGGTATTCGTATTCCACATCATGGCATCATGTAGTGCATTGAGAATTAAAGAGTTAATGCTTCAGCTCTGTGGATCATTGACAGTTATGAGTATACCTGTCTCAGAAGAGAAGGAGAACTATGTTCCCCAGAGGACTTTGTGTGGCTTTGTATTTTTACATTTTTCCACTCAGAGGGAAAGTTAAAAACTGTTCATATGTCACAAGATGCTCTCTTTCCTTTGGGGATCAACCCAGCAGTGGGTGCTTGCTAGCTGCCTTGCCTTTAGCATTTAGTATAAGACTTTTGGTTTATTGGTGCTCTCTCTTGCTCATTTTATTTATTAGCTTTTATTCCAATTATATTGTATTATACTGTGTTATTTTGCTTTCTGATATCTTATGTAGTAAGTTAGCTTTCCTCCTCAGGTCATTGCCACTGTTTTGTTTTTAGGCCCTTCTCCTTTCTTTCTTTCCCCCTTTCCCAGGGTGGGGGTCTGTTTGTCCCCTGCACCAATTGTCAAGGAACTGGGCCAAACCAGCCCGTAAATCACTGACAAATAAATACACAGAACATCAAGTAGTAGCCTAAGTAGGCAACCCGTCCTTTTTTCTGCAAGGACAAGCATAAGCATCAGTCATGCATAAAGGACTGAATTTTTAACTTTGTATTATAGCTAAACTCCTATAAGTCTGGCACAACCAGACAGTTGTTTGGTGATGGCTAGCCTGGCACTTCAGTGCTGTTGAAGAGTCACTCCTTATATGGTATAAATACACATACTTTTAGCGTCAAAGTGTAATGACTTAAGCTATACTGGCCCTATGGAGTACTAGCAGTACTGCCTAGGTCATTTCAAGTACTCCACATCCAGCATACTTTTACAGCAATAAAGGTTTGGGAGCCTTGTCTTCAGTAAAGAAACTGGTATCATAATGAATATGTTATTATAATCTTTCAGTATTTCAAGACTCTTTGCAGCCAGAGCTGTGAATAACAGTGGCTGCTTTAACTAGAAACAGTTAACTAGAAGAATTCAATTTATGTTGAAATAAAAATTCCAGAAGACCAAAGTTAGTCTGCATAAATTAGTTTAAATTGAATGACTTAATGTTCCTCTATTGTCTCAGTTATCCCATTGCTCTTACACTGAAAGAGCTCCACTCCATTTCATTCTGAAGGATAGAAAAACACTTACTGACATGGCCTTCAATTTCTATATAGTGTTAAAATAGGCTCAAGTCCATTCCTGTCTCATATCAGAACTCCTAGAACTGAACGAAGCTCAATGATTGAGATAAGTGTTCATAAGTGCTCTTAAGAGAAATCTGATTTACATGTTGGAATAAGTTATAGGTAGAGGACTGTGTCTTTTAAACCTTGAATTTCCTTAACAGTGAGTCCATGCTGGTAACAAAAGTAGCAATCTTCCCTTAATCAAATATCAGCAAACAAGTATGTGCTAGTATAGTTTCTTTTGGATGTAGACAAAGACATTCCCAGGTATCAAGGTACTCTAAATGACACTTGGATGTATTCAAAACTCAGTTGGAAGAGTTGCAATGCAACATAATCTCACTTTGAAGTTGGCCCTGATTTGAGGAAGAGGTTGGGCATTTTGACATCCAGAGGCCCTTTCCAAGCTAAATTATTCTCTGATTGTATAACTGCTAACTTGCATTAAAACTATAGTTACTCTTTCCACATCTTCGTATTCCTGATCAAATATCACTAAGTCTGAAAGTGGAGTTTCTGGTTTCAGATTGAGAGCATTTATCTCTGTCTGGATTTCAGCCTGCCTCATTTGTGACTTAGGCTAAAACTGGTATAGGATCTTCAAAGACCATGCAGAAAACTGACTGCTATCCCCAGGCCAAGGCACAGGTCAAAGCTAAGTCAGTGAAGGAGTAAAGTGATATAGGGTACATTTATTTCAGCCTAAATGCAGACAACATTTTCTAGGGGAACTTGCTTTGTCCTTCCTTGGCTATATGTTCCTGTTGTCTTCTTATTATCAATCAGAGCCATTGTGCAGCCACAGAATCAGCCAGATCAGTTTGCTCTTTTTCTACAAAAGGTGGTTAGCTAGCAATATGCTATGTCTAAACAATATGTCAAATCAGCCTAGAATTAACACTTTCTTTTTCTTGAACGTGTCAATTTATGCTTTCAATCAGCAAGTTATGCAAAAACTCTTAAGACCATTGTCCTCTCTTAATATGAGTTATTTCTCATATATTCATGAGAATGAAGCATATAGTTATGGAATCATCATGTGGCATAGAAAGGTGTTTTTAGTGTCCTATTGCAGAACCAGCATAAATGCAATCCTCTCTGGTGTATTCACCTCATGTACTGAATTACATGGCAGTGCTAGGGACTTGTCAAATACTCCAGAGACAAAAACATATGTTCTACTGTTTTCCTTTATCAGTGCAAGAGATGGGATGGAAGATAATAGTTAGAGGTTGTCATTTCCTGTTTTCCTGCAGAAGGTTGTATCTCAAGATGCAACTGCTTCCCTGAACACAGTTATATCTTGAGATACAAGATGTACAGAAAGAACACAACTTCTCAAGTTGCTGTGATGTTGGTGGTTGGAAGAGCAACTATGTGGCATGCTGAAGACTCCCTTTGAGGCAGCTCTCTATATTTCTTGATTTTTCCAGTCTGATTATCTAGTCATCCTTATACAGGTTGCTCTTTCCTTCCACATCAGGAAGAATTTCAGGATTAAGGCCAGCCATAGGCTTGCAATGTTAGAATGATTTCCAGCATTTAGTGGAGTCATATAATGAGAATCACTCTTTATTACTCAGTGAAGTCTGGCAACAGGTCCTCACCAGACTAAGTCTGACAATTTCTAATGAAGCAATAATGAGAGACTACTTCAAGAAAAATACCTTCTTGAAGAGTTCCTCTGTGCAATTCTATAAATTCCTTCAAGTTACTCTAAATCATAAGTTTGCAGAGTGTCTCCTTGTAGAGCCTCTCCTCACTAAAAAGTTAAAAAAAAAAAAAGCAACTAAACTTTCCACCAGAGCTGACCTTGGGGGGAAAATATATATGTAACAGTCATACTTCATTTTTTTTTTTCACTTCTCCTAACACTGAAATCTCAGTGTTGCAGCTTTCCCATCTTTAGTGTGTGTAAATTTTTGTGCATGTTGTAATAAACACTTAGGGCCGTGATATTGTCAGAGGGTTTTCCAGTCCAGTAATATAAAGTTTAAGTCTTCCAAGTCCTACACCCTGCAGACCTCATATTAGTCTCAGATGGTTTGACATACTCCAATACTGCATTTGTATGTTTGTGAAGACTCATGCTTGGTTAGCATCAGGTTAGACAGAATTGACATGCTTAAAACAAACAAATTACAGCTTGAAGAAACTTTTGACTTTTTTCTCCAGTTGAGATTTCTTCAGCAGGAAGATTGATTTTTCTTTTTGATGTTGTAGTACATTTAGGTCTAGGGCAGAATTTTTTTTTTTTAATTTTTATTTTTTGTTTTTCCTCTTTCTGGCTTTTTTAGGCCCAGAGGTTGGTATGCTAGTTGTTTACTTTATCTCTGGTCACTCTGAATACCTATTCTTTCTCTTATCTCCCATGTGGTATCCTCTCCATCTGTTCAGTAAGCACTAATAATTTTCAGCCTTATCTCTTAAGACCATCTTCAGGAGCTGGTTTGCAAATGTTTTTCTAAAAGGACTTGGCACTGCCGCAAAAGTCCAGCTGCAAAGCCGGACTAAATGAGATTTTAGGAGAGACCATAGAGAAATGAACAAGAACACTGTTGCCTTTTTTTTTTTTTCTTATGTAGATGTTTTTTTTTTTCTTGTGTTTTCACTGAGTTTTAGCACCCTCCACTTATGAAAAGGCAATTAATTTAGAAAGGCTGGGAGATGAAAGGTAAGGCTAAATGTCTCTTCAAGTAGAATATACTTATCTGAATTTACTCCACCAATACATATGTAAAGTAAAAAAAAAAAAACAACAAACTATTAAAGGAGGTATGCAGGAACTTTAATCCCAGTATCTCTACAAGCAGCAGATGAAATATACATAGGTTGTTCCATAAGTAATGCCTCCTATTTATTTCCATGGAAACTACAGCAGGTACAAAGAGCACTGCACTAGCTAGGTAGCCATCTCTTCTGTGCTGGGTGCCAGAAATTGTAGGAAACAAGGTTTGGGATAATTTCTAGGAATTATATAAATTCCAAGTGTGTTTGCATCTTGAGTTACGGTGAAGAAAATCTAAAACTGCTCTGTAAAGGAGTTATGCGTCAATTTTAATAGATTTCTTAAAAAAATAGCTGTTCATTGAAGTCTTCTAAGGAAAAGATAGTGGGAGAATAGGAAATGTTTTAATGTGGATAGAACTGGTTAAAATAAAGGAAGCTCAGATTAGAAATGTGTGGTCAGCTTTAAGTGACATGAGTTCATCATTGAAGTCCCCTAGGGCTGGCATTGTTCAAGAAAGCAGTAAAAGATTAGAAAAATGGGTAGGTGACTGATGAAGATACAAAGTTCTCTGATGTTACTGAATTATTTAGGACAGTAAAAATAAAACTTGTATTCAAAGTATTTCACAAACACATCCTCATATTGATTGAATAGGCATTAATAGCAGATTATATTCAATGTGCCTACGTGTACAGAGAAAATCCTATTCTGTTATAAAATGATGGACTCTGAGCTGACTAGTAAGAGTGATATCTTAGGGATAAAACAGATAACTCCATAAGAACATCAGCTCAAGACCTGTTCTTGATCAAAAAAGCTGAATTAAACATTGGAAAGTATGTGGGAAGTAGGGGGACAGCAGAACAGGGAATGAACATCCATGGCTGTGTGAATCCATCTGAGGCACCAAACAGGAAGGCAAGAGGGAAGGCAGCAGTCTATCACAAGGTTTCCTGCATCCTGCTGGCCACCTGTCATTCAGAAATCTAATTTGTCTTCAGCCACTGACATTTATAAACAACTTGTGACATGTGGGAGAGGAATCACAGGTGTTAAAAATCCAGTTTTGCTTATTTACACACATGAATGGTGATTCATACAGATGGAGAAAGAGTCATTACTGAAAAGTAAACAAACTGCTCCCACCTTAACTATTTCTAGAGGGGAATACATGTTAAGACCACAGTGAGAATAGCCCTAATTTCAAATTACACCTACTTGAAATGACCTCTGTAATCCAAAATGGCTGAGTTGTGTACATACAGAGATGTGTGTACAGATAAAAGTCCTCATGAGAACAAATCACTATTTAATGAAAATTTTATCAAGTGAAAAATATTGATGATAATCAATATGGACAAGTTTTAGCTTGAAAGTTAGTGTCATTTAACAACTGTAATCAAGAGACAAATAATGGCCAATTTCAAAACATTGCTTTTTAATGCAAACTATTGGGCTTTGTGGATTAGTGAAGAGAGAGGTAGTTGAGGTTTTCCTGCCATATACTGAACAATCAGTAAGGCACACTGGAAAATCTTACAGAGTAGGGGATATGAGGATAACTGAGGAGTTAAGTTTCTTCACTGACATGCTGATGACCTGTCTAGTGTACTGCAAAAGTGGCTGGTTGGAATCTTATTTCTGGGAGGAAAAGTAGATGTTTGCATCTTTGCATCTATTCCATAAAGGTCTGTTACACTTAGTACCATTAACTATTGATTTAATAGTGATATAATAACTAATTAAGTTACAGTTATTTTATAATATAGAATAATTTTCTAATATAAAATAATTATCGTTATATTAGTTATATAATAACTAATTATTAGTTATTATATTACTTAGTTATAATTTATTTCTTACAGGAACATATTTCTGATGGAAACAAACACAGCATACTGCTGTTTCTGTTATTTGCAATGGTCTTATCAATATATATTTTTTATATATTTGCTTACATGTGAAATTTATACAGCAATGCTTTCAGTGACTCATTTTTTTTTTTTTAAGAGTAAAAAAAGCATCTGGGGGTCTTTGCAACCTTTGAAGTCTTTGTGGGAGGAATGAATAGGGAATGCATAACAGTATTATTATATGTCAGCATAAACAAGATAGAATCAGTTTCACTGTCGCAGTACTTGGGGAAGGGTAGGGATTAAAAATGCATCTCATCATTCTGTCAGGTGATGGAGAGAGGTCTTGCCTGTCTCATGGAAAACTTTTTGCCAAACTATAGAGGCTGGAGTTTACAGCAGTGACTCAAGAAGGTGTGAACTTGAATGTAGAAGGAAAAACTGAGGGTTCAACTAAAGTATTCAGTGGAGAGATGTCAGAGAAGGTCAAGTGAATGAGCACTTAAGTTTTAATATCTGCTCTTGGGTCTGAGCTGATATCACTTAATAGTACTCCATTGTACCACAGATATATGAGGTTTGGATATTTTTGCAGTGTGTCCTGATGCTTAATTTTAGTGAACTGGGTCTCTAAACAGAAGATACAGTTTAAGTCAGTCAGGTCTGCCATAGTCCCCTCCTTGAACTGCTTCAATTAATGTAAAAATCTAACAATAAATGACTGTTCCCAACTTGAATACTAGAGTTCATCTGAGCTCATACTGAGTTGAATTTGGGATCAAAAGAGAAAGTACTGAAGTGAATAGAACAACATTTTGTTTGTTTGTTTATGTCAGGGCCATAACTGCTGTATCTTAGATTGCTTTACCTTGCCAGGAGGCTGCATCCTTCAGCTCTTATATCCACATTAACACAGTGGTCTAGATCAACATTTCATTCACTTTGTTCCCTTTTAAGATTTAGATTTGCATTGTGCAATAATCTCCATGCTTAGGTC
The DNA here is from genome assembly GCF_038088225.1 of Cyrtonyx montezumae. Lineage (NCBI taxonomy): Eukaryota > Metazoa > Chordata > Aves > Galliformes > Odontophoridae > Cyrtonyx > Cyrtonyx montezumae. Next base: position 49,904,571 of record NW_027071824.1, read on the forward strand.
ATGTTCAGTTTAGATTAAATTAAATGATAGTTTAATCTTAATGTACTCAAACCATGGAAGGGCAGTCCACAGAAGTGTATTAGTTGTCGAATGAAATCCTCCTGCTGAACAAAAGCAGCATTCCTCTCCTGTCCACGTGAAGGTTTCGTCTTCAGCACCAACACTTTGGCCTTAGCGATCTGCTCCTGTTGCATTCTGTAGCATGCTAGCAGTGCAGGCATAACTTCAGTATTTGAAGGGAGGGTAAACTTTGAACGAACTGGTAGGTTTTTATTTCTAATTTTGGTCTTTGGCCTTTTGGATCAGTGTTCTTGGATAAACTATCCCATATTATACAGACAGGAGTTTTCTTTTCCCCAGACAAGAATCCCTAAGTTAAATACTCTTACCTTGGCAAATTAAGGCACAATATTAGATGGGCAAATCACTGGGCTTGCAAAGGGTCTGTCATTACAGGGCTCAGGTTGCATGACATTCTTTGTGGTTCCTTACTTTGTGCCAAAGTGCATAACATTTGTATTAAGACCTGCCTACTACAAACTGGCTCCAAAGACCTAAAGATATGAAGGTTTTCAGAGTAGGACAAAGTTATTATTGTATTGCCAACGCAAATGTACTGCAAAGTTGTGAGCCAGGCCTTCTAAAACAGTAATGCTTGATTTATGGATTGTGAGATTAAAACCTTACCATTTAGTAGGATTTTTAGTTTAATTTTTGTTATTCTAGATGTATACTGAGCTTAAAAATTATCAGATAAGAAAAGTAGAAAATATAAATTATGTATGTGTTTATATAATTCTAGCTTCTGATTTACCAGAAGAGTTCTGAGGACAAAAAAAAAAGAAATAGTGCTTATAGACATACCTTGTAAAGGACTAAATAATATTGAGAAATTGTGTTATTTGTATTGTTTAATCATTTCCAACAGTCTGATTGTTGATATTGAAATACTTCTTCAATCAGTGACTGCTCTCAAAAAATGGGCCTTGTTTATTCAAAATATTTTTTTCTGAGGTCATCTAATTTGTATCTTACACTGCCTTTATATACAGTATGTGTGTATATGTGATTTAAAAATACCTTTACTTAAGGAGAGGAAAGTTAACGTAGTTAACAGGTAGACCTAACTCTACAGCTTCGTAACATGTGATTGAAGTCACAACCACAGCACCTGAGTCTAATGAGTTTACTGGTTACTAACCAGAGGAACAGTAATTCAAAGCAGGTGTTAGCTGGTGGTGAGTATATTGTTCTAACAGTGTGATGTGAAAAGGCATCCAGTTATTTAGATGCATATCCTAAGATGTACTCTTCGATGTCTACAGCCTGTGGTATTCTATGGCCTGCCTTAAGTCACACCAGGATTACAACAAAGAAGGAAAATAAAAGCAATGTATCTCTTATTGTAAGATAGCATCATTTAAAATATATGCTTTTTTGCATCTGCTGTTCATCCATACATCTGGTAAAAATAAGCAAATTTTTATTGTTTTGGACACTCACAGAGTCACCAACTACTTGTTACACCAACTGTTGCTTTTGCTGTAAAAACCCTGTAATTCATTCTCAACCAGTTTGTAGGCTATTTTGCCAACATGAACACTTAGGCATGACACTTTGTTGTACTCTGTGTACTGTTTATCCAAGGAATTATTTTAAGTGCAAATGAGTCAATAAACTTTTTTGGTATATTAGTTCAAAATAGCTCCCTGTCAGTCTTTTTTAACTAGTGCTATAATTAGTATGTGTATTAACTTGCAAATATTCAGAATTTTCTTGGTTTTGCTTTGTTTCATAGTTTTCTAAGATGTCTTTATTTTTTTTCTCCTCGTGTAACCATTTCTTAGTATGTATGTTTAAATATTTGGTATTCTCTGAATGATCCTATATAGGTGCATATTAGAATAAAAGGACAGAATATATGTCTATTTCAGCATGATGTGCTGATTCGCAAAAGAGATAAGAGACCTAATAATTAAGCAAACTAGATATTTCTATAACTTTCCTATCATCATACAAAAGCTCTTCATTCTACCAAATTGCTCAGAGAGCAGTGCCATTTTCCCAGCAGTACAGAACTGTGGTGGGTATTAGACAGCTGCCCAGAGCTAATGTCTGTAACCATCTGCAGGGAAATAGCTTTAAAAATAAGACTACTTAGCATTGTGAAATGTTTTTATGAAGATGTTTGTTTTTCTGAAGTTTTTCTTCTTTACGTGAATCACTGGAGACCAACCAGATAACAGAAGAGAGAGCCTTTTCATCTCTGGACGACTCTTCAAAGAGGTGGATGGGAATTTAGCCTCATGACTTTCATTGATGGAGGACATACAATTAGATCTATGTATTCCTTAATTAGTGTTTTTTGATCTTTATCAGTCTGAGGAGCTGTAAACATTTTATGAGGAATATCTTGTCTTTTTTAGAAATTTTACACACAAGGCCAATTCTGTGAATATATGGAAGTATTTTTCATAATCATCTTTCATGTTTGTATTAGAAACAATATTTATGTTACTTTAAGCACATATAGACCATTCTCCAGAGGAAATTTATGAAGATTTTCTCTGTGCAGCTTACACAGAAATGAAAAATGCTCTGCCAATTTATCTCTGTCAGCTTTCTGTGGCATTAAGAAAGTATGAGTTATAAGCAATTTGTAACTTCAGTTGTTTTTTTTTTCCTGTGTAGGAGAACAACATGTAGGACCTCACCCAAGTCTTTTGAAATTTGTGGGATCCTTTACATCAAGGAAAACTTTCATAGCACTTGTGAGGTTGGAGAAAAAGAAAATGCTTAGCCTTTCTTGACAATACTGTCTATGCTTTGGCTATAGCTTCTATTGCTGTAAAGACTGTACTGTCTGTGTTCATAATGACAATTAGGTTTCACTGAAACCTTTCAGACACTAATGGGATCTTCCCTCCAGTATAGGAGAGCTGCAAAGTCTAGAAAGTACAGCAGAGAAATCTTGCTGCTTGATGACTACGTTAGGCACCTCTCCTGATAAATCAGAGCTTGAGGTGCCTTAACTCATCATAGATTTGCAACAGAGAAGGGATTTCAGAGGTGCTTTTGTCACCACAGCCTTGTCTGTTATATATTGAATCTTCTGATGCTCCAGTAAGGATTGACATAACCCAGAGCTAAATTGATCTTGTAGTTGGCAAAATGCACTGGGAAACTTTTGGATGAAAGTCATTCTCTGACAGCAGCTCTAGCTACTGTATGTGATTTTCTTCGCTTACTCTCATTAGAATTATCTAGCTGGAAGTACAGATGGAATGAATTTAGGTCATTCTGAACATAATTACTCAGGCTGAGGTTTGGCCAGGAGACAGAATTTAGCAACATAAAACTTGAGAAAAAAATGTTTGTGATGTTCATGTATTTTTACTCATTGTAATATAGAAATTCCTATTTCTGTAGTGATGCTTCAGGTGAGTGCACATCCAGCATTCCCCTTATGATGCATTATAGCTGCTTGTGTTTTCACATTGGTAGGAAGAAGATGGGTCAATCTGCTTTTTATCACTGAGGGAAAAAAATTAAATTGTGAATAAGTTGCAGCTAAAAATGGGAAAGGAGGTGTTACCACAATATAAATTTCAGCTTGATGGTGAAGAGAGCTGCCAAATGATGTTTAGCTACTTCACATGTAGATTGACTTGTTCTGGAGTACCAGGACTCAGTCATTTATCTGCACATAGCTAAGTGTGATGTCTCTTTAGAGAAGCCACTCAGTACCTGCCTTCTGGCTACTTCAAAAACAATGAAAATGTGGGTATTAGTATATTTTTATAGGCTAGGATATGGGAGACCTCAATTCTGCCTTCTACCAGAGACTGCCTGTGTGCCTGTAGGCAAAGTACAGGCTAAAATCAAGGTTTAGATTTTGCACAGAAGCCAGGCACTTAAAAGCGAGGTCCGTTTTGTAGACCTGAACCTTAATCTCTCTGTTGCTGACTGCTACAGTTAGAATGCAAATAGCTTTCTTGCCCTACTTAACGTATTCAGGTACCTGTGCAAATACTGTGTTTAAAATGGGTGGATAAAAACAACGTTTCATACAGGAAATGTGTTCAGCTCTCATTAAGGAATGTTCATAACACTAAATGTACTCTGTGCTTTCTAGTAGCTCATCCATATACAGGATGAAAGCCTGTCCCTGCTGTCAGGACACAGGATGGCATTCGTCTCATTTGACTCAGCTGACAAAACATGTGGTATCTTGTCTGGAGCACAGGTTCTGTGTATAGTGAGGGAGGGGGTGAGCGTAGGATACCAGCCTAAAATGGGCACCTGAGTCAGAAGGACTCTATCTGTTGACAGGCTAGTGAGGTGGGTCTCTGGGTGGCTGGTTCAGAGCACCTCCCTGCGTGATGGTCAAGTGAGGTTAGATGAGTTCCACTGTGGTGTCTCTCCAGGTGACAATAGACTGTTGAGGAAGATGGAGGGTTTAATCTCTCCTAGTCATCCACAAGATATAACCATATTAAAAATCTTGATCAACAATAAAATTTAATTTTAAAGAACATTCTCACTAGGTAGCCTTGATTAACACTTTCTTCTCAGCTCTTGGAATTTTTTTTCTTAAGGTACCTGAAAGAAATTGAATACTGATAAAGCCTCGCCACCATAAAGGGAAGGCTAACATAGTTAAGCTTTCTTTATGTCAGCTGGACAACAACTTATCATACTCCTTCTGTATCTGCTAAATAATTAAAAGCTTGATCTGTGAAACATTACTCAGCTGTAATGAATCACTTGTGGTTGAAACAGAAAGCAACAAGACTTCGGTATGTGGATGTTATAGCTTGGAATTTGATTCTTTGTGCCTGAGCTGAAGCAAAATAAAATGAAGCCCCAGAAAGACCCTCTTCTGTTCGAGTTGTGCATATAGCTTTACATTTGCACTTCTGCTGTGATCTGAAACCAGGAAATTCGCTTGTTGATGCTGAAACAACTCAGGAGAAAAAAAAACAAACAAAAAACGTGCATATGGCTTGCTCGTTTGTCTCAGTTTTCATACTGTACTATTTCCTCAGCACTAGAAAACTAAGATAGTCTTCTCCAAAGCAGAAATCCTAGATTGTATGCCACAGCTTGACTGACAGCTTGAATGACTATTTCATACAGCTAATAATTTGGACAATTTCCCAAGGGTTATTGGCCATCACTGAAATGAAGCATATTTAATACCATAATTCCAGTTGTGATTAAATACTTCCCCAGCAAGATATGTTGTGGCTGAGAGGCTATTTTATACACACTTCGATTGATTCATGTATCTTGTAACTCTTTCAGATATCTACTGAAAATATATGTAAAATAGACAGTTTATGTATTTCATATCAATATGAGTTACTTGAATAGCACAGTAAAATTAAGCATGGATAAGAATACTGTAAGATGTTGTGAAAGTTAAAACTGATGTCTGTAACTTTTTCAGTCTTCTGTATTTTCAATTATTACTTAAATCAATAGATGTATTCTTCTACTGTGGGGACTCCTTGATCCCATGAAATTCAGTATCTGTGAAGCTTTTATCTAAATTCCTTAAAGGAAAAAGTATTTTTTTTAAGTGATGCAAATGGATCGATATAAACATATATGACAGTAGCTTGGAGCTGCATGCAGTAGCCTCTGTAAACAGAGTGACAGGATGACTTTTCAAAACAAGCTTGTCATGTTTATGCTTGTTATCAGCTCTCCTGACAGCCGTTTTCCCGTCAGCTAACTACAGACTTAATTAGGGCATTAACACAATCATGCCCCCACACATCCTGCCTTTCTCCTGCTCAGCAATGGGCCTTTACTCGTGAAAGAGAAAGCAAACAAACAAACAAATGGGAAAGAAAGACCAAATAAGAGGAAAAAAGGAAGGAAGGGGTGAGAGCATGATTTTTATTGCGTTACACAGGGTGGAATGGAAACGAACAATGTTTTTCCACATTTGTACCACATTTTTGTAAAATGAATAGTTCATGGGAGCAGGCAGGCCAGACCATGCCATGAAAGAAACCAGACTCCTTTCTGTTACTTATGGAAATGCAAGAAATGTGAATTCCTTTATTGTCTGTTAAGATACATCCTTCTTGCAGAGTAACTGCTCTGTGTAAGGAAGATCCTTTCTATACACAAGGCACTGCATAGCATGATTTTGGCAGGTTGTGTTTTTAGGGTTAGAGATACTAATTGCTCACCTAAGGCTTGTTCAATGCATCTATTTAATTAGTTTTTTATTTTTTTTTTATTTTTTTTTTTTTTTAAGAGAGAGAGTGGCTGCCTCTTGCAGTATTTACTCTGTAATTCCCACATATCATCTCCAGACTGGAGATCCGTGGCAGACACTTAGCAATAGTGATTGGAATAACCCTGAGCGTAGTCATCATAATGTTGTTCATATGCTACTACTTTTAAGCTTAGGTGCTATTAATTGTAGCTTATTGCTGAGGACCTGTCAAAATTGCCCAGCCATCATGAGTTTAGACCTTCTTCCCCACCTCACAGGTGGCAAGTGATGTAGCATCTTATTGAATAGAGTGGACTAGGACAAGCCCCAGAACTGTGGTACCCAGACTTAAGGCTAAAATACAGCACAGATGCTCCTGCGATGAGCATGGAGTGCTATATATACAGGGTAGTTTCCAGGAAAATTAATAAAATGCTTTCCATGTGAGCAAATAGGAGGTGTTAAACAGTAGCTATTAGGGCCTGGGGGATTTTAAACCCACGTGTCCAGATGACTTGTTTCTAAGGAGATCTAAGAGGAGCCCTTGGAATGGCTATTAATATTCATCCTGACTTTGGGAAAGCCTAGGAATCTTCTGAAGAGAGTCATGTAATCTTCAAAAATTATGATTTAATCTATGCATTTGTCAGTCTAGGACAGAATAATGGGCAGTCTGAGGCTGCTAATATGGCGAACAACTAAACTAGTACTATAAGGAAAATAAAGCTTGTTATTATGGTTCAGGCTGGTTCAATTGATATAGATAATGGAATGAATGTAATAGGTAATGTGTCTGTCTGGTGTTCCACTGTGTTTGGTTTTGAAGCCTAGATGAAATAATGTGACGTTTATTAAAGGAACTAGAATTTGGAGAAATACCAGTTCTCATAAATGTAAACAGGGAACAGATCATCAATGAACAGATTTGTTTCTAGCAGGGTTCTGAAGAGATCACTGTTTTCCCAACAATATTTAATGTTTTTCTGAAGCTGGAAGGAAAATAAAAATTACTGATTGCGATTAGAAAAGGTACATGGAATAAGGAAAGAATTATAAATTAAAATGAGATCTAGTCGCTGTTACATAAAAATATGAATTAGTATGAGGTTTAGTTGGGCTAAATAGGAAATACAGTAGCAAGAAAGAAGATGCATCAGCTGTAAAGGAAGAATTTGAAAAAGACACGCAGGGTAATATTTTTCTATGTTTTTCTAGTGGTATGATTATGGCTACTATTTGATGTAGTTCCTAGGAAGAACTGTTATTAACAAGAAGAGCATGATGCTGCAGATTTCATATGAAAATTCAACTCCTCCAGAAACGCCAGTACAATTTTCATCTGAATGTCTTGTACCATTTTTGCGTGTACGAAGAGGACAATTTCATCCAGTTGTGAATGTCCCTCCTTGGAAGCACACAAGGCCAGGCTGGATGGGGCTTTGAGCAACCTGATCTCATGGGAAGTGCCCCTGCCTGTAGCAGGGGGGTTGGAACTAGGTGATCTTAAAGGTCTCTTTCAGCTCAAGCCATTCTATGAAAATGGAGCAGGGAATTAACCAAAATGGGTGCTAAGGTGACAGGTATGGGGGAATGCACTGGAGCCACAGACATGATTATAGGACTGGAAAACTTGGCTGATCTGTAATTCTCACAACTGGAGTATCTGAGAGAGTTTGTGATTATATTTCTAACACTTTATAAGTACAAAGGTTGAAGAGCTGATAGGAAGGGTATTTTCCAGGCTGTAAAACAAAGTGTACATAAAATAAATTCAAACTTTATGATGCCATACTTTTTATCAGCCTTGATGAAACTAATGCAGTCTAAGGGGTGAATCAAGGCTTTTTGAGGTATATGCTATAGTTCAAACATACTAATTCAGAGAAATAATTTGGCATGTATTGTTTAGGAGCTCAGAATACTTGAGTCATTTTTTGGGGGGGGGGGGGGCTTTATTTGTCTATGAATTCATTATCACATTCTTTTAATCTGATTCTCTTTGCCAATGAAGATTCACCATCCAAAGCTGCTGTTATACTCAGAGAACTGATATTTTAATGGTCTTTCATCTAAACATCTTACTTCCTAGGGTAAATTTCATCCTTACCATCCTTATGGGGCTAAAAGAAGTGATAGTGTTCTGGACAATTTGCTCTTATCAGTTACAGATTTTTTTTAAGATGAAAATGTCAAAAGTAATTCAACCACATTGTTCTCACAGTGTTTTTCAGAAGACTCTAGGTACCAGATGTTTTTATGTGTTATCACTGGCTTTCACAATATTCTCCCAGCTGAGAAAGTCCCAGGGAAATTATATATTCTTTTAAGATGGGTCACTTAGCTGAAGAAAAGCTCACAATGCTGCATGTAGTTTCAGCTGCATAATTTCCAGTGATTATTTTAGGACCCTGCATTCCCAGGCCTTGGGCAATGCTTTGAAAATGAAGGGGCTATTGCCCAATCTTTATATCTTTTAAAGGACATAAAATTAGAGTAGTTTTCAGAGTAAGCCCTGCAGGTTCACTGAGCAGCTGCCTTCAAAGGAAATATTTTTGTCTCAATAAATAAGAAATCAGAAGCACCTGGGGTTGGACATATCAGTCTTCAACCTTGGAATCCTAACATTTAAAATTGTGTTCTTGAAAACAAGACAGTGTGATCATCAATAAGAAAATATTATATTTCTGGATGTGCTTTGTACTAAAATGATATTAAGTAGTTCTATTTTTATAATCCAACTAGAATGGAGAAAGAATAGCTGAGTTATCTCAGATGAAGCACCTTAGTTTATAGCTCTGCTTCTGATTCCGTCTGTGAATGATCCAAAACCACTAAACTCAGTGGAAATGATTTTGTGTCTTTTTAATGCTTTGGGAAATTTTCATTAAGTGGAAGAAGCTATGCTACAACTGTACTTCTATACAATCCATTTGAAATGCTCAGTTAGCATAGGTGTGTTTTGTTCAGAAAAATCTAATGTAGACAAACTATTCAGTAGAGAGTATAATAATGGAAGTTGTGTCAGACATCTAATAAAAGCAATTAACTTACAGATAATGTAGACTAATCTAATACATGACCAGAACAGCTTAGCCAAGATAAAAATATATTTTTGTTTATTGATTTGATTTCTGTCATTCAAAAATTGTTTTTAGAATGCAATATGCTTCTAAGTGAAAGGTCTTGGTTTTATCTACAGTCAATCAAACAAAGTAGGCCAGGTTTATATTTAGACAGAAACTCAAGTAGGGAAGATAAAATGTTTCTTTCAAAATATAATAAAATTTTTTAATCCTTTGGACTGCTTTAACTACTGTCAATTGGAGTATGAAAGATCAGGTTCTAGTGGGAGTTAGCTCATGCTGGGTTATGGACAATTTGTATTTATTTCAGCAGCATAAATCAACATCTGTAAGTGTCTTTACTGGCCATGATGAGGATGACTGACAAGACTGAAGCCAGAGAAAAATGAGACAAATTGCTGTTTGCTCATTAGTTGCAGCACACAGATTTGAATACCGCTTTGCTCTTGACATAACCAACTTTTTGATTAATGAACAATTCTTGTTTCTAATTTGATTCAAGGTGTCCTTACTGTCAAGAGCTTAGCAGGAATAGTGAGAATTAGGATGGAAGACTTCAGTGAGATTTTAATATATAGATACTCACACACAGTGTCCATGAGTATTTCCTGGCAATATAAGTAGACAAGAAATGAGTCAGGCTTTTTACAATACAGCCTGGTACTGAAAGTCTGAAATGTTCATGTCACATTTGCTTTTTCATGTTCAAGCTGATATGGTACAGTTAGGCAGCTTTAGTACTGATTCCTCTGAATTACCAAATTAAATGCCTAACAGCTGTTACGATGTGCAGAAATCTGCTATATACGTCTGTAAGCAGCTTTATAAAACATCACAGACTTAATTTTTATGATTTGGTCACCTAGAAAATACTACTTTGAAAGCAAGAAGATATTTTTAGAAGGCATAAGGAAAACTTTTCAGCACTTACAACAGGCTTCAGTCTCCTGTTGGTCAATGTGGTCATCCCAGCTTTAGTGGTGTAACTGAGTGATGCTGATTTGTGTCATCTGAAACGTCTGGAGGAATAGAAATTTGCCACCTTGCCAATGCTTTCAAAAGAAGAGGAGTGATAATGTCTCAGTAAAATTTCTGAGAAGTCTTGTTTTCTGCTCTCTTTGTAGCTGATAGCCGCAGAGAATTAATGCTGAATCCTAAACCCAGCTGGTATTTTTATCTCCTTCTGTATAGTATGCTTTTCAGTTGATAGTGAGTTTTTGTGCATCACTGTCTTAATACTGCAGACTGGACTAGGAATTAGGACTGTCAGTCTGCTGATGTAGGGCAAACCATTAAACTAAAAAATTAAAACTGTCATCTGAGGCTGTGTTAGTTACTATGGACTTCTATGATTTTTGCTAAGGGTGCCTGCTTTAAGAGACTGGAAGGGAATCTTAATGGCACCTGCTAATGAAGATTTTCAGGCTCTGATCTTCTCCATGCAAGTCAAAGCCTGTCTTGCTTTCTATGGAAGGATCAAGGGAATGAAGGAGAAGGCCCTGACACTTAAAGCCTTGCTGAGAGTCCTGAATCTGTTTTGTGGAGCAATATTGCAAGGAACTGCTGTTACATGCTGTGATGCAAGTGGTGATAACCAGTCTCTCTCAAGCTCTTCAGGCTTGTGGTAGTTATCATCCCACACTCACTGATATGTTGTTAATGAGATTTCACCTCAAAACATACAGATATAAAGACAAATGAATATGAAATTTATGACTATAGTAAAAGTGAAGGAATAATAACAATAACAGTGACAATAAAAATAATAACTGTAGTAATAATGTGTCATAATCACACGTTGAATTAAATTACTGTATTTAAACCAGCAGAAAATGAATCCCTACTATGTTAGTCAAATATCAAGTAACACTATGCTTCCTTCCCTTTTCATCTGCTTTCCCACTTCCAATACCCACTTTCTTTAAGCTGGCCTCCAGTGTTTTTTGCCTCCTTTTCTACCTTCTCCTGTGCTCCTTAACATTCAAGCCCTGCTAGCTGAGGCTGGCTGCTCAACTGAACAGCATATTGCACAAGTTTCCAATAACCTGCCCTATTTGAGTGGTCTGTGCCTGCAGGATCTGCACTGCTTGGAGTTCAGTGAAGATCTTGGAAGGTTGTCTCTAGGGCCTTAAGGACAAGAAGTAGTGATGTGATTCTTCAGACAAGCTTCCTTCTTGTGCTGAAGGAAGGTACGACTGAGTTGTAAGAAGCAGCCAGTTCTACAGCATCTGCTTAAATTCAGGCTTCCTTCACCCTTAATGTATGTGAACCTTACCGAAAAATAAAGTTTATCCTGTCTGCAGATAACAAGTGGGCAATACCAGCTCAGTCCTAGTGCTGCCACATAAATTTATCTCTGCAGTAAATTAGGCAGTGCCTCCATATTACAGATGATGCACCAGAGCAAGTAACTCCTTTTCCATAAAGGATAATGGCTGAATCCCAAAGAACTTTACTGTTGGACTGTTGTTTCCAAATGACATCAAAAAATTGACATCTTTTCTCGGAGGGTGAATGGCTGAATCAATTGAAACCCAACATGTGTGAATACACTAGTTTCTTCGCTTTCCCATCTATCACTCACGTTTAAAGTGCCATGGAAGAATGAGAATTAACTCAATTTTGGTTCTGTCTTATTTTTTTATCTGGAAATTTGATATAACTGTAGCACTGACAGCACTGTAAATGTATAGTTTATGGCTGCACATCAACAAGCAGTAATACCAATCTAACACCTTTATGCTGCCACAGAGGGAGATCTCCCTTCTTCCTCCTCTGTGCTTTCCCTTCTTGTTCTTCCCTCTCATTGTCCTGTTCCTGTTGCTTTATCTCACCCTTTGCCTATTTCCTTGAACCCATTCAACCAGTTAACTCAGAAGAGAATTAAGAAAATTTCTCACTATTTTCTTCCAAGTTAGGGAGGTGAATTGACTAATGGAGATATCTGAATAACTTTCTGCAGTCAGCAAAAGGTATGTGGCAACACTGCATATCCAGGATCACAAGTTGAAAATGTATGGGAGGAGGTGGGATCTATGCTATCTGTCAGCAATGAGCTGTTAGATCTATCCACCACATCTTATAGATATGGACTATAGATCACACTGTGTCTGATTCTCTGCTGTCAGTGCGTGTACAAAATCACACAGAAAATTGCCAGTTAGCAGTATTTACTCACTTTCATTAGGATTCTTTCTGCATTCCTATACAAGTAATGAAAAATCAGAACAAATATGTCTACTCTTGTACTCTTTAAGGTAGTGGACTCATTTTGGGAATGTCATCTCCCTTGATCTGCTGGCCATGCTTCTTTTGATGCAGCCAGGATATGGTGGCTTTCTGAGCTTTCTGGCTTTCAATGAGTGAGAGCACATTGCTGGCTCATGTTCAGCTTGCTAACCACTGATACCTCCAAGTCCTTTTTGGCAGGGCTGTGCTCAATCATTTAATCCTTCAGCTTGTACTGACAGAGGGAGTTGCCATCACCCATGTGCAAGACCTTGCACTTGGTTATGTTTAACCTCATAAGGTTTGCCTGTGTCCACTGTTTGAATGTGTCTAGGTCTCTCTGAATGGCATCCCATCTATCAGATGTGTTAACCACATCACACACAGCTTGGTGTCATCCAAAAACTTGCTGAGGCTGCACTTGATCCTGTTGTTAGTGTAATTGATGAAGTCATTAAAGAGCATAATATAATGCAAGCAATGGTAAAAATGATCTTAGCAGTTTTATAAGAATGTCCTGTGAATTTCTTTTCTTCCTTCTTCCTTTTTTATTCTTTTTTTTTTCTTTTCTTTTTTTAAATTTTTCACCTCTCGCATTCTGTGCATTCTTTTGGATAGTTAGGTCTGAAAGCTGATGGTCTTTGTCACCCTTACTGTTTAGCACTTGGTCCCCTCACAAATGCTTTCATGCTTGGGCTATTAGATCAACTGAAACTGGTTCTGAGAATGCTCTGTCCACCCGACAATAAACAGTTTGTTCCCATTCAAACCAGTAGAAATAAGTATCTGAGGACATGGGAAGGTTTTTCATTGGACAAAGCTTTAATTAACTGTTGCATATGTATGGACAACCTTTTGGAGAAAAGTACAATCCTCCAAGAGAAGCTGTGTATAAGGAAATGGATTTGGGCTAAATGATAGATCATGCCTATCTCTAGTACAGAAGATACAGAAAAGTGCATTTTGCTGAGTTTGCTAATAATTGTAGGTCTTTACAGTAGACAAAATTCTTCTTTCAGATTGAAGATAAACAGTCTGTCTGCATTTTCTGCTACATTATTGTCAAAAACAGAACAATTCTGAAATGAAATAAATTAAAATATAGAATACAGTTATGTATTTTTCCTGTAAAGAAAAAAAGAGATTAACTACCACTGGCAAATAAAACAGGCCAGGCATTTTCATTCTGAAGCCACTTGTCTTGATGTGTCACATCTCCACAGCTAGTCTCTCCCAGCTACCTAAAATGGTGAATGTATTCACCTTGCCTATTGAGAGTGGTCTCTGCTCGTATGTCTCACTTATTTTTTTTAAAGAAAAAAGTGATCTGAGTCTGTTGTGATTGACTCAGACTAAAACTGTCCCCAAGGATTATAGTGTTCTGAAGTCCATATAGGGCCCAAAATTGATTAAATAGTAGAGATGTTGCCTAAGGCTTTTTGGGTTCTTGGTCATATATGGTTAAATATAATCAGCAGATGCACAGCCAAAATTACGTTGACCTACAGAGGAGACTGAAAAACGACAGAAAAAAAATGCTATTTTAGTAGCTACTTCTGTATAGATTTTTTCATAGCTTGATGAAAGGGAAAAAGGTGTGGACACTCTTGTTCAACAGCATTGAACATGAATAATTTCCCTGTGATTAGTCCATAACTTCAGATGTCTATATGACTGATCCAAACTGTGAATGCCTTCTGTTTGTTTTGTTTTGTTTTGTTTTTCTGAGATATTCAAACAATTTAAATTCTCACTGACAGTGGCTGTGCTTATCTTATATGCACAAAGAGAAAAAGATAACTCCACCTCCTCAGAAATAAAAAAGAAAATAGAGTAGTTAACATCAGCTTTTAAGAGAAAAAGGTTTTTAAAAACAGTAATGATACAAAGCTTTAGACACACCATGTAACATATTTGTTTATTGCTGAAAGAATGCTGAGGCTGTAAATGCAAAAAGCTTCTTTGAACTGTCTGCTCTGTGTAAACATTACATCATAGTAGATAGTGTAGAAGAAAGGTTTTGCAAACATCAGTATACTCTGGTAAAGATATTTTTCTGAAGGGCTTGTATCTATCTCTGTGTATAGATTTTTCTCCCTCTTTGATCAGGAGATGCAGAATACATCGATGATTGAAGAATTACAGACTCAAAAACTTTGCAGAAAGGGTCTTCAGAAATGTAGAAAATCCAGAGGATTTCCAGAACTGCTGGTTTAAATGAGTTTACTTTCTGACCTGGGAGTAAAAGTAGTCCATACTGAAATCAGTGAGAAACTATGGCAGAAAGCTCCTGCTGTGTATTATCATGTACAGAATGAAGTATTAACATACTGCAGTAAATACTTACCTATTTAGTCTCTATCTCAGCTATATCCCAAGCATGTTACAGATAAACATATCAGCCACTGAGGTTGTCATAAACACGGTTGGTTTTAGAATAGGGAATTTTCACATGTTTTTAGATTTTAAAATTCAGAGGGCCTCATCATTTTTATCATCCAGCAATTTCCTGCCTCTGTTAAGGCTGTCAAATATGCATTCAGCCAGCCTTATCTGTAGATCAAAGAAGTTGGTATGGAGGAGTGTATGTACATAGTATACACATTTTTGAAGAATTTATTTTGAACTAACTCATCTGCTCCTGTGGACTGAAGACTCATTCTGTTTCATTTTGTTAGTTGATCTTCTGAAGCACAACTTTTGGTTTAGTTTTGTTGAAGTGGAAGCTGTTTGTTTTGCCCAAAGGCAACTCCATGGTATGGACAGCAAGCAAGGATAACTGACAAAAATGTCTGAAGTGTGATACTAGTTCCTAGAGAAATGATGCCATTATAGAAATTTCTCACTTCATGTCTGTGGTCATCTTGCCAGCCTCATGACTTTTGGGTAGGTTTTCAGTGGCCAGATGAAAAATTCTGTCTGGCAGAGCCAGAAGAGCTGTTTTCCTATTGATATGTGTAGAATTGACTGCAGCCTACTCTTTTCTCCTGGACTAGAAGAACCTCATGATCTTTTCTTTGTCTTTTGGGGTATCTTTTTTCCAAATAATGTTCCAACAATGAACAGCTATCACCTGAAGAAATACTTAATGAAATGTGTGGAGCTTAGCAGCAGTCTTGAGCAAGTTTGCCAGACTGGCCAGGCAATAATGGTACAATTTGCCTTTATAAGAAAAATGAAAATGGTAGACAAGGCAAGAAAGATGTTATTCTGTTAGTACAAAAAATAAAAAGCTTGATTCCCTGTGCTTTTCTGTCTTCTAGTTAGAGATTTTGGTGTCCACGAATTAAACTCTATCTGAAGTTTCTCACATGATGTGGCCATTTACAGGAACACTTCTGGGACTTTTCTGTTGATTTCTAAGGCATGTGTTCATGCTTTTTCTCACCTAAGACATCTATGAAATGCATCCTTAGGCAAAAACAGAGCCTGCCTTAACAACCCTCTTTTCTCACAGTAAAAGACCGTCATACACTGTTATAATTTGTTGAAAGTCTTTTACTAAAGGATACAAAAATTAAGGTAATTTTTATTACTGAACTAAACATCCCTATTAAAATTTTTAAACAAAATAAACATATTTCACTTGTCCAAAAAAGTGCTAATATTTGCGATTTTTTTCTTCGAAGAGAAAAATAAATGCACTTCTGTAAAGTCAGTCCCATACTTGCATTTTTGGACAGAGACTGTTGATAGGCTGGTGTGATTAAGTTAGCTTGCCTTGGCTTACCAAAACCAATTGTGCTGTGAAGCATTTTCATTGTCAATAAAATGAAATTCCAGAAAAATTAAATGCGTGTGAAAGGAAGTTGCTCTGTAGTGGGGATTTTGTGGAGTTTGTCTGTGAGGGCTGTAAGTGGGAGTAGACTGAAATACTATATCCTCTTTACTAAGAAGCTATGTAAGAAGCTATACTAAGCTGGTTACGATCTAAGAAGTGGTATTCTCCAGGGAGAACAGTCCCTCCTTCATGTCTCCAGTGCATACGAAGGGTATCTCACACTCACACTCATAGGCACATGTATGTGCATACACACAGTATGTTTCCCAGTGCTTGTGCAAGAGACACTGGCTGCCGTACTGAGCAGAGATGTAGTGACAACTGTTGGGCATAGCTCTTTTCTGCCAGCCCATTTAGTGACCTACTCTCCTCTTCTGCATGATTAGGGCAGGAAGTCCCCAGCTTCACACAGGCTTCACACAGGATATGGAAGCTGCCTTTTGCTCATTATCTCTTGCAGCCTATCTCCACGTGTACGTAGTCAGCATAGAACTAGTATGATTCCTGACTCTGTCTTGGATTTTGCTTTATTTTACTTTGAACTGAACTATCACTTTCTAGTATTTCCTCTGGTCACAGAGATGTTTAAACTCAACTGAGATATGAAAAATCTTTTTGTGATCAGACTGACACATCAAAACCAGATGATTTTCATAATTTTCTAGTACAGCTAAGTGTTGAAAGGTCTTTCTTTCATTTGATCCTACTAACACTTAATGCTAAAGAACAATAATAGCAGGAATTGACAATTGTAATCACGTACTCATTGTTTTCATTTTCTCTGTCGTTGCTCTAAGGCATTGGTTCTTATCCATAGTGTAACCCTATTGATTGGTGACATTCTGAGGATGTAAGCCAAGTGAACTCTGTAATCAAGCACATGTTCTTTATAAACATGCTTTTCTTTAAGAAGAGAAATTTTTCAATTTATTTTTGCTCTCTGTAATCTGACTTTTTTGATATTTTCATTTCCAAGGGTTTTCTTTCCTTCATTAAAAAAGCTAGAAGAATTTCCTCTAATTAGGTTCTAATGACTAACAACATCTTGACCTCATTTGTCAGAAAATGCAGAGCTGAACTGTATAATTTAACAAGGGAATACCACACATGTATGATTAATGTATAGCACTTTCCACGACCCTATTTGACTCCCTTTGTGAATATTTAATGGATTTAGTATTGTATTTTCAATCTCAAATGGCATAAAAGTCAAGAGCTCATAGCATACAGTGCTCGTCTTATCAAATGAACAATAATAACTGAAAAATGGAGCTTCAAGATATTTTTGCAATAATTAGAAAAATAAAATACAATCAAGGATTGAAGAAAAAATACGTATTTAATTTCTCTCTGTTCCTCTCTCTTTAACATTCATCTCAAATCTAAACAGAATGTCTTGAGGCAAAAGGGATAGACTGCAGCCTCAGCAAGTTTGTTGATTATACAAAGCTAACTCAGAAGGGTGTGCTGCCATTTAGTGAGACCTGGACAGGCTGGAGAGTTTGGTGGAGAGGAACCTTTTGTTGTTCAATAAGGGCAATGTAGAGATCTGCATCTTAGACCGCTCCTTTTGGTGGTGCTCAGCAACAGGACAAGGTGCAACAAGCACAAACAGGAAGACAAGAAGTTCCTTCTGATCATGAGAAGTAACTTCTTTACTTTGAGGGTGACATACTACTGGAACAGGCTGCCCAAATATGTTGTGTAGTCTTCTTCTCTAGAGATATTCAAAACCCACCTGGACACTTCTCTGCACAGTGTGTCCTAGAGAACCTGCTTTAGCAGGGGGATGACTTCCAGAGATTCATTTCAGCCCCTACAACTCTGGGATTCTATGAAAAGAGAAGTGGGGATGCAGAGAGAAGTTCAGGCTTTAAAAATAGGCAGGCTGTCTGACTTCAGCCTGGAAAGCAAAGGCACAGTATGTTTTGAGGATAACATATTGCATTCTATACAAGCCAAAATCCTTTTGGCTGGCAGACTGGGATGCCTTATTACATCAATAGTAATAGATTAGTTGACATGCCTGAGCGACATCATTTTGGGCCTGTAATCTATTACTAATTTTTATGTATCTCTAGGATGGGGTCAAATTCTCCAGAGTATGAAAACTTCCTTCTTGAAGGAAGAACTTGGGAACCCTAAAATTCAAATACATACCCTTTTGTGTTCTACAGCATACACCATTTTGCAGGAGGATGATGTCATTTCATAGTCTTCACCTTTGTGCTCCCAGTCCTTGGAACATAGCCATGCACACTAGTCAGACAAAACTCCCATTGAAACCACTGGAATTTTACTGGAGTCAAACATTAAGGATCAAATTTTGCTTTGTCTCAAAGACAAAAGAATAAAGAAGATTCCCATTATTTTTTATTTAACTTGAGACCATGTTATATTCTCAGACCTATCCTTGTCCTTCTTTAAGAACCAGAGAGACTATGCAGTCTGTGTGTCCTTTTTGAGGTTCAGAATTCACTCCAGTGAGCAAGTGCCATTCAAATGGCTCACACACCCTCAAGAAATAATAATAGGGCTTTTGTATTAGTACACAGGTGCTTTCATTTTAAGGTTGGATTTTCTCTAAAAGTTTCTCATTCAACTACTGACAAGATTCTGCTTCATTCAGGGCCTTTGGAGAGCAACATGGAAGACTGAAATTAAGTTATCTTATAGGAAAACATTAAATCGTATTTTTGGGGGCCATGAAGATCCTGCAAGTGCTTGTTCTGGACACACATAATACATTCATTGTTAGGAAATATTTTGTGGCAGTCTGTGGCAAAAGACAGTCAGATTTTTGGAGAAGGAACCACTATAGGCTTTCAGGGTGAAAGTGGCACCTGTATTTTTTAAGCCAGGTTTTGAAATTTGATGCCTGACACTCTTATTTACATTCATCGTGCAGAGCTATTACTGAAAGGTATTCTTAGTGCTATACAGTAGCTTATGGTTGTTTATAGGCAATGATACTGCCTCAGAACCATGCTATTAAAGTTTAGTTAGTTACTGAACCATGCAATATTAATTGACAGTAAAGCTGCCATTGACAGTAAAGACCCACCATTTAACAAAGAGATCACATTAAAAGAAAGTAGAGGCCAGTGGATTCATACCTTGCAGAACTCCTTAGACTTCACTGAGTTTTAATGGTTGTAAATTAGCTTTGTGCTACATTTCAGGATGAAAAATTCCCCACTAAAATAATCCTTTTTTTATGTCAGGAAAATGTTGGCATTTTTTATTAAAGATGTGAAGAGGAGTATTTGTGGTCTGTAGTGCTGCACTACTAGGTCAAACCAGATTAGACCAATTCTTTCTGGGCAATTAACAGGCACTACAATGACAGACAGAAAAATGGTGCCTCTGAACCAATGGAGTGACAATGGTATGCTGTTAAGGGCACATTGCTCCAGAGTATTAAATGACTAGCACTTGACTCAATATTTATTCACTTGTCATTTACCATTCCTGAAATGTTTCAGTGAATATCTTGGCATTCAAGCATCTTGCAAGAGATTAGTTTTTTTAAGAGATTTCTCACTGGAAATGGTTCATTTTTGTTTGTGGCTTTCATTCCTCCTCTCTGGAGGTTGTTACATGAGCTCCACAAAACCTCTTTATGTACATAGAGAGCTTCATGTTGCCCTTCCTCTACTATGATCCCATCTGCTCTGATGGGAGGACTCTTAGCTGCAGACTGTTGATATTCTTTACCGAGCTCTAATGGCATTCTATCACTCTGCTCTGCAGCATCACTTAATATAACATTATCCTAATAACAACTATGCTAAAACAACCAAGAATTTATTAAGGCTAATAGAGATTTTGCTTATTTCATTGAAGTAGTGCCAGAGGGACTAATAAAAAGGTTATGGACATGTCTCA
This sequence comes from Cyrtonyx montezumae, assembly GCF_038088225.1. Classification (NCBI taxonomy): domain Eukaryota; kingdom Metazoa; phylum Chordata; class Aves; order Galliformes; family Odontophoridae; genus Cyrtonyx; species Cyrtonyx montezumae. The sequence goes on from NW_027071824.1 coordinate 49,924,786, forward strand.
TGCTGTTAGTTTCTCTGATGTGGCCTTGCACATACATGTTTAAATTTTTCTGTACGCTAACAACAGTGGCAATACAGTCTAGTTTTTCTTTTCCCTTACCTTGATTTTTTCTTCTCTTAAACATGTTGCTGAGTGAATTGAGCCTCTCTGCTCTATGTGCATACATATTATTTCTGGTTTGCACTGACTGAACTTCAGCTTGGCTTACTTCAAGTGATCAAGACTTCTCTGAAAATTCATGTCTGTTGTAAAATAGTACTAACAACAAAAGGCCTGTTCTGGAATGGAGAAAAACACAGGACAACAAGATAGGTAGCAGAATGAACACAAAATGATCTTACTACAAATCTGTCCAGTGATTGTTAGTTTCTCTAGGCTTTTTAGCATGTTGTGGCACTTCCAGCAATTCTGGATTTTGTGTTATTTGATAGCGTTATCATAGAATTACATTGTTTGATACAACTAATTTAAGAAGATACTAAATAAACGTTTGGCATATCTCACCATATACATAGATTCAAGAGAAAAATAGCATCAGCTATGCTGGGATTCCTTAGTGGGATCCACAGTGTGACTGTGATGGATTATGGCCTGAATGTTGAAACACTATGTAGAATATCTGCTTGGCATGAGATTTAGGAAATCTGACTTGAGTAAAAGAATGTGATTTACATGAAGTTTTTTCATAACCTGAGAGAAAAACTTTCTTATCAGAGATATATTGTGTGTCAACATGCTAATGACTGCAGGATTTTCAAGTAAGAGAGTGACAAGGGTCGTTTAGCTTAGGTGTTTGGATACTTCAGAGACATTTCCATTTTACTAGAGCACTGCAGTTATGTGAGCTGCAGTGATGGCTGATTGGATCTTCACATTTATCTACTGGATATTTGGAAGAAAAAAAATTATCTCTAGAGATAGATAAATTTATGAAGAATTGTTGATTTTGCCTATCAACTTTTTCAGAAGGCTTTTTATTTGAATGCAATAATATGACTTATTACACTTCCTTAAATAAAATTCTAGTTGTAAATAAGAGTAAGGTATTTTATTTTTGTAAAATATACCAACATTAACTGTTCAAGTTTTTGAGCCTCAGTGTGATTTTAGAATTTGGAATCAAACCTGAAGACACGTCATTTTCATCTGTGAATTCAATATAAGCATGTTGAAACCTCTTCTCTAAAAATCATTGCTCTTGTACAATATCACAAGCATATTGTAACATCTTCACATGATGAGGTACCAGGTGCATGTTGTCATATTTGAGATCAAATGTAAAATAAACGCTGTCATGTAAATGCAATAGAAAAACTGAATACTAGAGATAATGAAAATACTTCAGGATATTTTTATCATAGCAGAATTGCTGGCCTGTTTAAACACTAGAAGTTAATCAAATGTTTCTTCAGGTGGTTTCTCTTCAGAAAGGTAAAGCTCGTGGTGGAACTAGACCTGAATAGTGGAGTCATGTTTACAGGGAGTGCACAAGTTTCTTCTCCTATTCCCTCAGGACAACACAGGACAGTCATTTCTTGGCACATGCTTTCACAGTCCTGTAAGACTACAATCAGCTAGTGCCTTCAGGCCATTCCCACTGCCCAGTCCCCCTCTGTCTCCTGGATTGGCTTTTATACTCTTTTTCCCCTTTCTTTCACAGGCAGTTGAACATACATAAAAGTACTTGCAGCAAAAGATCTGCCCTCATGTTGTCTTCTTTTTGAGCAGTGGTCCATTCCTGTTTCTTGGGGAACGTGTGTGGCTTTTTTTCTCACTGTTTCTCTAAAGGAATTTCTGTAGATTCTTGCATTTACTCCCAAAAATTGTGGCAGGTTTACCCACTGTTATCAACATGTTTAAGTAAAACAAAGCAATATGAAGCTTTCTGAAAGAACTGACCTAAAAGCTCTTAGACAGATGAGTAACTCTTCCAAAATATCAGTCTGACTCATCACTTTCTGCCCACATAACCCCCCCATCTAGTTTCACTTGGTTTAGTGGCCTTTTTTGCTTCCCGTCCTAAACTGTCAGAGTGCAAACTGTAAATAATGGGAGGGTTTCCACATAAGAAATTTCTGCAGAAGGTGATGTGTATGAACAGCTTACACAGAACGTGCTGGAAAGTTTTACTGTGAGAGATTTTGAGGAAGAGTTGTTGGACTGTCTCCCATCAGAGACAGGTTCTTATCCCAATTAAGAATCATATTTCCCTGTTATTTTTACAGTAAAATTAAAGCAGGTATTCCATCCCCTTCCCCACTTGATTACAGCAGTACTTTCTCTCTCTTTGTGCCTTGTTGCTTGGAGAATGCTCATCTCCCCAGACCACTGTTACAGGCCACTAGTCTGTGACAAAGCTCAGTCTCAATCTCCCACAAAGCTGAAAAAGGGAAAATCACAAAAGAGCCCTTTCATTTTTCCCTTTGGGCTTTGCAGTTTTCTTCACCGAGGCTGCACAGCACAAGGATGAATGGGGTGAGAGTAGGATGAAAGAGCCAACAGTAAAGCCCCAGCTCAAGAGGCTGTGGATGAGCATGTCTTGTCAGGGATGCTCCTGCTGCTTCTGCCTTTGCCATTCCTGCCCCATTTGCCTTTGCCTGAATCTTTGCCTCCATCTGCACTGTACTTTTTTTTTAAACACATTTCTGATAAGTGTCAAAGAATTTGTTAAAACAAAAGGCGTTTTTTTTTCTTTTTTTTTTTTTCTAGTATGTTCTCTATCTTTGCAGTGTCTGTTCTAAAATATTCAGGTATTTTCATATAGTGCTCTTCCTTTATTCCCTCTCTTTATCAGCATACATACATTTTTCATTTTCTTTCCTTCTGAATTTAAGCAGTATTTGCATGTTTATTATTTTGTAGGGAGAAGAAAAAAATTATTGAGGTATCTGACAGCATTTCATTTTCCTCATTTACACTGAAGAGATTAATTATTTTACTAAAACTTTATGTAAGTAAGTCCCAATTATTTCAGGATAATCCATTCAAATAGAAGATATCTTTGGTATTTTTGTTCAGTTTTTGGAAATAAATTAATCAATTGGAGTTATGTTTACAGGAATTACACTGAGATAATTTTATGCAGCTATTTCCAGTAGACTGAGTGACTTCTCAAAGGATTGTTGATGCTGCTGTCACGGTTTTAAAGTAATTAAATCTAATTCATTGACATTAACTACATAACCTGAATTTCACAGGATGCTGTGATAGAATAGGTATCTGGGAATACATCTGGGAATGTGATGCTGGGATTCTAGTCTATGCTTGCTTTCAAAAAAAAAAACAAAACAAAAAAACGATCACAGGCTTCAAATGGTGTTTGCACATTTGTCCTCCCACTTTATTCCTGTAATATTATAGTTAGAACACACAGCACAGAAGTGGGAAATCAAGGTAAACTTTCTTCACTTTTTGATTGTGAGTAGCAGAGAGGTATTGACATAAATACAAATGATAAGATAACATATCTTCTTCAGTTAGGTACTATTGTTTGTGTCTGCATTCCATAGTCTTCATGAAAATCATCATCTTGAGACTTCTGGGTTAGGAGACTTCAGTGCATATAAAGGATCTTCTGCTGAATATATTCAAAGTGACATCGCCTTTGCTTCTAGCTGTTTGCTTCTAATCAGAGAGGTAAAGATGATTTTTTGCTTCATTCAAGTATAGAGAAGCAGGAGAAACTGCCTGTTTCCCTCCTGAAGACAGAATGGGAGAGAGACTAATTTACTTTCAATTGATGCATTTTTCTGGGAAAAAAATGAAGTCTTGGACTCCTATCGTCATCTCACCAAGGTCCTTCTCCCATGACTGTTTCATTCAACAACAATTAGATGCAGGCATACAGTATATCTGTTTTGTTTTGTCTCTTCAATCAAAGTTTGATTTTTATTTTATTAATCTGCTTATTGTCAAGCTTATTTTCTTATAAGACAGCACAGCTTAAATTGCTAACTAAGGTATTTATCATTCATGTTTTGAAAGTTCGACTATGTTTAGGAGCTTAAATGTGATTATTTGTTTAGCTGTTCTTTCTGCACATGTACTTCTGGGCTACAGCTGTATGCTGGAAAATGTAATACATGTATACTCTTAAGCTAAGCAATATGCTATTTAGTTAAGTTCTGCTGTTACTTAGTTTGACATGGTGGTGAATACAACTTGTCTGAATTCTTTTTTTTATTCCTTCCTAGTTTTATGCAGTTAGTTATGTCAGTCCTTGAGTAACTCCATTAAATGTAATGAAATTAACTTCAGCATTGGTTTGGTGCAGTGTGTTTTTATTTTGAAGTGATAAATTGTCTTTAAGAAGCATAATCTTTTATTTTGCATGTGGTTAATTTCACAAGAATGGCAACAGTCATTTTTGAGGTTCAGCATCCTTGAAAGTATCTTTGTGGGACATGCTGAGAATGAAAAATATTGATACATAGCATCAAAGGCACCAACATAAAGCTATAATTTAAAAAGTCAGCATTCCTGTGGTATTAAAAAGAATTCATCTGAGGAAAATGGCAGAAATCATTCCTCTGAAAAGAGCAACACTGAACAAATGTATGCATGTTAAAATGTCTGAATGTTTTACTGTTGTCCATAATTGAATTAGGTTCCAAGTGAATGAAGGGAAAATAAGACCGTCTGGAAAAGGACAATCAATCGTACTAGTCAGTGATGGATGAAAGAGAGAATATGACAAACAAATGAACTTGTGGCTCTCATTCACCTGAAAATAAGGAGATACTGCTCTTGTTTAAATAAAGCAATCAAAGAAGATTTTCTCCAGAAAAGCATTCTGGGCATTTTTGCGTGTTCATCTTTATTTGTGAGCAGAGTGACCAAATCAATAGTTTATTAAAAAGACATAAATGACCTCATTTCACACTGATTCCTTATATGGTTTTCTAACCATGCCAGGGAACTCTGTACAAGAATCAGGACATACAATGACATTCCTAATGTCTAGATTCAGTGCAGAATTAAAATGCCTTTTATTTACTGAATGAACCACGAATTATGGCTCTGTTTCCAAGACTCTTTCAAATCAAGAAAATAAGGCACAGAGCTGTCAAGTTTCTATCTCTCTCATTTAATTATTACAATATATGGCCTAGAACTTAGACGCTGTGATAAACTCACTGGGCATCCTGAAATTACCTTCCTTCTCTGGTAGCTTTGTACTGCTGTGTAAAAGTCTTCAAAACACATGCAGAGAGTAGCAAGGCTAATGATACTAGCTGTCTAGTCAATTGGCTAGTCCATTTCCTGAGGAGATGTATCACCTGGGTTTCTGTCCAGAAAATGCTTACTGAAAATAGAAAACCAACCAAAACTATGAGAACAAAATATTCCATGGTCTGATGGCTCAGATGCCTTCTTGACAAGAATAATTAATGATTAAAAACAAGATTGTTATATTTTTCTCTGAAATACAGTGCATTTGAAGGGATGAATTAAAGATTAATGGGAAAACAAACAAACAAACAAACAAAAGTTTTTATTTTTATTTTTCCCCTGTTTGGATTCATTACAAACAGTAGTTTGTTCCTGATTTAGTTTTCCCAAGGACATTGACTTTCAAATCTGGTCTTCATAAGCTCCCACTGCAGGCAAAATCATTCAGTGATAGAATAGTTTAGGTCATAAGTGACCTCTGGAGGCTGTCTAGACTGATCTCCTGTTTGAAGCAGGACTAGTCTCTAAGTTACATCAGGATGCTGGGGTCTTATATCAGGGAGTTATCCATTAAAATTTTTTAAATCACTAAGAAGACAGATTCTTCTAAATTGCTCTTAGAAAAGGTTATTAGCTCCTAATTTATTTATTCAAATATATTGGGCTGATACTTGATAAAAAGCTGCAATAATGAGACAGTCTGTGTCATCAGATGGCAGTCATCATGGGTAAGCTTTCCTTGAAAATTCTGGGGTCACTATGCAATAAGATATGTCCTCTGCCTAGCATTTCAGAATAGAAACACAGACCAGCTGAACTGAGTGATCCTCTGAAGCATGTTCCCGCTCTAAGCCAAAGGAACTTCCCTAGGTTTCACTTGCCTCCCTATTCAATTTAATATTGCTGACTTTGTTTCCATTTTGTACCAGATGCATTTCAGTCTTTCTCCTACTTACAAACACCTGTTTCCAGTTCTGCTCCATTGCCTGAAATGGTTCCCTCATTTTTATTTATTTATTTATTTATTTGTTTGTTTGTTTATTTATGTCAGGTCAGTTTGTCACAGTGACATTGCTTTGATACTGCTGTTTACCAAATAACTTCATTTCTAATTAGACTCTTTGTTAACTGTGACATTCACACTAAAGATAACAGAACCAGCAGATATGTTCTGTACTCAATTTCTTATAGATTGTTTATTTCTTTTTTCACATTTACCATTAAAATTAGATAGTTTCCCTTAATGCATAGATTATAAATCTATTCCTTCTCATTCTATGTGTTTCTCTTCTACTCTGCCTACTTCTCTGGTTTAATTAATAAAAATACCCTTGTGTTGGTCTTACATATCTTTAGGTTGGTCATTCTCAAAGTATGGCCCTGTTTGACAGTGGAGGAGATGGAGCAGCTCGCTGTACTCAAAAAGAGAGTACATCTTTCTGTTCTTTGGATCCTTTGTGCCACATCTGTTTCTTAACTATCTGTTGAATGGACTTAGCTGACTAAATAAGCTGAAAAATTATTCTGTCCTGAGTTATTTTTCTGTGAGTTTAGTGATTTGAATAGTCATGCTGAAATGCCACGTGAGAACTGAATTCAGAGAAAAGGACATGGGAAGAGTTGGGAGATGGTGACAAGTGCAGAATTCTTCCTCTGTGGTGGTAGGGAATTTTACATTGGATGAGTTCATGGACAGCAGTGTTCATGGCATTTGTAAGATAGGCATTTTATTTTTAATAGAAAAACAAGAAGCTTCTTTACTTTGTGAGTGCGTGCATGCGTGTGTGTGTGTGTGTGTGTGTGTGTGTGTGTTTTAATTTCTTGCTTCGTAACAGTTATTACTGTTTATTTAAAATTTCTTGACATTCATAGTCATAATGTGTTGATATATATAATCACATTTTCCTAGATCTTCAAAATTAATTTAAGCCTGTGCATATGACTTTATGCATATTGACAGAAATCTATTTTTGCTGTTACTTGTTGAAAGAGTTTTAATAAATTTTATTAAGTCTGTAGCAGATTATCATTTTGTAGATTGCAGATACCTGACATTTGACTGTCTTCCTTGGAGCTATTTCTGATCTCCATTTTCTCATATGGTTTAATTTCTTAAGTATGGAAATTAGTTTATTCCTTCCTTTTCATAAATACACAGTAGAAATGCTAGCATGTCATTGTCCATTATGATTTTGAGTATTTTTCAGCAATTTCCAATGTTTGAGTCTTCCATAGGTAAATCCTCTCTTAAGACTGAGTGTGCTTTTACTTTACAGATTTATAACTCACTCCATAATTATAGACTAATTGTCAATAAGGTTTAATTTTATCTTTTCTTGTTCTCACTCTCATATCTTTGCTTCACACGTAGTCATCTTTCAAAACTGCTTTTCAAAGACTAATCTTATATCCACATTACATAAAAAAAACTTTTTTTGTCTTTTAAAAGTGTTCCCACTTTTTATTTCTTGGTTTCATCATGTCTCTTGATGGAAGGTAGACTGAATTCTAGAGGCAACCAGTCTTTGATGCATGTTTGCTCCAGGTAATTTTCATACCATATTGATCACATCATCCATTAGACATAGTTTATAGTCTCTTCAGCTATCCTTATCTCAATCTCTGATATTCTTGTATCTATGTCATGGTTTTATGATTTTTTATATTGGTATTCCACACTATGACATCATGTAGTGCATTGGGTGTTAAAGAGTTAATGCTCCAGTTCTGTGGATCATTGATAGTTCCAGGTGTACCTGTTTCAGAAGAGAACTACATGCTCTAATGGACTTTTCATTGCTTTGCCTTTTTCTGTTTTCTGCTCAGAGGGAAGGATAAAAACTGTTCATGTGTCACAAGACACAGGCCTTTTCCCTTTCAGATCAACCCAGCAGTGAGTACTCCCTAGCCATCTTGCCTTCAGCATTAGCATAAGGCCTTCGGTTTTTGAACATTCTCTCTCGTTTTATTTTATTTATTAGCTTCAATTCCAATTATATTGTATCATACTGCATTATTTTGCACTCTGATATCTTGTTTAGTAAATTGTCTTTCCTCCTCATTTCGTTGCTGCTGTTTTGTTTTCTAGGCCCGTTTCCCTTTTCCCTTTCCCCCTTCCCCTTTTCCGGGGCGTGTGTCTATGAGTCCCCTGCCCCAGTAGTCACGGAACCGGGTTGAACCAGCCCATAAACTGTTGACAATATATTAAAATCCTCTGCAGTTCTGACACAATCTTTTAATATTTCAGGCCTATTAATCAGCTAAACCAGCCTTTAATTTGGCTCTTTGTTATCTTGTGTTATAACTGACTCATGTCTCTTTTTTGTGGTTCTTTCATGTTGCAACTCTCAATTTTTTATTCTTTTCCTTATTTACTCTTACAAAAGAGTGGCATAAATCACAACTGAGTCCATGAAACTTTCAACAGTCTGACATTATTCAGCTGATCATAACATTTAATTTTTCTTTTATTCATTTGTTTATCTATCTATCTATTTATTTATTTCCAGTGACTTTGCTTATGACTTTTAAATCTCCAGTGAGCTTATAGTCTTCAGTTTCTGATCAGTAAAGTATGCTTCCAGGAAAATTTGGAAGTGTTACAATCATCTCTCTACCACTGTCTGCCACTTTCCTCTTTAAATCTGAGGAAGATTTTTTCTTGCCATTGTTCTCATTAGAGGTTCAGTTTTCTTAGGCACCACGCAATGCAGCTATGATGAGAAGGGTTATTTCTAGGAGACGGTTCTGTGTTTCTTGGCGATGCTGACCTAACATGTGTCAGTAAGATTACCAAATCTAATATTCCCTCCTCATATGACAGGAGTCAGTATTGGCTTGAAACAAATGGCTACTAGCTGATGTATTTCTTGCCAAGTTTTGATTTTGTAATCGAAAAACCATTCCGTAATAACATAGTAGATAAATCCTTTTTCATTTTCATTTATTTATTTATTTATTTTTCTCTTTTTTTCCCCCTTTCTCTGTTTTTGCCTTTTGGTATCCATTAAAGTTTTACGGAAGCCCTTGCAATTTAGGATTAATTAATATCCATTCATAGCAAAGTGTTTACAATAATTTTCCAGAATTGTTAATATGACATTTAGCAGCATCCTTTAACAGAGCAACAGAAGTTTTCCGAATGAGAGTTGAAAGTAAATTAACTGTGATATAAATGTTTATAACTTTAGTCACTTACTGAGTGGCTAAGGAAGCTTTTGTTACAACTGGAGACTTCCACATGGATGACATGAGATACTTCCTCCCCAGTAACCTTGCCAGACATTATGTTTTGCCTAAAATATTTCTATTTAAAATTCTCATTATTTTATTTTGCACAGTTAGAACCAAAATGCTGCGTAGCATCAAATAGCATCAAAAGTATCAAGTAGCATCAAAATGCTCTAGCAGCTTCTCTGTTTATTTCTTGCTACTGCTTTAATCCATAGGCTATTGTGATGAGTTTTAGAGCAGACAGTTTGGGGGTACCAGAGATAATACTCCTACAGCAGCTATCTGCCACCATTATACCTTGTAGTCATTTACTGAGACAAACTGTTACTGACTGTAACTGCCATAGTACCTTTAATTTACACTTATTGGCTGAATCTTTGTCACGCATTCAGTTTTTTTGTATACTCACAGAAAACTTCTAGCCTGTTTGCTGAAGAATCTCTTGAAATAGTACTTGCCTGAGTTGTGAAGATTCTCCAAGGAGTTCATTTTTTAGAAAAGGAATTTAATCCTTTTTACTGACTGAGGGACTGGCCTTTTCCTAACACATTCCAGAGACCCGGAGCGTGCTTCAGATGTTTGCCTTTTTCCACCCTCATCAGTATTCAGAGTGGTATGAGGCAATAATTGCTCTGTTTAAGGCATTCTGTAAACAAGAGAGGAGCCCACAATTACACCAAGTGATTCAGTGGGAAACTGCCAACACGAGTTTGGTGAAATTCATAATGTCATTGGTAAGACAACGTATACTGTAGTATACATATGAACAGTCCTGAAGTTCAGGATGGAAAATAGATCATATGTATGCATGCATCCTTCAACACAGGTACTAGTTAAGAAAATAGTTAAATTAATCTTCTTGTAATTTCATTCTGGGTAAAAAAGTATGGAGGAATGACGTATATACTAAATGACAAGGAGATGAATTCCATGTGCATTGAAGTGCTTAGTGTTTCTACTTTTCTTCCATGTGAGAAGGCCACATGCATGATATTGCTGCCATTATAATGATATTCTTCAACAAGCAAGATGTGTCTTTTTGCGAGCATCCGGGCATCATCTTACAGGATTGTTTACATTTATGCAAGTCTGATCTGTATTTCATTAAGATAAAGCCTGAATTGCTTTGCTCTAGTAATTATTTATCCAGCTAGGCTCTTTTCCCTTCCCTTCCCTTCCCTTCTTCCCTTCCCTTCCCTTCCCTTCCCTTCCCTTCCCTTCCCTTCCCTTCCCTTCCCTTCCCTTCCCTTCCCTTCCCTTCCCTTCCCTTCCCTTCCCTTCCCTTCCCTTCCCTTCCCTTCCCTTCCCTTCCCTTCCCTTCCCTTCCCTTCCCTTCCCTTCCCTTCCCTTCCCTTCCCTTCCCTTCCCTTCCCTTCCCTTCCCTTCCCTTCCCTTCCCTTCCCTTCCCTTCCCTTCCCTTCCCTTCCCTTCCCTTCCCTTCCCTTCCCTTCCCTTCCCTTCCCTTCCCTTTTCCCTTCCCTTTTCCCTTCCCTTCCTTCCTTCTTTTTTCCCTTTTTCCTTCCCTTCCCCTCTCCTCTGTTCTTCATTTAAAAACAGATCCCACTTTATATGGTTAGAAAAAAATATTAAGAAGAATATTCATCAGATGGTCTTCCCTGCAACCTTTCTCCAGTGGATAACCACTCCACTCTGCTCAGAGAAGGGAGTATGACAGGAGCGTGTCAGGTACTTCATTCAGTTCTTCCAATAAATTGCAGTTAATTAACTCTTTTCCATGAATTGACTGTTTGTCCAGGGGTAAGAAAATTACCTCCTATCAGGAACTCATGGCTCTTTAACAGTGGAATGTGCAGATTGACTGCAGCTTGGGATTTATCTGGTGATTTTGCTTCCATGGAATGTTTGTTTTCTGCCCATAAAACTGTTCCTCCCTTCCCACACCCTGGGATCCTTCCACTTGGTAAATGGCTGTGGAGTCCCCTGAGTTTGTGATTTACTGCTTTTTTTTTTTCTGAAACAGGAAGGCTAAAGGTATTTGCAAATATAAAATTATATTCATGACAGAGTTATGAAATAATTTTTTTTTTTACTTCTCAGCATTTTTTGTGTGTTTTGTTTTCCTCTGTTTTAAGCACAGATATTTGTAAGCATGCTGTTATAGGCAAAATGCTCTCAGAACACATTTGATCAAAATCAAACTGCAAATTCTATGCTGTGTATGTAATGATGGTGTCATATGAAAATCACAACTCTCTCACTTCCTTTCCACCTAGGTAAGCCTCCCAGCCAGGTCTCCATGCCTGTCATTCTCTTGACTTGGCTATTGGAGTATCAGTGGCATGAAAAGAATTTTATCAACACAAAAGCAGATCTTTATATCTCTGGGAATATCTTTTAATGAGTCTGTACTGGTGATCATTAGGCATAAATCTCATTTGCAGAATGCTTAACCAATGATGAATTTGACTCTCCTTTGAACAAAGTGGCATTTGTTTGCTTTATTGAGACAATGCCTGATAGACAAATATTTCCATCATTTGGCTTTATCAGATGAGTTTCCATAACTATTCACGTATCACTGAATAATCGTGGAGAAGAATGCTGAAGCATTTAAGAAAAGTTATTATTTTTTTTAATGAAGCGTATGTGACAGAATGTCAAAGCTTTTATGATGCAAAAAATCTTTCTTATTGCTAGGAGAAGTGGCCAAGGTCTGAGTGACTATTGGGAGAGGAAGTTGTCCTTGAACCTATCGTGACATCTTTTTCTCATTCCTTTTTGCTACATTCTTTGTGAAGAAATGTGTGAATGCATTGTATTGCTTGCATATGACATGCATATCTACCTCCAGCACTTGCAAGATATTTAGTGTGCTGCTGTTCAATTGTATGGGCAGTTGCACAGTGTTCTTGAATAATGCTACTAGTTCTGCATGAACAAATGAGAGATTTGGTTCAATTTCAAACTGACATTGGAAATATGACCTATTCCTATTGCATCTTTTCTCAGGCACCTGTAAAGGTATGCACATATCCAGTGATCATGACTTATCCTCACAGATGTTCCTTAGTTTATGCCAATTGGTTCTTCTGGCCTTGTCCATAGTGGTGCTTTTCACAAGGGGTATCAGCTTGGTCTGGCCACCAGCTTCTTGTCACACACCAAAAATTCATCTTCACCAGCATAAGAAACCTTCCCTTTGTGTGATGGTTGAAATACCTCAATTAAAAATATGGATTGTTAAATGTTTTCTACAAAAGCATAATTGATTTTAATTGTTTAGTTCATTGAATAACCTCTAATGCCTCTTCTGTCTATGAATGTTGACCTTGTCATGGATTAGTCCTGGCCTAGTTATTCCAATCACATTTCTATTCTCAGCCACCATATGGGGTTTTGAGAGCAATAATTTCCTAGTCGTACTAGATTTTTGCACAACTCCACTGATTCTGAGACTCAGAATTATTGTTGTCCCTCCTCCTTCCTCTGCCCTCATGCTAGCTGCAAATGAGTAAAAAATCTTCACGCAATTAGAGAGATGCGAAACAAAGCAAAAACAAAGCACTGGCTGTGCTTGGTCCAGTGTATTTGCCTCAAGTGGAAATGCCTACGGTCCTGTGGTTATCACAGAGAAAAACCACATATGTCCAGTACTGCCCAAAACCACATCCAAAGCTGAATGCTTCATTAATCACTAACTATTCATTCACTAACACTTTTTACTTGTAAGTCTGTGCCAGATAATCACAAAAGACAGAAAATGAAATCAGAGGTATGACAGTGACACATTTGGCATTAGGTGTGTCAGACCTACAGTGTGTAGAATGTAAGAATGATTTATCACGTACCATGAAAGTGAGGTTCCTGGGGAGCTGCGATCCCGTGTGTGCTTCCTATGGATTCAGTCACTGCATGCAAGCTCCCATCTCACCCTTTGACCACTGAAAGCTGACACATCTGTGTGCAGGAGATGTATCCAGAATCTCTGCTGAATAGCCAGCAAAACCTTGTTTTCGAGTCTCTGTTACGGGTCATTTTGTATCCCCTTTCAGATGAGGACTGTGTCTGTGCAGGAGCCTGCTTAACATTGTGTACTTCCTTCAGCACCAGTGGGGGTATGCTGGTGTATTTATGCTCCTGATTTGGCTCCATTCCTTTGCCTCATTTTTAAACAATCACAGAACAGTGAATGGTAATGATGGCTGCTCTGAAAGTAAGGACTCCTATTTTATTATGTTGGCCTAGATGTCAGAGGAGGATGTTGGTGGTATGGCACTAAAGGTTGAACTTTCCCACCAGTATTCTGTTACGTTTTGTTACCGTGTGACAGACAGCAGCAGTGGGGCAGTCTGACAGAATGGTGACTGAAATGGAAGTGCACATGAAGTAAAGATATGTCATTGAATTCCTCCATGTGGAAAAAATGGCGCCCAGTGACATTCATAGATGCTTGCTGAATGTTTATGGAGACCAAACAGTGGCTGTGAGCACAGTAAGTCAATAGATGGTGCATTTCAGCAGTGGCAACAGTGACATGAAAGATAAGCCATGCTCTGGACAGCCACTCACAGCTGTCACCCAGTGAAATGAAGAACATCTCAATCAGCTCATCCACGCACATCAGAGGATTATAGCCAGGGAGCTGTGTATCAAGCTTAATATCTGCTTCAGTGTATTGGAAATGGTAGAGGCAACTTCAGAATATTGCATAGTTTGCCTCAGGTGGGTCCTGTGAATGCTCACAGAGAAACAGAAAGAACACCATGTGCAAGTTTGTCAGGACCTACTGAATCAATATGAGGCTGAAGATGAGTTTCCTGAGTCTTGTCCTTACTGGTGATGAAATGTGGTATCACTACTACAAGTTAAAGTCAAAATGGCAGTCCATGGAGTGGAATCATGTGAATTCCCCATCAAGGAAACAGTTCACGATGCAGCCCACATCAGGTAAAGTGATGGGCACTGTCTTTTGGGATAGTGAAATGGTGATCCTTCTGGATTTCCTGGAACTTGGACAAACCATCAACTCTGCTACACTGTGATGTTGGCTAAGGCTAGAACTTCTAAAGTCAGGCCAAAGAAGAAGATAACCTTTCTCTTGCAAAACAATAATGCCAGGCCTCATACCAGTTTGGAGACTGTGGAGCACTTTGCCAATCTTGACTACACTGTTCTACCACACCCAGGTTCAGGCTGTTGAAAGATGGACTGTGTGGGCAACATTTTCCTAGCATCAATGCTGTCATAGCATCTGTGAAACAGTGGGTCGCCTCTGCTGGTGCATGTATTTATGAGTGCAGCATGCAGGTAAAAATACATAGCTAATGTTGGTGACTCTGTTAAAAAATAGTACTTTGTAGTTGAGAATTTGCCCTATGAAGCAGTGTTATTGCGCTCTTTGTGTCTGTTGTAGTTTCCATGGAAACAAATAGGAGGCATTACTTTTGGAGCGACCTATGTGAATTACTGCGTGGATGGATGTATCAGCATATGATTGTGGGGAAATGTGAGAGACTGTGCTGTGGGATGACCTCTCTGACATTTTCAAAAGCCTTTTTTCTTTCCCCAGGCTTTTTGGGAGGTCATTTGTCTGAGGAGGGGGTATTCATTAGGTATGCTAGGGAAAATACTTTTTATGTGTGCTTGCATATCTTTATAGTCTTCATGGAGTGGGATGCACAGTTCCCATAAATATGTGATAATGATCATTTGGAGTGTGAATGTTAATTTGTGTAATGGGTTCCCAAAATATGGGCCATGTGCCTGCTGAGTATGTTTTATTTTAAAATAAATGTGCATGCATAATACACACACAGACACATGCTGCCTGCATATGCATCCATAATTAAAAAATCTAAAATTATAATTTGTTTTTGAAGGAGACAAAGCAGCAGCTCCCACAGTACACTGGTAACCGTTGAGCAGGAGCCCAGCCGTCATGATAGTTTTGTGAGCCCTGCCGGAGATCACAGTCCCACACGGACAGCTGCAGCTACAAAGCACCCCAGTGACCTAGATTCAGCTGTAGATTACTGTCTGCTTTGGCCTGTGCTTCCCATCACTGCACCAGGAGTCTGATTTTGTTGCACAAGCTAACTTGCTTACTGCTCTGACCCATTTTACCATAGCAACATGGTTTGCTGCACCAGAGGCTAGAGATGCATGCAGGCGACTTTTTAAGGATTCCAAGATTAAGTTCACTCTCTGCTCATTTTTTCTTCTCCATTCCCCGCCCACCCCCACCCCCCAAATGTACTTAGCAGACATGACAAAGAACTGACACTTTCCAACAGCACTGGAAGCCAAGAAAAGATTTAGGGAAGGTATTACTTATGTACTTCTAATACATTGTTCATCCTGATGAGTGTTTTAGACTTATTTTTCTTTTCCTGGCAAGATTTGACAGATGCTTCCTTTGCCTTAAATGTCTCGTTCCCAATTTTGCCTCATCCATCCTCATCCACTGTCTCCTATACCTCAACCATTTTACTTTCCTAAGTATTTTGTTATGTCCTATTTGTTTTTATTTTCTGATAGTGCATGAATAACAACAATCAGATGTTTGATCCAATCAGATGTTCAGGAATAAAATTGCTCTCATTGTACTATGTTAGTTGTTGTCTTTGTATGTTTATGTGTATATGTGATAGAAATGAGGAATTTGTTCTTTTCACACATTAATTTAGTCTTTGTGGACACGATTCTAATTAGGAATAAATCTAGAAGATAACCAGAATACTGAGGATAACAGTGGTGAAATATTATAAAATCAGATGTTGATATCTTTTCAGGACTATTTCTGTTATTTTTGTTGTTGTTTGATGTTGCTGAATGAACCCCTCACATTTGCTAAACTTAAAGACATACATGTAGAGATACACAATGCAAAAACAAACAATATTGCAAGACAGTGAAAAAGAGAAAAGCTTTACAGAAGAAATTGACTCTTCTTTCCATGCTTCATATATTTCTGAGATGTTCCTAAAACACCTGAGAACTTCTGATATTGGAACTTCAGAACTTTGTTCTGCACCTCCCAAGTCCAGCTGTGAGTGTTCCTGCTCTCACTGGTGCCAGGAGAGTAACAGTCAGACTTCAAGGGATCAGAGGCACCTTTTATTTTGCAAAATATTTTGTGAATCTGCTTTGCAACCCACACAGAGTGTCCCAGATATTTTACAAGTCCCATTCTTGAGTTTACTGGTGGCAATCTGCTCCTTGTGAACGATTTACTTTAGAGTCATTTCTGTTATAGACAGCTGATGGTTGTATTAGTTCATTTATTTTTAGCTTCTCTTCTAGAAGTGGTAAACAGGTTCTTGTTTTGCTAATCAGTACTGGTATTGTATAAAGCACAAGCTCTACATCTCTCCCAGCTGGTTAGTAAAAGAAGGCACATAAGTGATGCTATGTAAGAACCTCAAAATAGTTTGTTGCCTAAATGGTTCTGATGTAACTGAAAAGTGCATCTCTCAACATTCCTCTTTCAGAGGAACTGTCCTTATCTGCAGGAATGCATTTATTTGAGTTGTTTGGGAAGAACTTCCTTTCAAGCATTTCAGCTCTCACACAAGGAGATTTCTTACACAGTTGATGACCAACCCCTTGAACGCTGTCTGGCCAAGAATCTGTGGGCCAGAATGAGTTGTCTGACCCCCTTTAAGAGAAACACCATTAAGAGCATGAGCTGAAGAATAGATCAGCACAAACTAAGGAACAGTGTGCATTTGTGAAGTCATAGTTGCACCATGAACACTGCTTGTGTGTACACCTTTAATGCACAATGAATGGGAATCAATCTATCCTGTGAATGTCAATGTGTTGTAAAGCCATGTTCTAGGCTTATCTCGGGATAAAGTGTTATATCGTCAGAATGCTATAGGACCTCAAATCCTGTATAAATGCATTTTCTAAGATGTTTCAAAGTCTAGTTGCAAGTAGAACTTATCTGAGCAATTCACTATGGAGAAGGGAAGAAAGGCAAAGAAAAATGCAACTATTATCTATTACACTCATGAAATTGCTAATTTTTGTCAAAAACTGAAGATTTTTTTTAATCACATCATTTAACCCCTAAATAAAGACCCAAGCACTTCAGACCCCACACCATTTTGACAATTTCTACACAAAGAAAGTTAAAAATTATGTTGAAAGAAACCAACTACTACTTCTTTAACTCAGCTTCTGGGTATTTGCTGCAGTTTCCACTCACTTGGACTGAAAATAATCTGCTAGTCCTCATCTAGAGGATGTAGATCTGTTCTTTGGGACAGATAACTCTGACAGCTGCAGGGGTAGCATACTGCTCTTGATGGGCAGCAGTTCTACCATTTATGGCCTAGCTCTATACCTTTCTCCTTTCCTATCTCTTTGTCAAACCTTACTGACAGGATTTGAAATTTTGAGGAAAGCTTATTTATCTCTTTATTAGTGGAGCAGACTTGAAATAGTCCGTGCGGACTTTGTTTTCAACTAAGCGCAGGTGATGTCAGATCATGACAGAGCTTCAACAGAAATGGAAAAGTGACACTGAGCTGACAGTCATTACTACATTTATATTACAGTGATACCAATTTTTCCTTTCTCCTCTAGGCTAAGCTAACCTACATGATGAACAAGTATCAATAAGAAAGCAAACTGTAATGCACAAGGCATGAAAACTCCAAAGAGAGACTGACGCTTTCTTTAAAATTGTAAAGATAAAAAAGCCCTATATTTATTCAGATGAATTCTATTTTATTAAGATTGGGCCTGAGAGTCATTTTTTCTGGGTTTCCTGGAGGATTTCAAAAGCCATTGTGGTTAAAGGGAGAGAAATAATATTTATCATTTCTACGGCCATGTATCCCCTTCAGTTATTTCATGAACTGCATGGGATCCATTAAACAGTCTTGTGAATGGAATCGCCTTAGTGAACTGATCATTTATTTATTGCTGCCTTGGGCTATGGGCCATATTGATTGTTAATCATAGTCTCCATTATATTTTCTTCGAGATGAAGAACCACTAAAGGTGTAATTTGACAGATCTTTGTTTTAAAGAAATAAAGGATATATCACCAAGATGAATTTCATTGTCTGTTATCCCCAAAGATTTTGTCATTGTGTAGGTATTTAAAAAACACATAAAAATTAAATCTTTACAGTCACAAGTATTTCCTATCATTTTTCAAGTGACATGGTTCATGCTGTGGACAACAGTGATGACATACTCCTGTAGGATATTTTTGATTATTTCATTGGAAAGTCCGCAGAGACTAAGAGTTATAGATTGTATGAGGTAAGTGTAGGAATTGTCTCTCACAAATAATTTTCTCTTACTGTGGACTAGAGTAATGTCCAGCCCAAGAGCTATCAGACTCAGCTTTTAAATGGGAATCCTGCCATGACAGAGGTACTCTAAAGTTACAGAACACGAAACCACAGTTGTGGAAACTTGAAACTGGTGTCATATGCAGAGATACAGCGGAAACATAACAAAATGACTGACAATAAAGGACAATGCCTTTTTTGATTTTCTCTGAAAACTGAACTCAACCACTTTTGCTAACTTATTTCTTACCCCAAGAATGCTGCCGAAGCACCTAGAGGCTCTAGGTTATGCCAAGAATGTGCAAATGAAGTTTTTCTTCTTATGGCTTTTTCCAAACACATAGTTAAAATTTGGTAAACACTATCTGGATACAAAGTGCAAGTGTTTTAGTTAATTAGAAAAATGTAGAAAACGATAGAGAACTGTGGAAGGAGACACTGAGTTAAGGAGGATATGGCAAGCAGAAGAAATGAAGCTGGCTCAGGAAGACTGGCAAGAGGAAGATGGGAGGGTCTGGAAACACAGGCCTCAAGAGGATGAGGAAGAAGATCCTCAGTTGGGAATAATGAAGCTAGATTTGGAAAACACTGCTAGTGCCCACTGCCTATGAAAACATACATCTGCCTCTGCTTTTGGCTGAATCTTTTATGCAGTTGCTGGATCTGCTTAGGAATGTCTTCTGCCTCTGAGGTCTTAAGATACACATCAGTGTTGGGAGAATTAGAGCACTGTCAAGAATATTTTCATCCCATGTTGTGCTGATACACAGGATGAAGAGAAATATTTATTGCCTCAAAAGTTATTTTTGAATAAGTGTATTTATATTTCATTTTAATTAAAGATATCCTGTTTATTTTTATTCATGCCCACTATCTCCAGCTTCATCTGAATCCCTTTTCCCAAAAGTCCTTTCATAGTAGGTATGACAGCAGTCAGACAGGTGGGGGACAGCAGAACTGCTACTTAAGACTTCCAGAGGGCAGACTTTGAATTGTTCAGGAGACTAGTGTGGGGGGGCGGGGGTCCCTGGGATTCAATCTTGGAGGGTAAAGGTGTCCAGTATAGCTAGTTGCTCTTCAAGAAGGAATTCTTAAAGGTGCAGGATCAGGCTGTCCCCCTGAGTTGCAAAATGAGCCAGTGTGGATGAGCAGGGAGCTTTTCTTGAGGATCCAGGAGAAAAAGAGAATATACTTCCTGTGGAAGAAGGGACAGGCAACACAGAAAGAGTACAAAGAAGTTGTTAAGACATGCAGAGTGAAAATTAGAAAGGCCCATCTTGAACTCAACCTGGCCACTGTGGTAAAAGGGAATAAGAAATTCTTTTACAAACATATCAGCAGTAAGAAGAAAACCAAGGAGAATCTCCATTCTTTACCGGTTGAGGCAGGGAACGTGACCACTGAGGATAAGGAAAAGGCTGAGGTTCTCAATGCCTTCTTTACATGTCTTAAAAAGTCAGACCAGTTACCCTCAGGGTACTCCATTCTCTGACTTGAAAGTCAGGAGGAAACAGCCAGAGACCTATCACTCCAACTGGACTGCCACAAGTCCAGGGGACCAGATGAGGTTCACCCGAGAGCCCGAGAGTGCTGAGGGAACTGGCAGAGGTGATAGGTGAGCCGCTTTCTATCATCTATCAGTGCTCCTGGTTGTATGGTGAAGTCCCAGAAGACTGGAGGCTTGCCAGCTTCCATCTACAAGAAGGGTTGTAAGGAGGATTTGGGGAACTACAGGCCTGTTAGCCTGACCTCGGTGTCAGGGAAGGTTGTGGAGCAGATTGTCTTGAGGGAGATCATGTGGCATGCGCAGGACAACCATCAGGCCCAGCCAGCATGTGTTCATGAAGGGCAGGTCCTTCTTGACCAACCTGATCTCCTTCTATGTGACCTATCTGGTGGATGAGGGAAAGGCTGTTGATGTAGTTTACCTAGACTTCAGCAAAGCCTTTGGCACTGTCTCCAACATATTCTCCTAGAGAATCTGGCAGCCCATGGCTTGGACAGGTATGCTCTTTGCTGGGTAATGAACTGGCTGGAGGGCTGGGCCCAGAGAGTGGTGGTGAATGGAGTTAAATCCAGCTGGCAAGCAGTCACAAGTAGTGTTCCCCAGCAATTGGTACTGGGGCCTCTCCTCTTCACTGTCTTTGTTGATGACATGGACAAGTGCACCCTCAGAAAGTTTGCAGATGACACCAAGTTGGCTGGAAGTATTAAACTGCCTGGAGTCAACGAGGTGCTACAGAGGGATCTGGACAGGCTGAATAGAGTTGGGTTGAAGATAATGGGATGAGTTTCAACAAGACCAAGTGCTGGGTCCTGCACTTTGGACACAGCAACCCTATGCAACTCTTCAGGCCTGGGGTGGAGTGGCTGTGTGTAAGAAATGAACCTGGGTCTACTGGTTGATTCTCAGCTGAACCTGAACCAGCAGTGTGCCCAGGTGGCCAAGGAGGCCAATGGATTCTGACTTGTATCAGAAATAGTGAGCAGGGAAGAAATTGTCCCTATGTCCCTGTCAGCAATGGTGAGGATGCACCTTGAGTATTCTGTATAGATTTTGGCCCCTCACTGCAAGAAAGACATTGAGGTCCTGGAGCATGTTCAGAAAAGGGCGGATAAACTGGTGAGGTGTCTGGAGCACATGCCTTATGAGGAACAGCTGAGGGAGCTGTGATTGTTCAGTATGGAGATGAGAAGACTCAGGGGAGACCTTATTGTTCTATATAACCTTCTGAAGGGAGGTTGTAGTGAGCTTGGGACCAGCCTCTCTCATAACTAGTGACTAGAGGGAATGGCTTCAAATTGCACCAGGGGAGATTCAGACTGGATGTTACAAAATACTTCTCTGAAAGAGTGGTCAGGCACTGGAATGGGCTGCACAGGGAGATGGTGGAGTCACCGACCCTGGAGGTGTTCAAGGAATGTTCATTGTATTGAAAAATGTGGTTTAGTGAGAATCATTTGTGATATGTGGACAGTTGGACTGGATGATCTTCTAGGTCTTTTCCAACCTTGGTGATTCCATGATTCTATGATATATAATTACGCAGAAAGTGTAGTTTCCTTGGCTAGTATTCATGCTTGAGGAGCCCAGCAGTAACTAAGTATAATAATAACAATAGAAATAATAATAAAAATATCAGTCATTTGCAAAAAGATTATTTATGCGCCAGGCATTAGTATCCTACCATAAGGAGAGCAAGCAGTGGAAAAAAGTAGTGAAGGTGAAACACAGAGCTTTGAAGTGCTAGGTTTGCTTTTGCTGCTGCTACTGGGAGGGTGTGACTGTTATCCCGCCCGGTATGCAGCACCTCTGCTCTTTGTCACCTCTTTAGACAACAAGATGATTCTGCTTTCACTTAGAAGAATTCATGGAGCAGACTCTCCAATAATATTTGGATTAAGTTTCAATAAAACAGTCCTGTTTGAAAGTCTCTATGTTCTTCATGTTATAGGTGCAACATAGTACCTCTCCTAAAACATCACACTGTGTAAGTAAAGGATGGATTGAACATCTTAAAGGCAAGAACGGTTGTTGTAGGAGGCAGCTGAAGTGAAAAAAAGTGAAAAGAGGAATGGAAGCACCAAATCAGTTTTTGTGGGGTAGAATGAAAGGAAGCAAAGATTATTTTTTCTGAGGTCAAGGTGGAGTTGATGGAGAAAATGCAAATGTACTTAATCATTCAAGCATTCCTACTCATTGATTAGTCCCTTGTGGGATTTATACTTTTCCAGACAAAACAGCACTATAAAACTGAACTACTGAATACCTGTGAAAAATGAGACATGACATCCCATTAGAAAGTGGATGTCCATCCTCCCAGTGTTGCACCATATTATTCATAGAGTTGTAAACTATCAATATAATCAGTTTTACAGTTTATTTCTTACAGGAAACTGTGAGCAAACAAATGCTTCTGATTTTATAGTTGAAGGATATGATGCTATAAAAAGCTTTTCAGAATTTGTATATGTGACTTTTGTTGTAGAATTTTATAGAGAAAGAGTGAATCTGTAGAGAGTGTTAACTTTTAATAATTCTAGACATGTAACATGAAGAATGGTCTAGTGAAATAAGACCAGTATTAGAAGCTTTGGATACCCATAAATTTGACAGAGCTGTGTTAACTGACCAGTCAAGAAGAAATCATTTTGATAGTTACTGTCCTGTCCAATGTTGCCTAGTAACAGAAATACTCAGAGGAAAAGTAAAATACTAATAGTTGACAGAAATACAAAACCAAAGACATGCATAGAATAGAATGCTGAACACCAGTACCTGCAACAGACTTTTTTTGCAGTGGAGCTTAATTTGAATTAGCTATTTTCTGGTTCCATAGGTCAATTTAAATTTTGATTTAGAAAGCAAGATGTATTCCCAAAGAATAACTTTAGTCTTAGTTTCATTCAAAACCTACTCTAGTTCGGATACTCTGAAACCGCTCAGTGCAAACCAAGCCATTTATTTTAAGTAAGGATGCACAAGCAGATTCTTTTTAAAATGCACTGACATGCTAAACTAGATGCATCATGTTTTACTGAGCATTACATGAAAATCTGTTTCATGTGACATAAGAGGCAAAGAAGTTCATTTAAAAAAAAATTATTCCTAAAACTCAGGTTAAAAAGCTCCATCCCACTGGAGTTATAATGAATCTGTAGTTCATACAGAGCATGTAAAACAAATTCCAAGTAGTAGCATTGTTGGTTACGTATTCTGGGATTTCCAATACGTAATTTGTAGTTTGAAGTGAGATAGGTACCTTCCAGAGCTGAAAATGTGTCATGCTCTGAAAAATCTAGTCTCATTTACAATGTTCTAGTATATTCTTCATGGTAATTACTCTGAGGTTAGAGGTCTGGTCTCAAGAGACAGCTGCAGTTTAATTATGTTTGGTTACCAGTGAGTCATCTTCTAAAAATCTCAGAACAAAAATGAGTATAAAGGTGTTATTTTCTTTTTCCACTTCATAGAACAGAAACTCTAGAATGATTTAGGTTCGAATGGATCTCAGAAGACCATCTGGGCTAGTTCACATTCAAAGTATGGAGCAAAGCTTCATAATCATAAGGCTTCCTCCAACATTTTAAGGAAATCTTTTCCTCCTTCCTTTTTTGTTGACTGAGTAGTTATAGCAGATGCTTACTGTCACATTTGCTTGTTAGCCTTGCCTCTGATCATTGCTCCTAAGCTTTTACTCTTCCTCTCACCTAGTCTACAGCTAATCTTCATAAAGCAAAAATGCTTCGGTGTAGAGTGAACACTTCCACTGTTTTTTCACCTGCTTCTCCTTCCTAAGGACTTCATAATGACTGTGAACACTCCAATCATGTGAGATATTCCACAATGTCTCTGTGATCCCAGTGAGGTCATATGTTCGTGACTATGTTTGGATTTCTAGTTTTTCCTGTTCCTCTCCTATACTGCATATGCTCGTGGGCATTCAGTTAATATGAACTTACCTGTTGCACTGTTTTCTCAGTAAACAGTGAGATGCCACCCCCCCCCGGCCCCCCGTGTTTCTTCCTTGATTCTCACTCCTCCATTTCACAAACTTTTCATTTCTAACAAATCTATTTTCAAGCCTTTTTTTTTTTTTCCAATAAAATGCCAGGACTGCTAGCAGAGATAATTGCTTTACTTTGTGAGAAGAATCCCATCTTCCTACAGTCGCTTTGATTCCTCAAGATAATATTCTGTGTTTTTTTAAGCAAAAGCCTTGCCTGCACAACCAGGGGCTGACCCATTGAATATATAGATTCATAGATTCATAGGTACATTAGGTTGGAAAGGACCTACAAGATCATCTAGTCCAACCATCCTCCTATCACCATCCCTACCCACTGAACTACTAAATCAAATCCCTTAGCACCTCTTCTAAACACTTCTTGAACAGCGCTAGGGGCGGTGCCTCAACCACCTCCCTAGGCAGGCCATTCCAGTGCCTGACCACTCTCTCAGAGAAAAAAATTTTCCTCAAATCTAATCTAAATCTTCCTCGTAATATTATAATGTATATTTTTCCATCACTGACAGGACTAAAAACATCACCTGGACCAATTATTTTCACCCTCATAGCTATGTGTCTACTCTTTTTATACTTAGGAGTCTCAACAGACTCTACAATGTCCCTTAGCTTGCTTTCAGCAAGCAATGAACTTTCCAGGACAGCAAGTCTGCTTGGCAAATGGCTGCCTCCATCTCTTGCAGAAGGGACTCTCTGACTACTGTTACTCGCCGTTAGCTCCTAGTGGCATGCTGATTTTAATAGGTCATAAAACACCTCCACCAGTAGCACTTGTTTCATTTCAACTGCCATCAGGGCCATACACCCCTTCAGTTCACCTGTGACTGAAGAAAGATACTTCTTCCTCTTGTTGAGATCCATAGTCTTCCAAAATTAACTGTTATCAAGTCCCAAATCTCCACAGCTTCTCATCTGGTTATCCTATTTTTTTTTTCTTTGAAATGAAGGATTTAGCATCTTGCTCCTACAAGGTTTCAAGAAATATCCTGTTGATTTTCCCTTGATCCAGACTTCCACTATATAGCCTGTCTGCCTCTACTGTCAGTTCATTCATTGGGCAGCTAGGCAATGTGGCCACAAAACACCTTCCTCTGATGAATCAGCTTTCTAGGGCAGACTGTAAAAACAGACTAAGGTGTCCTATTAAAATACATATAACATTGAGATTAGAGATGCTGAAGGAAATGCAGGTTATAAACAAAATTTGTTGTATAAGAATATCACTGCCTCTCTGAGATGATCTTTTTTATGGTTTTGTATCTTTTACAAGCCCTTTTTGCAGTTCAAACTAAGATGTAGAAATAATTTCTGTTCATTTGAGTGAAGATTTTAAAGAGAAGAAAAAGGTAAAGTGTAAGAACAGTTCCTGAGATAATCAGCTTTGGTATAAGTTTTTGTCTTTTCAGGTAGTTTATCTGTCTGTGCTTTCCTAGGCCTACAGTGTCATTTTAAGTTTCTTATGAAACACCTTGTCTCCAGGTATATACTACTGTATACACAATCCAAGGTACTTGAAGGTCACAAAGAACATCTGACTTTGGTTTTGGCTGTGAAAACATGCAAAGATGTTACTGTGGTTTTTGTTTGTTTGTTTGTTTGTTTTCCTGTCATGCTCAGAGTAACAAACACATAAGATATAAAAATTTTCATTTTTTTTTTTTTTAAACCCTATCCTCCCAACCCATGATCACCACCAACTACAGAATTCTTGTGTATACATAGCTGGAACATAATGTAATTTTCCTCTCATTTTTTTAAGCCAGAAAAAAATATGTATTTATCCAGGTTTATTTATTTTGTTTTACATCTGTGGAATTATATGTTAGTGGAAAAAGAGCATAATACAGGCATAAAATATGACTATGCTAGAAGGTGGGCTTTAATAAAATCCAGGAAAGAAGATTATGTATTCTAGGTGCCTCTCTGAAGTTGTTTCCAGAGAGGATGAATATGCATTGAATGTGAGAATTATACATTTATTAAATAGCTGTTTATCAGAGTCCCTCAGTCAGAAAAGAGATTACTCATACCACTTTTTTTTTTCTTATGCTAAATTTTCATCACTATTCCCTGTGAAGAAATGAGGGAAGGGAGTGCAATAGTTGTCTTACAGAAGCTTTGAGGAAGAGGATACATCACTTCCATGCTGTATGACACTTTTGTGTATGCTCACAGCAACTAGTAGGCCATGAGGAACCATTACAGGTTCCTTATGAAAAATCTTGACCTTACAGACATTATCAGACTTTTCTGGATTAGGAATTCCCTCATTTGCATGGCATTAAAATAAATATACTGAGTTGCCTTATTAGATTTTGGAAGTATCCTTTGATATTTTATTGCCAGTCTTTGCAAGAAAGACTTCTGTTTTATATCAAAGCCCTAATTCTCAGAAACTTTTTTTCTTTATATACTTTAACACTGAAGGAAATGGAAATTGCAGGAATTACTCTTGTAGCTTGACTAATTAGAGTAGGATTTCTGCTATATAAGGTAATGGCTGTGTAAATGGTGTTGGGCTTCAGTCTTAAAATAACTATATGGGGGAAAAAAAAAGTCTTTTTCAGAGGTCCCAGCACCAATAATTACCATTGCCTCTATTTACTACAATAACTCAGTAAGAACGAGAAGCTTATATACTAAGGAGTTTCGGTTTTCCTAAGTTTTCCCTTCTTGTTTTTGAAGCCAGACTGGGAATTAGACATGGAAATCTGCACAAAGTCAAACATATGCTAAAACAGAAGAGTCTGCATAAGAAATTAGGCAAGAAGCATTAGCACTTCTATGCTATGACTTATGAGGCAATTAGAACTACTTTTATGGATAAATAGCCCATAATTGTAATGGCAGTTAGAGGGAAGATGCGGTGAGGAGTTAATGTAGTTAAAAGAGAAGAATCAAGACATCCTTAAGGAGAAACACGGGATGAAACTAAAAGACAACCTCTCCCTCAGAGCCTGTTTCATTTCACAGTTTTTGCCTTTTACATGAAAACTGAAAACTGTTCATGGCTTTAGCAACAGGCTTTTGGGGGTTTTGTGTGAGGCTTTTCATATGATAATTAGTAGATTCTATGGCAACCATTGAAAACGAAGGACAGAAAACAAAAGCTGCAGCAGAAGAGGTTCAGTGCATTTTCACTGTGTCTGCAAGAGTAATGGGAGAGGCTCACCCTTCAGAAAGGTATCTGATGGCAGCCTGTCAAAGGCAGGGTTGTTTTTTTTTTTTTTTA
Organism: Cyrtonyx montezumae; assembly: GCF_038088225.1. Taxonomy (NCBI): domain Eukaryota; kingdom Metazoa; phylum Chordata; class Aves; order Galliformes; family Odontophoridae; genus Cyrtonyx; species Cyrtonyx montezumae. Next base: position 49,952,223 of record NW_027071824.1, read on the forward strand.
ACTCAGAAGGAGTTAACTCAGCCTGTAATTAATGCCGGATTTTATAACTCTGCTTTTCACTTCATAATTTATTTATTTATTTAAACACAAAACTACATCTAGAGGCGATGTGCAGATAATGAGTGAGTAATACTGATCTGATCATACTTTGGGTAAAAAACTGAAATGGGAGAGAAAATAACAGATTTGGAGCCTAGCCAAATCGTGTAAACTTCCTCGAGACTGCTTACAGTCTCAAAAGCGACTTCACATATAAATAACAAACAGAATTTGACCTATAAGGGCTGATGTCATGTAAAATCAATGTATATTACAGGTTAAATGCATGGATCTGTTTGTCCAAATGGAGAGTTTAAGTAGCAAGCCCATTTTTTTGCAGAAGAGCAAATTACTTTTTTGGAGAGTGTACATCTCCCAGAAAAATAGGCTGAAGAGGCAAATCATGTCATGCCATGTAACATGATAAGTCCAGCCAAGAAGTAGCCTTTGGGACAGGGCACTATTGACTGTAGAAATAGTACGTTTGAATCATGTCTACCTTTGGAAGAAATTCTATCAAGTGAGAAGTGATAAAGCAAGGTATAAACTTAAGGAAAATAAAAATATTTCCCTTTATATTTGCTTTCTGATGTCATGATGTCTGTACTATCTAGCCTATAAATCATTAAAATTCAGTGACACATTTAACTGGTAATTGCAGATCATCTTAATATTCGTATTTGTAAAGGTTTTGCTTTCCCACGACTACATGACAAGTTTTCAAGAAATTAGCTTAAATAAACGTTTAAATTTTTTTTCATGCCAGAGGAAAAACAAAATCTATTAATGAATAGGATGTTATTTTCTCTGTTCAAAATAGTACTGGATCTTTATTTCCATGAATTGTTAATAGAATGCTGTATTAGAAGTACAGTACTACAAAACAAACAAACAAACAAACAAAAAACTTCATCACATTTCACTCTCAGATGATCCAGATGATAATATTTATGATATACAGAATGGTATGCTGGTTGCTGAATATAGAACCATAGCATCGTAGAATGGTGTGCGTTGGAAAGGACCTCAAAGCCCACTCAGTCCCAACCCCTACTGCAGGCAGGGCTGCCACACCTGGCTCATCTGCCTAGAGCCCATGGAACCTCCCTCACCACCCTCAGAGTAAAAAATTTTTCCTAATATCTACCCTAAATCTCCCCTCTTTTATTTTAAAGCCATCCCCCCAGTGCCAAATTTTCCTAAGGAACTTATTTTACAAAGCTCAGGTTAACCATTGTATTTATAAATGAGTAAGCCCTCAATGAATGAGATCCAGGGCCCTAAATCTAAGCCAAGGTAGGATTAGGTTCAGATTCATTGATAATTTCTTTTGAAAACTTAACTTTTGCTTACGCAGAATCCAGGTGAAAAGAGAAAAAGAACTGAAAAGGTAGGTTAAAATTATCCAGAACAGTGCTGTGAATAAAAAGGTTTCATTATCAGAGAAGGATGATTCACGCTGGAGATTTATTTCTCCAGTGTAACTAGTTTATTTAAATATTTATTCTCCTTATTCTGATGTATTTTTAAGCTTTTACATGATTCCTATAGATAGCTACAAATATACATTATTTTCCTCTTGTATGTTAGACTGTTTTTTTGTTATTCTGGATGCAGCTTCTTTCTAGTCTGTTAGCACTTCATGGAAAAGTGATCTTATAGCTCTATGAAATTACAGGACCCAGAGATCACATGACTTAAGCTTCTTCACATTGTTTAATAACTAAAGCTCACCGTCTTCACTGTCCTTTCAGCTATACAGTCTTCCTCTTCTTGCATTGGATTTCTTCACAGTGTGAATTTGCTTCCTGATACCTATTGTATAGTTCCTCTACAGCCTACCTCTAATGACTGTGGAAAATTTTTTTCCTCTTCAAGTCCACCCTTTCACATCTGTTATCATTATTCTTGAGTAGCTGAATTGTATAATCTGAACTCTGTTCTATTTTTCTGTAGGTTCTCTTACTTAATTGTACCTCCTTAACTTCAGATGTATACAAATAATGATAATAACTCCTAAGCAGTAGCGTTGTATTTGCAGAGACTTTCCACTGCATGGATGGTCATCAATTGTCAATTCTAGTGAAGATTTGAGAGGTGAGAAATAATGGAGTTAAAACTTTGGGAATTATCACTGATCCTGGTAATAAAAATTTCCCATCTTAAACTGAATTTCCAAGTTGTACATATACAAAGCATGTTCTTGCTTATCCTTGTAGGCCAAAAAATAATCAACAAAGTAACTTGGTTGGAAATCAAACTCAACAGAGGGGTGAATTAAACTGTGTCCTGTTCTGTATGGTAAACGTACATCTAATTTTTTCCTTATCCTGTTTATTTGCTCTGCCAATTTATTTCTCCTCTTTTTAGCTGCTCCATTCATGTTCTTCTTCTGTTTTGGATACCAAGGTGACAGGTGCTGCCAAAAGATTCATTTGGTCTTTTTCTCAGTATCGTTGCTAAGATTCATGAGGACTGAAAAGGCTTTTGAGTTCAGCAATCACAGAATGTTTGAAATTAGAAGAGACTTCAGGAGTTCACCTGTTCCAGTCTCCACTGTACAAGCAGGGCTGCCTACAGCAGTCAAGTGAAACAGATTTCTGAAGACTTTACAGTATTTAGCATAAAAGAATTTAACCAAAAAGAAGCTGAAAGTGCAAAAAGCTTTAAGACTGATGATTAAGTTTAAAAAAATTAAGGTTTTTTCCTTCAAAAAAGTTGTGGTTTGATCTTCAGATTATGGAAACTTCTCATTTTCACTCTTCCTTTTTTGATACTATTTAGTGCATTTCCCTGAATACATTTCTGAAATACAAAAACATAAGTGATGAGTGAGAATTTAGGATGAATTCTTACATAAATGTAAAGAAAATTGATTTGTCATTTATTTACAAAGAAAGATGACATATTATGTATTTCTCCATCCGTAATTCCCACCCCAGACTAGAACTTTAACTGCTAATTTAATGTAAAACAGTAAGTCCAAAATGTTTCACTTTAATTTAATAGATTATTTCTCTTCAGTCAGTAATAGCAGATTTGGGCACTGTCATATCACTAAATGTTTTAACCTCAGACTTGTTCTTTATTCCATGGGAATAGATTATATTTCTGTTGAGTTAAACAGACCATAAGAAACAATATGGACTTGATTTCATTTTTATACAAGTGTGATGGATATGGTAAAATAGCCCATGACATGTCTGGTCAATGGTAACTGGAAATATATGTGAAAGTCACAGAATTACAGAATGGCCCAGGTTGGAAGAGACCTCAAGGTTAATGAATCTCCAACCCCCCCACCACAGGCAGACCCAACAACCTCCCCATTTAATACTAGACCAGGTTGCCCATGGCTCTACCCAATCTGGACTTGAACAACTCCATGGATGGGACATCCACAGCCTCTCTAGGCAGGCTGTTCCAGCACCTCACTACTCTCATATTAAAGAACTTCCCATAGTAAAGAACTTGTAAATGTCATAGGTGAAGTATCTACTATCATTAAGGATTCTCAAGGCTTCAAGAAATTATTTTCTTTTTTGCTTCTATTTCTTGGTCATAAAGCAGACAGTTTTCTAGTAGAATGCATGCCATTTCCTGCATTCCATCTTTGAAATACCATAGCATGTCTCAGACACAACTAGATGACTGTTCTTCTATGTCTTCCATTGAAGTGGATCAAAGAATGTCAGAGAACATTAATGGACATTGAAATCCCATCCTTTGTACTACTAAATCTTGCCACAGGCATGGCATGGCTTTGGGTCACATCTGCTGCCATCCACTGAGTAAAATTTGGTCATGACTTGGCATTTTGCAGAGTCTGAAAACAATTTCAGTAAGCATTTGGATGTTGTCACTGCATTTTGTTGCGTATGTTTCATTCTATGGATGCACAATGTTTTACGGTATTTGATTTCAGTGCCAGAGAATGGTCCTTTGCACTTTTAGTCTACCAGTATAGACATTTCCAAAACCTACTACTTTAAAGCCAATCACAAATACTTTGGACAAGTTTGACCCAATAGAGTAAGCTGACACTAGACAGTGATTTGTATCATGTGGTTATGGTGCTTTTGATGTGGCATGAGGAGTCCCAAAGCCAGTCTGGCTCTGTGATTGAAGCACACCCAGGCTAAGTAAAGAGCATATTTTTCTACCCAGCGTGGACATAGTTTTAACATTTCAAAACAGCAGACAAGTCTGAGGTGGGAAAATTTTGTTGATTCAGCTAAACAGGCATAGGTATAGATTTAGTGGAACCAGTACCATCCCAGTATCCAAATATTTCCATTTTTATTGTGATACATGCCATTTTTACCTAATGGAGGTCAATTCTTCATTGCTTTCACTCAGAAAATTTTTAAAGTGATTTCTTAATGAATATCATTACATATTCATGTGTGCGAATCTTTAATTCTTTCATAGAATCCATCTCTTCAGGTTCCCTAAGGACTGAATGTCAAAGTGACTTCTGTTTTAACTTGTTCTTTTTAGTTTGTATATAGAAGTTCAATTCATGCAATAAGCATTTTCTGCTTCTGTTAGGGTCTAGAGCAGAATGTTTTTCTCCCAGTTTTTGCCTACTCACTGAAACATTAAAAATGAGAGGCATTCAAGTATTGCTAAATCATAGAATATATACTCAACACAAAAAAATCCGACTGCACCAAAATGTGGCTGCTCATTAATATTTTTTATATTAAAGCTCAAATAATACCAACAACATTGAAAAGAAAAAAAAATCTCTTTGAAGGATGTTCTGCAGAAAAGAATTTCTATTTGACTTCTTAAATGATCTGAAATATAAGACAGAGAGGAAAGTGAGACAACCCCTTTGAAAATATATTAGGTGGACAAGAAGTTGAGTCCATTCATAATTTTCTCTCATGTGATCTGCAAATGTTCAAAAACTAGCTTATTTGAAGTAATAATAAACTATCAAACCCTGCCTCTTTTACTCACATGAAGTACTGCATCATTCTGTCCTGCTGTTAACAGCAGAGATTTTCTGTCAGTGAACAGAATATCCTGAAGCAAAAGAATGCAATCAGAAGTAAGCCTTTTTATTCCTGGAAGGAAATAATAGCAGAAGAAGAGTTTATTTTGCTTTTATAAAGTGTCATTGGTTATATTAGAATATAGGTTCATAGGTTCATAAGGTTGGAAAGGACCTACAAGACCATCTAGTCCAACCATCCTCCTATCACTATCCCTACCCAACTATCCTAGCAATCCTATGCTAAGGATTATAGCAAAAGGACAAAAAATGCTGTATTTATAAGACATATTTTTCCCCCATAGAATTCTGTTCAGTAAAACCATAAAACTGCACAATGTTGATCTTCCTGAGTCCTTTTCCTAGTCAGGTGGAGCTGAACTTTATTTCTGATCAATTGATCTTAACAATTGTTATCTCTTAGACCTGAAAGATTTGCTGCTAAGTGGTTGACACTTAGTCCACACCAGTGCATAATTAATGATGTTACAATGCAGTTACCGGGAAGAAATTTTCCTGAAGATGTCCTACTTAATTTCATCTTAAAACAAATTTTGCTGGGCTAAGGATACAGAAAGAAAAGGCTATCCTACAGAAAAATAACAAAAATGAGTAGCATTTCTGGTTAGCAAAAAACAGTGTTAATAGTAATGAAGAGAATCTATCCTATTCACATGATAACTTCTATTACACTCTGTTAACTCTGTGAGAGACACTGCTACAGGCATTCTTTCATATAGGGGAGAAGAATAAGAAATCAGCTATTCTAGAAAGTAGATTCTCTTTAAGACAACAGCATCCTTGTGTGGAAGAAAAAGTTTGCTATCCTCATGTCACAGATTGAGAGGCCAACAATTGATTCAAAGGGACAGTGTTATGGTAAGAATTATTAAATGAATATTATCATGAAACAAGTATACTGTGCAATAGGTACTATGGTCTCCCACATTATTCTCCTGGGGAAACTGGCAGCCTGTGGTGTGGACAGGTTCACTATTCTCTGGGTGGAGAACTAGCTAGAGGGCCGTGCCCAATGGGTAGTGGTTAATGGAGTTAAGTCCAGCTGGCGTCCTGTTACGAGTGGTGTCCCTCAAGGGTCAGTATTGGGGCCCATCTTGTTTAATATCTTTATTGATGACCTGGACGAGGGGATTGAGTGCACCCTCAGTAAGTTTGCAGATGACACCAAGTTGGGAGGATGTGTCGATCTGCTGGAGGGTAGGGAGGCCCTTCAGATGGATCTGGATAGGCTGAACAGCTGGGCTGAGCTCAATGGGATGAGGTTCAATAAGACCAAGTGCCAGGTCCTGCATTTTGGCCACAATAACCCCATGCAATGCTATAGGCTTGGGGCAGAACAGCTTTAAGACTGTATAGAGGAAAAGGACCTGGGTGTGTTGGTTGATGCTCGGCTTAACATGAGCTGGCAGTGTGCCCAGGTGGCCAAGAAGGCCAACAGCATCCTGGCCTGTATTAGAAATAGTGTAGCCAGCAGGAGCAGGGAGGTGATCATCCCCCTGTACTCAGCTCTGGTACGGCCGCACCTTGAGTACTGTGTTCAGTTTTGGGCCCCTCACTACAAGAAGGACATTGAGGCCCTGGAGCGTGTTCAGAGAAGGGCAACAAAACTGGTGAGGGGTCTGGAGCACAAGTCTTATGAGGAGCGGCTGAGGGAGCTGGGATTGTTTAGTCTGGGGAAGAGGAGGCTCAGAGGAGACCTTATTGCACTCTACCACTTCCTGAAGGGGGGTTGTGGTGAGGAGGGGGTAGGCCTCTTCTCCCTGATAAGTAATGACAGGACGAGAGGGAATGGCCACAAGTTGCGCCAGGGAAGATTTAGATTAGACCTCAGGAAGCATTTCTTTTCTGAAAGAGTGGTCAGGCACTGGAATGGCCTGCCTAGGGAGGTGGTTGAGGCACCATCCCTAGCGCTGTTCAAGAAGCGTTTAGATGAGGTGCTAAAGGACTTAATTTAGTAGTTGGGTAGAGATAGTGATAGGAGGATGGTTGGACTAGATGATCTTATAGGTCCTTTCCAACCTTATGAACTTATGAACTTATGAACTTATTGCACTCTACCACTTCCTGAAGGGGGGTTGTGGTGAGGAGGGGGTGGGCCTCTTCTCCCTGATAAATAATGACAGGACAAGAGGGAATGGCCACAAGTTGTACCAGGGAAGATTTAGATTAGACCTGAGGAAACATTTTTTCTCTGAAAGAGTGGTCAGGCACTGGAATGGCCTGCCTAGGGAGGTGGTTGAGGCACCATCCCTAGCGCTGTTCAAGGAGCATTTAGATGAGGTGCTAAGGGATTTGATTTAGTAGTTTAGTGGGTAGGGATGGTGATAGGAGGATGGTTGGACTAGATGATCTTGTAGGTCCTTTCCAACCTAATGTATCTATGAATCTATGGATATAATTTTTGATTCTAACACAATTCATACACTACATTACAAAGAAAAAGACTGACAACAATGCTGAAAACAAAAGCTCTGACGGAAGCAATGTGATATATTAAAACATCTCAAGCTTTGCTTTAACAAACTGTACCCTTGGTGAGTACCAGAAAAATTAGAGCAAAAGAAATAGTGGTGCTCTGATTTGATTGGTAACGTTTGAAAACACTTTGCCTTTTGAACCCTTCCCTGTGAGTTACCTGAATGTAACTGTTCTTTGCATACCAGGATAAAGAGGTATAACGTCACAAAAATGAATTGCAGTCTTATTCTACAGGCAAAGTGGCTGGAAATACTATCCTGTTCCTTATTATTATTATTATTTTTTTTAGTGAAAGCTTTCTTGTCCACATGTCTATTGACCCAGAAATGCTAGTTTGAAAGATAAAAAAAAATCCTATTGGGTAATTCTAACTTCTAGCTAATGGAAATAAAAACGTGTTCACTTTCCCTCTTTTGGTCTGTATATTTCGATTAAACTTATTAAATGTACCATATCCATAGGAATCTTGGGCTGGTATTCAGAACACCCATCAAAAAAAGAGAGGGTATATATTTACTTGAGTGAATTCACTGTGTTCTTGTCCCAGTGTTCAGAAAGCAATAGATTTGAAAGTCTATGATCATATCCATTCTTTGTATGTGTATCTAACCTTCACTGATATAATATTCTGTGGAACAGGATTTTATTTTAAAAGAAAAAAAAATCTGAAAACAAAATTGTGTCCAAAGATACAGTCTCATATCTGTGTTTTCTCAGGACTGGATGTTCTCTTTGTATGGTACTTCATATTATAAAAATGTGAGCATGTACTTAGCTTTAGGAACATAAATACTCCTCTCCAGATATGAATTTTCATCCACTCAACAAGGTTAAGTATGTATTTAAATGCTCCACTGGATGAGGGCCATCATCGTGTTTTCTTGAAAGTATCTTTCTTCACTAACTTAATTATAAAGGCCTTATTCCAGAATAGAAATATGGAAATTTGCTCATATAGTTAGTTAACAGTGAATCTCTGACCTACTGAAAATTGTTGCCAATCTATCTCCTACAAACTTCTTTGCTTCAGTTTTTCGCTTCATCCTAGGACCAGATGAGTGAAAAAGCAAAGAGAAAAAAACATAAAATCCAACTATTCTTTTTTTAAATTATTTTTTAATAATTTAATTAATTTTTTTAATTTTTAGTTCAGATCTCTATAGCATTGAATTCAAGTTTCTGTAGTGGAAGCAAATAGAAACAGTATTTGTAAATATTTGCAAGGCCTGAGCACATTTCACCATTTCAACAGTTTTTCACGGGCTTACAATCAGTAAGTCAAAACAATTGTCAAATAAATTTTGTGTATCTTCTGGACAAGTTATATTAAAAACAAGTTATATTAACATCAATATTACACAATATTTGAGAAAAACAGATCTTTTTCTTCCTTTGTTCACTGTCCCTTCTGCAGAGGTATTATCAGCAACTGCATTGCTGTTTGAGACAATAACAGTAAGTATCAGAAAGAGCCCATTCTGGGCTTCAGGTCCCTGCATCACAAGGCTGATGGATAAAAAATTATTTCCAGCAAATGTGGTATGGCTGTTGCTAAGACTAAAATGGGATTCTATGAAATTAGCTCTGACTCCTCACAACAGTATTAGAGTACTGACATTGTTCACAGAATATGTGAGATAAAACTCATTTCCTGTGAATGTTCATATGAGTAGCGTGTTTGGGAAAAGAGACATGAACATAAAAAAGCTTATTAATGTTTTATTTCAAAGGGATATATGCAGACCCTCCCCCCTACCTTCCTCCCCAACTACCAGCATTTCACTGCTCTGAACAACACTATTCTAATGAAAAGATTTCATATTTTTATACTCTTGTAATTGATCTCTCTGGTACAAGTGTTGCAACAGAAAAGTTCCCTGTGGATTAATTTCTACCTGTTATGTCTATTCCTGGAACCTGACAAAAACAGCCATTCTCATCTCTTTTAGGAATTTAAGCTTTGGATTTTGTCACTATGTTACGAACTGTCCTCTGGAGGAAGAGGCTTTGGAAGATGGCCATTATAAAATACAGTACAAACTATAGTCCCAGATTGTTCTGTAGATTGTAGTGGAGGACTCTTATTAGAAAAAACCTGTTAAGATTTTACTCTTCATCTGTTTTAACATATATTAACACCTTTTCACAGCCTCTGACACTGAAGCTGTCATGCAGCAAATTCAAGAGCAGCTTGAAATGTGTAGTGACCTCTCATAATGCAAATAAGTGAGAAGAGTAGATGAGCAGCTCTACAGGGACCGGTGACTAATTCTTAGAGCCAAAGATAAAAAAATATCACATAAAATATAAAAATAATAATACAACAACTGAACATGAAGCAAAAGAAAGAAACTACAAAGGAAATGAAGAGAACTGTGAGAACATGGTCATAGCTAACACAGCTTCTGTGAAATCAACACATTTTTTAAAATCGATTCCAATATGATTTGAACTGGATGACACAAAGAACTCTGAATGAAGAGTTATTTAAGTTAGTTGTATCTGTAGTACTATTTAGTATTGTACACTGTGTATTGTAAACTATTTAGTATTGTATACTGTGCCTGGAAGACAGTAAAGAAGAGGGAATCAAATCACAGGACTTACTAGGAAACCTTCAATTGCAAAATACTTGCAGAGGTTTATTGGAAGTTGGCTTAGATGGAGCAGGAGGCTCTTGGGAGATTTCACAAATGTGTATGCAAGCTAAATATAGAAAGCTATTATTAAAAGTGGGCAAGTTCTGTTTTTGTACCTCTCCAACATTTGATACTGAATAAGTCCTTAAACCCAGTTGAATTTGAAGTGATTCCATCACAGGGCCTCTTCAGATCTCAGGAAAGCTCTTCCCTGGTAAGAGATAGCTGAATTCTGTGTGTATTACTGTCAACCAGAGTCTACCCTAAAATAGAAACTAGTGAGTGGAGGATGTAAACAACACAAAGTCTATTTTAACAAGATGTTGTCCTATTCAGCTCCCATGAATGGCATGTCAGATCTCTTTAGGAAATACCTTGCAAATTCTCCTTCAGACTTTTTCCAAAATATCTTGTCTTACACTGCAGTAACTTTTTTTCTGTAACAACTGGTTTACCTGAGCATCAGAGACAGCTACAATCTATGAGTTAAAATTTAAAATCTCAGTATAATCCCTTATAGTTTAAGTTGATGTATTTTGAAATTATTTGCCAATACTAACTTCTCAGACATTTCATAGTGATAATCATGATACACAGCAGAACAACTTCCTTTTCCCAGAAAGATTTTTATTGTAGCTTCCTTTTTTACACAAAATGTCATATTAGGGATTTTTTATTGACAGCATTCAGCAAGACAGCATTAGCCTAAGCTATGCTTACATGTGGGTGCCTAGGCCTGTGCTTCAAGTAACCTTTGCACATCTAATAGAGATCCCAAACAAACAACACATGGTCACATCCCTCCAAAAGAGAAAAGACAGGAGGATAAGAAAGCCCTTGCTGTGTTTCCAGCACTGACTCCTCCCCTCGTTAACCTACCGTTTACCTGTGAATAGGTCGTAAGAAGCCCAACTCCTTCGCTACTGAGTTTCCTTCGGAACTGAGATGACCATTTACCCTCTCTTTTCAGATATGTAGCAAGTCTGGGTCATCACTCCACTCCTTTGAGCGCATGTAAAAGGTCCTGTGACTGTCAGAAGCATGATGCATCTTGGCATTTGTTCTTTAATATAGCTCAACCTCATCGGAACCTGTGGCTTGCTCTGTTAAATAAGACTGCATTTCCTTCAAAAATTTCAATTTCTATAATCCTTCATGTGAAATATGCTGCCCTCAAGGAAGCTTACATTTATCACTTTGCTTCAAACTGGGCTGCTATGGAAAACATTTTCCAGGAGCAAGTGTTACGTTAAAGTCTTAAGCTTGTGAAAGAACTCTTTTTAAAGGATATATAGCTAGGCCATCCAGATGCTGCTTCAAAGCTGGGAGGCAATTAGTAGTGGGGTGATGGGAATATCATACTGTAAATGTTGGGCGACCTGGATAGCAAGTGAGATGGAAGCTGTCATTATAATAGACAATAAAGCACTAAAGAAACTGAGTGCCTTAGCCAGCTGCAGGATGAGTGTAAACTAGAACTGAGAAAGAAGCAAAGATAATCTTGTAATGAAAAATGGAGAAGGATTTTCTGGAAGGGATAAGAAAATATTACTGCATTATGAAAGATACTGAGGAGGCCTTCATCTGAATACTGTGAAGTTTTAAGTCAGATAAGTTTCAGCAGGATAAATTGAAACTGGAATGGGTGGAGAGAAGAGAGAATTCATCAGACAAATGGAACACCTGTGCTACAATAGAGTCTAAAACAATAAGAACTTTTTTAGATGAAATCTTTCCATCAGTAAGACAAAGTAGGAAAAACACAATCAGGATAAATGAACAATTTTATGTAAATGACAATGTTTGCACAAGACCCTGCAAGAATTTCTTCAGTGTGGTAGAGAAGTAGTTGAGATAATCCTGACAGTGTTGCACACCAAACTGGTATGATCAAAACAAGCAACATCCAGAACACATCTATGAAATTTGTAGTTCCTTCCTATAGGCTGTTGTGAATAAAATATGAATAAAAGCTTAAGAATCAATCTAATTAGTAGAAGAGAAAAACCCAATGAGACTAATCCCAAAACCAGACTACTTCTGGCTGAGGAAGCCCTTGAGCTAGGAAGCTGTGATAGCTTCTGGGGCTGCCTCGTGCTTGCCCCATCATTATTAGCTTTGGACATTAGCTGTTGATCACAGCTAAAGACAAAATGCAAAGTGACTAAACAGAGTTTCAGTGTGAGCTTGGATGGCTCATCTTATGCTTCTACATAGCTTCAGAAAAGCTAGCTTGGTTCTTGGGAGTGTTCTTACTCTCCATAGGCTTATCCACCTTTTCTTCACAAAATGCAAGGAAAACATGCAGGTTACAATGTTGGTGCCAGTCAAGAATTTTTGATGTATTTTCCCATTAAGCAAAATAGCACTATACAAAGAAACATCTGATCCAACAAACAAACAAGCAGCAGACCAACAAAATAAAATAAAGAAAAAGCAAACAAAAATAACCAAAATAAATAAAGCAAAACCAACCAACAAAACAAATCCTACCACCTCTTTTTGTTGCTACTAAACAGATATTCTTGAAAATTTGGTCAAGAGGGGCTTCTTTCCTGCCTGTAGTCTCCAAGAAAATCTGTCAACACACTAGACAGTGAATTCAGTGTGTAAGGAAAGGGTGTTTTAAAACGTATGATAAGAAGTGTAGAAAGAAGCAGGCTCTGCAATATGAGTAAGCTTAGTTCAGAGGACCATCCAGGATGCTGTGGAATTAGTCAAGATGAGACAATATGTTAGACCTTAATCATGAAACTGGCAGTTTTCAAAGGGTGAAAACTAAGAGTTGTAGCAACTCTTTTTGGCTCTTTTACTACAGAAGTGACCACCGTAACACAACAAATGAGTGCATTGATAGATGAAATTTGTGGATGTGAAAAGGTGTCTAGGAATCAATTTACTAATGCAAGCAGGTGTTCAATGTCTATGTAGCAACTTTTCCTTGTACCCTCCCCTAGAGGACACATTTATTTCTAACCTGTAGTTCTTGTCCAAGTATATAACAAACAGAAGTGAATATTTGAGGAGATAATAGATTTTATTTTTTCATGGGAAGGGGAAACCTAATTACTGCTGAACTGCATCAAAGTGGGACACTCACACTTCTGTCTCCCAAGCCTAAAGCCACCATCTGTGAGTGACTAGTACTAGCTGCACCCAAAAAAAGGAGAAAATAAGTTTTACATGAGCAATTAGGGAGTTAACAGTTTTCAGAATAACAAGTTCCTCTTTACCCACTGTGCTTGGAAATACCATTTCAGCAGTTTTATTTACATTTTACCGTTTACTACTCTAGAATCATAGAATGGCCTGGGTTGAAAAGGACTTCAAAGATCTTCTAGTTTCAACTCCCCCACCAACCACTAGAACAGGCTGCTCAGAGCCACATCCAGCCTTGCCTTGAATGCCTCCAGGGATGGGGCATCCACAACCTCTCTGGGCAACCTGTTCCAGTGCATCATCACCCTCCAAATGAAAAACTTCCTTCTAATATCTAATCTAAATCTCCCGTCTTAACTTAAAACCATTCCTCCTTGGTCTATCACTATCAACCTGTGTAAACAGTCATTTCCCCTCCTGCTTATATTCTCCCTTCAAGTACTAGAAGGCCACAGTGAGGTCTCCCCAGAGCCTTCTCTTATACAAGCTAAACAAGAACAGTTCCTTAAACCTTTCCTCACAGGGGAGGTGCTCCAGCCCTCTGGTCATATTAGTGGCCCTTCTCTGGACCCATTCCAAGAGCCCTGAATCTTTCTTGTGCTGGGGGCCTCAGGCCTAGACACAGTACTCCAGGTACTCCTCACAAGAGCTGAGTAGATGGGGACAATCACCTCCCTCTCCCTGCTGGCCACCCCTTTCTTAGTGCAGCCCAGGATATAGTTGGCCCTCTGGGCTGCAAGCATACACTACTGGCTCATGTTCAGCTTTTCATCCACCAGGACCCCCAAGTCCTTCTCTGGAGGGCTGCTCTCCAGGAGTTCTCCCTCCAGTCTGTATAAACACCTGGGATTACCCCGGCCCAGATGCAGCATCTTGTACTTGGTTTTGTTGAACCTCATTAGGTTCACTCGGGTCCATTTCTCCAGCCTGTCCAGGTCTCTCTGGATGGCTTCCCTTCCCTCCAATGTATTGACTGCAACACTCAGCTTGGTGTCATGTCTTGCTGAGGGTGCACTCAGTTCCATTGTCTATGTTATTGATGAAGATATTGAAGAGCATTGGTCCCAAGACTGACCCTTGTGGGACACCACTCGTGACCAGCCTCCACCCAGGGATTTGATTTAGTAATTGGGTAGGGATAGTGATAGGAGGATGGTTGGACTAGATGATCTTGTAGGTCCTTTCCAACTTTATGAACCTATGAACCTATGAACCTATGAACAGACACAGAACCATTGATCACAGCCCTCTGGCTGTGACCAGCCAACCAATTCTTCATCAAACAGGCCATTCTTCAAATCCATACCTCTCCAATTTAGGGAGAAGGATGTGGTGAGGGATCATGTTAAAGGCTTTGCAGAAGTCCAGATAGATTACATCCATTGCCCTTCCCTGTCCACCAATGCCATCACTTCATCATAGAAGGCCACTAGATTGGTCAGGAAAGATCTGTCTTTGGTGAAGCCATGCTGCCTGTCTCAAATCACCTCTTTGTCTTCTATGTACCTTAACATGGTAACCAGGAGGATCTGCTCCATGATCTTCCCAGCCACAGAGGTGAGGCTCACTGGCCCTGGGTCATCCTTTCTCCCTTTCTTAAAGATGAGAATAATGTTTCTCTTTTTTCAATCACCAGGGAGACCTGGAATATGCTGGCTACCTCCTGGCTGTTCACCGCAATCCTTGTCCTCCCTCAGGAGGAAAACTGGAGTCATGGATCCAGTTCTGAGTATGGGAGGAGGGGACACCTCAAGGAGTGCCTCCTGTACACACCTCACACAGAACTGGTATAGTGTCCAAGCAGCACGAGTAGCTCCAGCCTTGTCACCAAGTCCCTTCTTCCTATCTACTGAAGGACTGGACTCAAGTTGCCCCTTGAAACTTCTTTGCAGAGCTCTTCTTAAATAAACTGTCTGTAAAATAACATAAATTCCTCAGATAGCATATTTTTATCAAGCTGTCATGGTTACTAGCTATTCTGAAAGTGAATTAGTACATTGAGAGGAAAAAAAATATTTCTCCTAAAACTTTCATGATATCATATTTTTGCTTAATTCCTTATAGTTTTAACTTTTAAAATTAAATTTTTTGTTCTTCAAATAAATATTAAAAAAAACCTGCTGAGATTTAAGTGTATGTTTAAACATGTCTAGATTTCTGTAAACTTATGAGCTTTCAAGATAAAGATATTTCTTTCTCTAGCAATCTCTTTTAAAAAAATAATCTTGTTTTATAATTTTTTCATTATAATTACATTTCAGTAAAAATATACTTCAGGTAGATCCCATGTTGTCTGACCTGAGAATCACAAAAGGGAAATGATATGGATTTTTTTATAAAAAAACTATTCAGTAATTTTAAGTTATATAATACAATGCATTCTCTCTGGAGAGCAATCTAGGATAGTGTGTTTTTCGTATTATTCAGAAAATCATGATTAGATTTGTATTCAATTAAAGTTTATTTTCACTTACACTAAGAAATTATGTAGGGGGTTTTCTCTTTGGTCATGTGATATTTCTGAGAGTACTTTGAAGCTGTTTCATCTGAAAATAAAAGAACCACACAGATACAACCCTCTCCTCACCCAAACCAACAAAACAAAAAAGTACCTTTCATTCCAGAATTTCTATTTCCTTTGTTTGCTTTATATCTGTTAATTTCTTCCTCTTCTGTTATTTTTTACTGATAGCTAGCAGCTTTGGCTCAGGAGCTACTGAAATTATACATAAAGATGGAAAAAATTCTATTAGACTGAAAGCTTAAATTGCCTAATTCTACCCTGGTCTGTGATCCTTTTTCCTGTAGCCTGCTGTGTGTCCCTGAATGCATTCATTTTCAGAACTGTTAATTGCCATACCAGATTCTCATTTGAAATGTAAGAGCTTTCAAACAGGCTATGTTCAGTCTTCAAACATTTCCAGCATCCAGCATCTGGGTAGCAGAGACAAGCTAGGGATGTGCAATAGTACAAATCTAGGCCACACATTTTTGAGAGAAATGATTTGATTCTTCCCTCTTGTCTCCAGTCTGAGTGCTCCAACTGTATTGTGCCTTGCACTGCGGATGTGTGACACAGTGCAAAGGTTGACACAATGCTGGGAAAGCAGAAGGAAAGTGAATGGCACTGTAAAACTCCCTCTCTTGGCTCGGTGGGGAGTCTTCAGAGTTTATTTCAGCAGAGAGGAACTCGTTTTGAGTTTTCGTTAAACAAAGCAACACAGTAAGAGGAGCAAAACTGCTGCTTCACTCATTTTTTGTTTTGTTTAATCACTTTCTTAGCATGATTATTGTACAGTTTCTTATCCCATGAATATAAACAAAGCTGTTACTCTTCTTGGTTCCTACAGGGCAACCCTGTGGAGGTTTCTAGCTGCTTTTTAATATTTTTCTATTAATGATTGCATCTCTCAGAACATTATTCAATTGTTCCCACGAACCGCATGTGTGCACAAATACACATAACACTTTCAGAAGAGAATTTCTCCATTGTAAATGACAGAAGTAATTAAAAGCTACAGGAATCTCAGTTACTCTGTTTAAATAGCTCTAGGCATGTTCATATTTTCTGCCTATGCCCCTTTATGTCATTGATATTTTATACTTTTCTAGTATCTGGGGCCCCATGTTGCCCCCCTACTAAACTTTAATCCCTATTATCATGTGTAAGAAGTGTTCTGTGTCTTGACAGACATCTGCAGTTGCATTGAAGGATGTCTGCATTGGTAGGAATTCTTGTCCATGTCTCATTATGTTTGTTTTCTAAAATATCTTGAACAATTATAAAATGTGATCCCTTAGATCTTGAAAAACATAGACTTAGCTTGGAAAGGTTTATTGAGAACACTGTATTAACGTATATGCTTGCATTATTTGAATGCAGGTAAACATGTTACCTTGAAATTCCTCACTCCTATATACCTCCTAGTAAATAGGATTTGACCAGATGGAAGAATTTTCTCATGGCTGTGGGAGGAGTTGATCTTCTGTGGCATCCAGTATTAGCTATGATCCTAACCCTAACAGTACTGAACAGTACTAAAACTCAAATGAAATGCAATGCATAACCCCTAAAGCCTTATTTCCTCAAAGAACAAGGAAGCCATTACCTGATTTATATAATTTACAAGCAGTAGCAATCATCATGGTTTGCAAGTTGTGAGTTGAGAAACAGCTTACAACTGGGAAAAAAAAGCAAGGGATCCCAAATCACAGGGATTACATGCAGAAAACATGTACTTATTCATTCAGATTCAAGCATATTTCTATTTCAGCATTTCAAGACTCTCCACACACTTAACAGTTGCACACACACTTATCACATGGCTGGTTCAGAGTTCTGATGGGGAGAAGCAGAGATACTCCTCAAATAGCCACTGAAATACCACACAAGACTTTGGGTAAATCGAGAACCTCTTTGAGAAATTTTACTGCTGGTAAAATAATATTTAATCTCACCAAGATGTTCAGATCATTTCTTCTGTGCTCTGAATGAAACTGGCTATTGGCCATGTATGGGTGCAGGGTTAAGCCATGGGCTAGATTAGTTGTCCTGTTTAACTGTGAGAAAAGTCTTGGGCTGTCTTGGTTAAGTATTGAACAGCACTCTCCACAGACAGTGCTCAGGCATGATTAGGCATCAGCAAGTGGGATGTGGAGCAGGATATAATCTGAGCACGTCAGTTGTGCCATGCCACCAGCACTATGAGCCAGCAGACAGTCCAGTCTCTTTGCTTACTAATATATTTATAGCTAAGACATATTCTGAGATTGGAAGCATTTGTGTGAGCTAATTTTTAGGTTATTTAAAGATATTACCTGTCCATCAGAACTGCTGAAGCTGAAAACTTGGCTCTGCCATTCTTGATGCCTCATGCCCAGTCTGCCTGCTCCCTGCAGCTCCTCTTTTCCACTCTGCAACTGGGCAGGAGACTATCTTGGCTGAAAATGGAGAGGCACAGATGGTACCAGAGTACTGCCTCCAAACATACCAGGTGCTTTAAACCATGGAGTTTTTGAGAGTGTCTCCTACATATTAAGTATGTAATGAAAATTAAGTTAATATTTTTCCCTATAATGTCCATGATTTTGGTCTTGTCTGCATGTTGAAGCTACAGGATAAGACTCAAATTCAAAAGTTACTTTACTGTTTGACTGTTATTAAAAGGAGATTATGAAATGAAGTATGGAAACTGAAGAATGGATGATATGCACAATTCACTCCCTACTATATATGTGCCTTAACAGCTAAGTTGGTGTATGCTAGTGTATTTCCTGGTATATACAATTAGATTATAACCTTTTTTGTGATAGGAAAAAAAAGCATAATAAAACTCATTCTCTGGTTATGAGCACACAATAGTTTGTGAATATATAAGCAACAGAAAAGAAATAGCATATCAGGATTTCTGTGTTTGTCGTAGTTGAATAGTAGAAATGCTACTTTCCTCTCTGCTATTAAATTCATGCATTTCCCTTTTTGAATATACAAATAAAACAAAATAAAACACAGGGAAATTAATTTGTTTTTCTTTATAGTAATTGATTTGCCAATTGGTTTAAATTTAAAATATTTTATCTATCTATTCAAACAGGCATGCATTGATCTATGCTTTTTAGTTACTGTATTTTGTGACACTTCCAAAAACATAGAAAATGCACAAGAACGATTCTGTTCTGATCACAAAGTGTCTCTAGTAAAGCCTTCTGCTACAATTTCATTTCATATGCACATGAATAATCTACTAAACCCAGCCAGAGATTCACTGGCATTAAATTACTTTTTATTAATGGGTCTTGGGGTCAAATTCAGCTAACCCTCATGGATGCTTACTCCCAGGAGCAATCTTCTTTAATCATTTGGTTCCCTATCCCAGCTAATGGGTACTTCTGTGAGCAAGAGGTGCTCTGTCTAGCTCAGGTGTTCCAGCCTGATGATGTTGAAATGATATGATGCACTCAGGCCTTGTAAATTACAGTGTTAACATGTTAATTCACTGATTAGTGTGGTGTTGGATATAAAGAAAGCTGGCAGTTTGACTGAAAGACAACTGATAAAGCCTGAATGGGCAGAGAAATGTTGGCCTCAATTACTTGCATTCTTGCCAATCTGCAGTGGGTGTGATACTGTCCCGGAAACTTTGATGTAGGCTGCTGTGAGAACAGTCTTAACAACTTTTTAACCTCATTTGAGGAGAACTGAAGGACTGGATAATTTGGAATGAAAAGCAGTGTTCAGACAACTTGGCATACTGTTAAACCATTTGGAATAAAGAGTTCTTTTGCTTAGAAAATGCTCCAGCATACCAATATGAATCTCCACATTTTCCTTTGATCAATACTATCAGGAGAACAACGCTTAAATAGAAAAAGATGTGCATTTTCTGAAACAAATGACCATATCAGTAATGATCTGATAGTATAAATCAGAACTCCCAAAGTGGAAAATTCAATATAGATAAAAACTTTCTATATGTACACATAAGTTCCACAGAATTTACCTATTTAGATTAAAATATATATATATTTACATTTTACATGGAGATTATTTTTCCTTACATGCTTCTACACTCCCAAAAGCTAAATTGCTTAAGATAAAGTATGCAAGACAATGACTACAACAGGAACAAAATGGATAGTACTCATAAAACGTCTTTTAGATAGTTTTCTTTATTATTCAGAAGTTGAAAGCACAGAATATTTCACTTAAAATCTTTTGAAGAGATTTCTAGTATGATTTCCCAAATCCAAGAAGTAGGAGTAAGATTCTAAACGCTGGAGAGTTTCTCCGTTTTGTGGTTTAACTGACTAGATATTAACAGTCGGCAATGGATATGCAACAACCATAGGGATGAGTCAAATGGAGGAAATGAATACATCATTAAATTAGATGAATTCATTTGAGAAATCTTAGCAACTAAGACAGGTTAAAATATTCTGTTGTTGCCAAAGAGGAAATATGCATAAGTAGGCGTGGGAATAATGCCCATATTTTGCTAGCTCTAGGAAGTTATTATGGAAAAGCTAAACTTACTTCTGTGCTAAGCATTTCAGATGCAGTCAGCTGGGAATTACTATAAAAGTACAAACCATTCCTCATTATTGAAGGGTAAAACTGAACAGAATTAATATCTGGAAATCCCCTGACTTGTTAACAGCTCTGTCTGTGTTTAATGGGAAACGCATTTTGTACAGTTGATTATGAAATGGAACTGCCAAGGCAGCTTGGTTATAGAAGTATTTATTATTGTGCCATGAGGAAGTTTAGCTGAGATCTTCAGCACTAAACCACACCATCCCTAATTTTTTGTTCCCAAAGGCTGTAAGATGTACATCTCCTGTTAGCTCCTGCAGCATTTTAAATTGGAAGTATACTTTGTGAAACATCACAGCATACAGATCTGATCAGAACCATAGCTTCTCTAAGGAGAAGACTCCTCTCCACTACCTCCACCCAGAGGTGAGGTTAAAATTTTGGCATTTCCTTTGCTCAAAATGGCAGCAATCATTTAAATATTTATCAGAAGGGGGAAAAAAAAGAATGGTTCAGAAATACTGACATGAACTATTTTGAGCTAAGCAAAACTGTAATATTCCCAAACGGAAACACAATTTTAGTTCGGTCAGCAAATTTCTGCTCGGTTTTGGTGAATATGACTGGAGATGAGAGATTGTAGTAGATAATGAAAAAGTATAGTTGGAAAGGATGCAGCGATCACCAGATAGGAAAGAGCCATGTGGGTTCACAATTGTGACTTAAGAGCTTGTTTTTTTAATCTAATCTAATTTTATTCATAGCTGAATTGTATCCATTTGGCCTTGGGTAGACATCATCTGCTACTTTAAATTATTTGTTTTCAGAACTGCTGTTAGTCTTCCATGTGACACAAAGAACAACTTCCTCTCAAATTTCCATTTTATAGAAATAGATAAGCCTCACTGTCCTTGCCACTTCTCATAACATAAACATTTCCCTCACCTGGTGGTATCCCAGCTCTACACCTGCTCCACTCTTGAACACGGGTGATTGTGATGGATTGGAACACCCAAACTTTTCCCTCCTTTTACATTCCAGTGTTTATACTCTTGGGAATCAACCAACATAGAAGAGAAGGCATATTGCATCTACTGCTTTAATACTCTTCATTGCTCCCTAAAAGTTATTACATGCTCAGAGCTGTCCCAATGATCAGTGTAATTTCAAGCTGATATGATAGACTGTTACTGTAGAAGCTCAGCTGAACTTCAAGTGAATATATTTTCAAAAAGGCTGGGGATGACCAACAAAAATTACGCATTCAGTCTTATGTCCTCTGTCTAGCACACAAAAAGAATAGCCCATTTGGCCTTTTCACTGTTTTCTATCTACTATTTCTTATCCATCAAACACCGAATCAACACAGAAACTGGAATGACTGCTGACTGTAAACAAGTTACTCTAAACGGTTTTTAAAAGTGAATTTCTTATTTATTCCCAGTGCATGCTCATAATGAAGTGCATTTTATATTTGTAAGTGTATGCCTACACTTGGAAGTAAATCAGGCAGTGGTGGGCTCGACAAGATTACCATTTGTGCCCAAGCTGACCAGCTGACTTGGGAACCTCTGAATTATCCAGAGGCAATTTCAGTGATCACTGTATTGTCACATTCAGCATTAGGAGATGAAGAAGGGCCCAGAAGAACTTGAAAGAAAAATCAATACATTCCAATTGTCTAGTTCTCAATAGTATGAGACTACCGAACAGAAAAGTCTGATGTTTTTAACTCCAAAAAATATCTTGAATCATCTTGTTTTGATGTATGAATATTTCTAGATGTCTGAAAAGCAGTCTTCACAACATGAATTGTGGCACTCTGTCAGCTTTCCTCGACACTCTGTTTCTGGGTGGACACAAAATTTTCTTTTTTTTTTTGTGTTGAGAAGAAGGTGCACATAAACTTGAATGTAAGTCTAAAGTGAAAAAAAACCATTCTATTGGCTCAGGTGTTTACTCCCATGGCAAGGAGAAATCCACAGCCAGTGTATGGTACTCCCAGAATCCTTCTTGCCCCTCACACACTGGAAACAAGTAGTATATTCCCACTAAGAAATAGGTTTAACTACGAAGTTAGAGCACTCCAGTAATTCCTGAGCTCGCTTTTGTTCAGACTTTTTTACTATTATGTATTACAATAGACCTGAGGTTGCTCTATCAGTAGAAAGTTATTCATAGAAAAAAAAAATTACCACTGAGGCCATGGGAATTATAACTTATACAAGAATACTATAAAACTGTATTTGTCAAATTTATTTGTGGACAAAACAGTGATATAAGACTTAAGGATTATGGGAAAAGTAACTCATACCCGCTTTCATTTAATTATTATCTTATGGGAAGATATAATAATAATAATGGTCCCACTAAAACTCCTGTATAAATGTTTACTCCAAATATTGATGTCACATGTATATTGTGTACATAGTTAGGTGCTTCCACAGCTGCCCACAGAAGCTCTTCGCTGTTCAAGAAGTGTTTAGATGAGGTGCTAAGGGATTTGATTTAGTAGTTCAGTGGGTAGGGATGGTGATAGGAGGATGGTTGGACTAGATGATCTCGTAGGTCCTTTCCAACCTAATGAACCTATGAACCTATGAATGTTAAGCATTATGCAAGCAATACTGGTAAGCTTCTTCTGGATGCCAACACCCAAACACACACAAAGGCAAGTCAGAATACTTCCTTTATAAAAAGCCACAGAATAAATTTCTATTCATATTTTCTAATGGCATATAAATAAATAATTGAACAAAAAATCTTAAGGAAAAAAACAACTAAAGGACTACCCAAAAGAAAATGCATTTAAACCCTGTGAAGAGATATCTTTATGGTATCTTTTTGTCCTTTTATGAGATTAAAGAATGTGGGTACAAGGACAGAGACTGAAGAGAGAGATTCATACTAGCAATATTTAATTGTTATATCTTTATTTGATCTTCCCATGATCTTGAAAACCCTGAAATATGTTTCCTGTGAAAAGATACCTATTGTGACTCTTGTGGCAGGTTTCTTGGTACATGTGCAGTTGCTCTGAGAACCCTGGGGTTCCTGCATGCTTGGGCTGAGGGACAGCTTGTGCAACCTTCTGGGAGGCAAGCTGAAAAAGTTGCTTTGGAGGGGCCGGGCTGTTGCACACTCACTGTGCACTGATCTTCATGACCAGAATGCTGGGATAGCTGGGTGGGGGAAGAAGGCAAGGGGAAAGAAAAGCCCTATTGATAGGAAAAGGGGCACAGTCTTTCCACTGCTATGCTGGGTCAGCACAGCTTCATAACAAGCTGGGATGTGATGCTGAACAAACCACACAATGCTGCCACTTCTTTTTTTTCCTTCTTTTGCCCAAGTGTTTGGAAAGCAACAAGGATTATTTCATCATTTAAGAGTGATCTTTGAAAACACCTTGTTTCTCGTGAGAGTCTAGCAAAGACCTCCCACACCCTTTGCTGTCCAAATAAACTTTACAAGGGAATGTGCTTTACATTCACTGTTGAGCATGTATAGAAAGGATTGCTTAGGCACAGCCTGCTCTCTGTTGATGACAATGTTTCCTGTTATTGTGAAGGAGTCATGGGCCTGCCTCCATTTCAGATCTGTGGAGTGGTGGTGCCACAGATGTTTTTTCAGGTGTAACATTCCTGCTGGCCACACAGGCCGTTCACACAGAGTAAAAACCGCATCTTCAGCTTGGCTCAGTGTGTCTGTTTGCTCAATGCTGGGCTAAAGCAGCTCCTCTTCTTGTGGCAAGGATGAAACCAGGCAATGTGGAAGGGAGCTGAAAACCCTTCCTGCTGCAACAGGAAATGTTCTGAAAACCAAATATTTCACTTTTTGTACTCATTATGGGTCAGCTAGGGAAAAATGAGAGGGACAGGGAACAGCAAGTTTAAGGGATACACGATAGGAAAGGCTTTCCTTTTGCCCAAAGAATGTGGTTAGACTTTCTCCCTGTATAAGATTTATCCTGTTCTGATTTCAAGGACCCTTAAAAAAAAAACAGCATTTGAGAGCCACCCACGCAAGATAGCAGCGTAGCAGCTGCATAACAACACTAATGTGGTTAATGGCTGTAAATACAGTGTAGTATTATGAAAAGGTCACTGTGAGAGTGTATCCTGCTGTGCTAGAGCTTGTGCAGGTGCTGTGGGTGTATTCAAAATAATATCATATCACTGATGGCAGGGAATTATTAGATACAAATCTTCTATGTGTTAGCTGGTAGAGAATTTTGCATTCCATAAACTTACTTAACCCCAGCACAAGACCCTTTACAGTACGGCATCTGCTTTATTGATTGAGAAACTCATCTCCCTATTACTTTGATGTACCATCAGAATTGTGTTTTCCCTTTTCTTTCCAGTTCAAATTTGTTCTTCCTTTATAAGCATTCTGTTTGCATTAGATAGGCAAGAGTACTATTTCCTAAAATGATTCTTTTGATGAAATGCAGACTTGCTCAATTTTACTTTTATAGTAAAATGTGGCAAAGAAAAATATAATCTATAAAAGTGAAAAAAAAACATTGCTGAAATGATATTGTTTTATTTTTTAAGGAAACTTCAAGCCCTGCAACCTCCTATTGCAATGAGGGCAGTCTAAGGGTTCAACTGATCCATTTCTTCATTCTTTCACTTCATTCTGTTTTAACAATGGTTCTTCTGTTTGCTAAAGACATTCATGAAACTGACAGAACAGTCAATAATTCGAATTGCTGTTAAATATTGTACATTAAAAAATAAATAGTTATTTGAGATGTTTCTAAAATGTCATCAAATCTTCACTGCTATTCACCATACTTGCATCATTCTTTGGTGAATTCATATGAACAGAGAACTAAGATCAATGTACAAGCCCTGAAAAATATAAAGGAGCACTGAAAAGAATCATAAAATTTTCCAAACATTATCCATGTTTACCTCCCAGTTTGAAATTTCAACACTAATTTTAAGCAAATCTGTAGCTGTGGGAAATAGTAATGATGGTAATAAAGTCATAATTATCAATTATCCATAGTCTTTATAATCTTCTTTTTACCAGTGAAAAAGACATCACTAGAGGGACAACATTCTAGGTTGTTTCTCTGATTCATCAGAAAAATCACCAGGATGTTATTCAGATGCAGTAATTCACAGTTTACATACATACACACAGACATGTATGCAATTACATGTAGGTTTGTGTATATATATTTTTGAATAATATCAGTTACCTCAAGAGATAACAAGTGAAGTGACTATATCAGATTGGGCTACTCACACAATAAAACACTTTATTTTTATACATCATTATTCATGCAAACGTATCATGAAATTCTTCAAAGCCACTTTATCTAGGCAGGCCTGAATGGTACAAAAAATTTGTTCAGCTTTACAGGAAGCATCTGTAGATGTTGCAGGGCAGGGGTGAAGATGGAAACAATGGCCAAGTTTCAAGAGAATGATTGAGTACTGGAAAACTGTGAAGTTCATGCAATGGGATACGTACTGTTTTAGGCAGTTGAAGAGGCTCAGAGCCACTGAGCAGATGACTCCCAGAAGGAATTTGAAGAGAATTAGTGGGAATGGGTATTTCAGATGGCAGAAGGAATCAAAATAGAAAATGAGTTCCTTGGGCCTGAACTGTCTCCTTTCAAGTCTGAGACATATTTCCTCTTTCTCAGATCTTTTGTATCTAAGAGCTCTTTATCCTGCCTTGATGGAATGCTCTGGGGGTGGGGGAGAAACTGAAGAGCACTCTGCTCCTGACACCTCCATAACTCAGGTGGAGGTAGACATGACTTGCACATTTTCTGTCTGTTCTGGGTGTATACTCGCTAGATTATTTCCTCAGCCTATTCCAATATGCCTCTCAAGACCCATTTGCTTTCTCAGAGCATCATTCTGTCTGCTAAGGCATCCTCAATCTCATAACCAGGCATCACTTAAATATTTGCTGTCAACAGCAGAAAGAATATTAACAAATGTAACATGATAAGAACTGGAAGTAGTGGACTTCAGATGCTGACAAATTGACTTTATTTTGAACACTATTATTCACATATTTCCATGACAAATATATCAATAATATCAGAAGATGCTACCTGATTTGACAAAAGGCACTCTGTGGAACTAAGTAAAAAACAATTGATAGAAGTTTGTATTTTAGTTATTTTTGTTGTAATATCTTCTGTTAGTATTAGGCAAAACTGCAAAGACAATAAGTGTTCAAAATAAGTGATTTTGAGGATACATGAAAATCTGCCTTATCCACAGGAAGATAATAGGTACAGCAAATGTTTAAGATATAAATTTTAAGATTGCTCTGGGAAGTTTAATACTTGCATATAAAATTCAGTTTTGAATCACATAGCAGAAATCCTTCGATTTCATTCTGGCAGATTTTTTACCCTGTCCTAAATTTGCCCTCTCATTTGGGCTGTGATTCCCTTTATTTTTTCTTGTCTTTTGTACAGTTTTCCTTTAGCTTCAATCTATTTTTTGATCCACAGTAATGCATAGTTTTTTGCTATTGCTCCATTGGATATGTGGCACAACTACTGTTTTTATAGTTGAAAAAATGAACAAAGAAAGACATAAAAAAAGTATGTTAAAAGCTTTATTTAATGTTATCATAAACAGAAATGACAATAATATGAATTGGATTTGTAGGGCATCAGCATTACCAAAAATCAACAGTTGCAACTAGTAACATATACAAAACCAAACATCTCAGCTTGGATCATTAGGGACCTTCACATCCAACTGTGGATTAAAAATTAAGAAGAGATTTGAGAAAAGAAAAAGAAAGGTGAGGGAAGGCTCTAGAGAGGCTTTTGATCCACTGACCCTCCTGGTTGGCTGAGTTAGATGTTTAGGAATGCAGGTAGCAGCTGGGGCATTCTTTTGCTATCAGTGGCTGTGCCTAGCTACAGGCAAAAAGCAAGGGACATTGTTGTATTGTGAGATATATGCTTTATGGTTTTAGAAGGGGTAAGTAATCACTTAGTTGGTGCTTAATAAGTCAGGGAGTTTGGGAGTGATAAATTGAATTTCCAGTTATCTATTCAAAAACAGATGGTCACATTTCAAAACACTTTATTGCCACCATGCTAGCTTGAAAGGTCACTCAGTGCTCTCAGCTGAGGTTTTCTATTGTTTGTGATTTCTGCTTGAAGGCTGAGAGCAATATCCTGTGCATTTTTTTAGCCTGTGTTACTAGTTGCTTTAATCTGACATAAGTATGGCCTGCCACCCTCAATTGGATGTTCTTCCTTTGGGTAGGCAAGAGGATTTGTGCAGCTGTGTGGTGATCTGGTCTAGGGAACCTGCTTTGGAAGGGGGGGGTGGACTAGATGAACTCGAGAGGTCCCTTCCAAACCCTATGGTTTTGTGATTCTGTGATCTGATTCACCTTACAAATGCCAGCTCTGGTACTGTGACGGTGGCAATAGGCAACCTGAGGTGTAAATAGGACCACCTTTTTCTGGTATTAGGCAGCATTTGCATCAGTTCAAAATATCTGAAGGAGCCTTGAACTGGAATCTCCTTTAGCTTAATGGAAGAATTTGGAATATTTTGTAGCTTTGAAGGCAACAGTACTCATGCATTTATTTTATTGCTGCCAAGTTTAGTCAGATCTCTGGAAGAAATTTCACAGCATGCAAAGTTAAATCAGAAAAAAAAACAAACTGTGACATCCTTTGGAAAACTGTACCTGGTTCTTCTGGAAAAAAGCTGTTTACTCTAGTAGATGATCAGATACTAAATGAAAGAATTTGGAGAAATCTTGTGTTACTCATTTTCATTGGTTTTCTTGCCAAGACAGTGATGCAAATTAACTGTTCAGTTGCATCTAAACTTAAATAGAAAGGAAGAAAGAACATGAATAATCAATCTTTGTCCCGACTCCCAACTCACCAACACATATTTTAAAGTGAGGATTTATATAGTAACAGAGAAGTTTGTGATGAAGAGACTGTTTTGTAGTCATCTGTTTCAGCTGCCAATTCTCCTTGCTCATTTCTACTCCATCACACCAATTTTACTTCTTCATATTTCTCTAGATAATTCTGCTCATCTCTTCTTATTTCGTATATAATTACTGTAGCATTCTGTGTCACTCGATTTATCAAGTTCTCTCTATCAGGCCCAGGCCTGTTCCACTGGTCAACTTTTAAGTGCCAGTCACTTTTAAGAATTTTTGCTAAATGAAGGCTCAAGCACACGGAGGGGTTGCATCTCCTGACTGTACTGACCTACAGATTCTGAGTCATTTGCTTACTGGGCTTTTAGTGCATACTCTCTGAGTGATATGCACACAAGAACTTGTGAGGAGAAGCCATGTAAACTGGAAACTCCGAAGAATTAACTCTAGCTAAAATAGACTGAGGTCTAAAAGAATTAGATCCTGTGAAGCATTTCAGGTAGATATTTGTTGCATTGTCAACTATACCACTTTTCTTCTTTCATAAACAAGAAACTTTAGTAGGCCTTTTTTATTAGGTGATTTTACACACAAGGGATTGTTAATTGCCAGAAGAGAAATCTGCAGCAACACAGACTGCTTCAATTTTTCTCTTAGCTTCTAAGGGACCTCTTTTAGTTTTGCTTATTTTATTTTATATTTACCAACTTCATCTAGCAAACAAAAATTAGATTTCTTCTATTTGAGATAGGATTGACTGTGATCAACAGTAATTGTTTAGCTATGTTCAGTACTACTGTAAAGTTACTCGCTCTCTCTCACCAAAGAAATTGCTCCAAACAATTCATAGCTAACTGGGGAGTCCGTACCCCCTGATACCATGTACAAGCCCTCTCAGACTTCAAAGCACTCTCCAGCTGACAGTTCATCTTTGTGTTGTTCAGTGTCAACAAAGACATAGGTTTTGCATCTAATGGACTTCCCTGTGGTATCTGTCTGATGGCAACTAATTTGTGAACATTACAAATACGTAATGGAGGAGAAATCACTACCTTTTCCCATTCTTCTCTTCACAGTAAAACTCTGAATCCTTGAAGTGGTCTCAATAGGATGATGATTCTTCAAAAAAGAGATGGATTAAATAGCAGAAATTGAAGATTCTCTTTATTCTCCATGTGTGATATTCAGAGTAAAACTAGTAAGCTCTCTGAATTATTTTTAATATCTTCCAAACTAATTCAGGGAATATTTCCATTGCCTGATGATATCTCCTGTGAATTCCATGTTTCAGGTGCTGATTTTTCCCTTACTATATTTTTCACAACAACTATTATTTTTTCAGTTGTTTTGATGAAAATCTGTAACACAAATTGTAAATACATGTATTTCAGATTCAATTAGAACTCAAATCATTTCAATATTTATCGTATGGTACACTTGAATGCTTTTTCTTCAGTGCTTATATACTTACATCTTTACTTTGTCTGTAGTGTCAAAAATGTGAAGCAGCTTTGTTCTCTTGTAGAGCTGGCTTTTCTGCATAAATTCTATAGCAATTGGTTCTTTTTTTTTTTTTTTTTTTTTTTTTATAGTTGCTCTTGCCCAATTTAAGCAAACAAGTTCCAATTTGTCAGGGTTTTTTTTGGTTTTTTTTTTTTTTCAGGTGTCTATTCATTAATCACTGGTTAAGAAATACCTCTCAAGGCTTAGGTCTGAAGACAGCTGTAGTTGAGTAAGGGCCTTGATTAACTTCCTTTGTTTTCTTAGTTTGAACAATACATTCTGTTATCCCTTTTGGGTTTGGCATTGCCTAGGGTTTTAAACTACTATTGAATGCATAATATTGAATTATTATCTTAGAAAACACCAGGAGTATGATTACATCTTGTGAAGCTATTTATATTTGTGTATGGTAAGTGAGAAATGGGATTTCAGTGTAAATGAGTAGAATATTATGGTGCGTAATCATACTATCTTTCATGCTGCCCAGTTTTCTTAGTTGTTGTGTCCTGGAATACAAAGGTGTAATCTTTTCCTTTCTCAAGGGGTTATTTTTTTTTTTCAGTGTAGAATTTTCTAGTTTATTCAATTTAATATAGCCTGATTTGAGTCAGAAACATTAGAAAATCTCTGTCTTTGGAATTATAATTGCCTGCCCTTACACTTCCAGTTGCTTCCTGGAAGCTTACTTTGGTCTGCAGCAAATAGACAAACTACTAGTTTACTCCAGAGTATGGGAAGGGTGTCTTTTTGCATAATTCAGTTTACAGATGTTCCCTCTGAGTAAATAATTTCTCTCTTTCTATTTACTTGTATCAGTATTTTCTCCTTTTATCTAAAGTGAGAGGACTCAGTAATAGAGATGTGCTTGTTCAGAGCTAGCAATATGCTCAGCTTTGTACGTTGAAGATAGTCACTGTCCTGGAGATCTTAAAGTCTAAATATACTCCAGTTAATGCCTCAGCTTTCTTTCTAGTCTCTAACATTCTCAAGATTCTTTCACTATTTTATCTTGATATGCTTCAGTTTTAAACTAACAACTGAAATAAATCAGTGTGACTCCTCTCTGTGAAAATAATAATCACAGGTAACAAATTAATCCCTTATATTTGAAAACACCTGTGGGCTCAATCTAGCATTCACTGAAAAACAAAGGAAGAATCCCTTTATAACTATAACCTTGCATACTTGCCCCTGGCTATGCCAGTAAAGCATATTCAGGCAGTCTGACTATGACTCCTCTCTTCTCTGTATCTGTGGAGAGCCGTTGAGTTGTAGCAGATTACTGATGCTCTGCCTAAAAGTGAGTCCTTTCTGGATAAATCACGATTGATGCTTTGGTGAATATACGCATGCATTTTGAAGCAATGAAGTACGTGTTTCTTCAGCAAGCCTCATTGTTAAGTCTGTGATGTATCTTTTTGCCATCAGGACTGCCAGCAGTGTGAAGGTGAAGATGAGTGTGATCTGCTAGTTGAATGCTGAGCATATGGAAGGACATCCGGTGCTAGGAACAAAAGGACAGTTACGAAGAATGAGGAAAAAGCAAACTTCAGCAGGAAAGCTTTGTAGTCCTTTAGGCACTGCTTCTTTATTTTACTTGTGGAGAATTTTGTGTCTGCCTCTGTAGTTACTCCTTTATAAGAACAACATCAGCCAACACTGAGCCGTGGTACTTCACATTATTTCTATGGATTAATCTTCAGGTTTAACTTTTGGGCTGGCACAAGAACCATTTGTTTAGTGTAGTTTTAAGCCAGAGTGAAGATATGAATGTTATAATTGTATGTTACTCACTAAATAGAGAAGGCAGAGAATGTACTTGAACTTCGGTGTTTGTATGTATGGACATTTTGTATACATGGAGTTGTTCAGTTGAAGCTTCGGCTTTCTTTTTCTTTCTACTGTTGTGAGTGGTTATGCTGCTAATTTTGCTCATGTTTAAGAGTGCTTCTAAATAATGAAGTGATTATATCTTTTTGTGTTTGTGGTGATGTGGAGAAGAATTTCTGGTTGTGCCTTCATTATGTTTGAACAGTGCAGTGACTTACAGGGTTAGTAAGAAATAGAGACATTTTCTGCCACCCAAACTTCTTCTGTACTGTTGTGGTTAAAACAGCTTAACACTTTGAGAAGGGGAACATTTCACTCTGTATATGTGCCTTCACATTTCCCATCCCCACAGCTTATACCTTGTACTGATACTAATACCGCATCCTCTTCGACTCAGTTCTCATCCAATAAAGTCACTATATATATAACAATGTGCTCTTTGCTGTCTTATTTGCTATAAACATTGCTTCACAAACAACAGCACACTTAAATGTGTTTCATACTAAGCCCAACACCCGCATTACATGCATCTGACTAGAACTCTAACATTAATTCCATGTGCCTCCCTCTGACTGCAGATCCAGCTTAGCTGTAGTATCCTTTAAGAATAACTAATTTATATGTGTACTGTTATTTTGCATAGAGCCTCATTCCATGCTGTGGTGAGTGAGGGCACATGGGAAAATGAGGCACTGCTGGGTCATGGTGGAATTCTTCCCTGTTAAGCAAAACCACGAACTGTAATTCATGAATTAGAGACTTGTCTTTAGAAAGCACATCAGATTTCACAAAATACAAAGAAGCAGATGGATTTTACAGCATTTCAGGTAGAGAAAAAATGAGAAAACAGTTTGTTATCTAGCCATCAGGCTTTTCTGTCTGCTCCTCACGTTTCCCTGCTCAATTAGATCTGCTATCTAAACTGTCCCTGAGAGTGCATGCAATAATGTCTTTCAGTCACATACACTTGTTGAATGATACATGTTGTTAATAGAGTCCACTAGATTGTGTAGATTTAATCCAGGTCAGACGTGGATGTGTGATCCCAACTCTGTAATGTATGCAGGAGAATGTGATGTGTGCATGCTGGCTTTTTGTTTTTAGTCTGGTTCATACTAGCTACAGGAGAGCAGATTTCTGACCAGCATAAAGCTGAAGCAGCACAGACAGACAACACCTGAGGCAACATCAGGTCTGCTAGGACAAAATTACCTATTCAGGGTTGTCTAAACAAATGTGAAGTGGCAGAGTGAGATTCTAGTAGTCTAATGCTTTGTGCTATGCAGCCATACAATTTTGTACTTGATGCTAGGTTTACAGATGCCTTAAAACAAGCACTATGTGCTCTCATACTTCATTTATCATCTCATGGTACCGCATCTTTGAAGAGTACAGGAGGCAGGTATCAGCTAACACAATCCTTTCTCACTGAAGCAAGGTATGAAGCAATTTCAGCTCAGCTGCATTCTTCAGGAAAAGAGGCCCAATACGCGTCTCTCTGTGTTTTTTTTAATATAGGTGCAACTTGTATGCTTAGCAGACTAAATTCAATTAATGCTGAAGATACACAAAATGCACTGTTTCTTTACATTTGTATTAAAGACCTTCAGGTGTGGTATAAATGTTGTGTCTAGCTGTTGTGAGACCCTAAGAACAGCACTTAAAAAAAATTCAATTCCTAGTTTACAGAAAGAATGGCAGAAAGGGAAAAAAAAGTAGTTAAATCAGGCTCTATTTCTTTTTTGGGGGGGAAACATTTTATTTGACCTAATCTTATTTTCCTCCCACCTCTTCATTTTTGACAGATGTCAGTCAAGTTATAATCCAGACATAAGAATATTATCACTCTCCACCCCTTTTCTGAACTACTTATACATGAAAGGAGAAAAACATGAAGTCACTGAACAGGATAACTGCCTAATGAGTTGTTCTAGAGATCACTTTATTTGTAAAAATTCATTATAAAAATCATGCAGTAGAATATATTTAGTGGGTAAATCTTTACAGGAATAATTTCTTATCATTGCTATTGCAGTAGAAGTTTTTCTGATTATAATACGAATTACATTCACTTGCTTCTTTATTTCTTAGCTATACTTTCATTCAGTCAAAGCAAATGTTTTCTGGGGTGAACTCAATAACACAGACAAATATGCCACTAGTCAAATGACATGTAGCACCCAAATAAATAGAATGAGACAGATTTCCTGATTAACTTACATTGCTATCATCTGTAGAAAAAACTTGTTTTTTTACATGACTAAATTGTGTAAGAAGTACTGCAGTACTGTCTGGAATAACCATTTATATGCCTGTCTTGCCATATACACCTTCCACACTGGGGCACTGAAATGTGGGCTTATGTTTGTACTGCTGAGTGCTATTTGTGTTGTAGACTAAATAGTAGTTGTATAATGTAGCACTCACTCCCATTCCCAGAGATTAAATCACTCTGTGCTAGAGTCATGTTGCAACTGTTTGTCTGTCTTTTGTAGACATATGAATGGAAGAACAGAGAGAATTTCAGGAAATTGTGGTTAGCACTGCCCATTAAGTTAATTGGCTTTTTTAGATTGAAGGCAATTTGAACACCTTTTAATCCATGTCTGCCCATCCTATCCCCTATAGATTTTGTGATGCAGTGGTGCTGGAGGACTTCACAAAAACATTTCCTAATCCTCCACCAGAGTGTGGAATGAACCAAAGGTGGGAATGGCACTCCATAGCCACTGCCTAGGAGGCCAGTATGATGAACAGATCCAGGAATCAAAATTTTGTCACAGGGTATTCCTTTTATAAGGTCATATTCTAAGGTAAGCCACTTGGACCTCAATCAAGTCATACCTAGAGAGGTGAAGAGCTGGAATGATTCTGCTGATACATCTGCAGGGGATTTGTAATGCCTTCTTTCCCCTAACAAGACTTTCTTCCTATTTGACACCCTCTCACCTATACACTAATGCTTTTGGGAGCTAGGTGTGAAATGAAGAAAAGTGCACCTGTTTGCACAGTGACTTTTTAACATTAATAGTGGGAAGTATTATGTAAAGTGACTATTGCAAACAACTGGAAGTTTAGCTTGGCAAATGGCAGGCAGTCTCTGCACAATATTGTTGCCTGCATAGGGAAATTCCTAGCATGACTGATTCAAGAGTTTAACATAGCTGACACCTTGCTGAAAAAAAGATATATTTCAAAAATAGGTGCTTAGATATTGAATTTAACATTGCTGAAGAATTTAAGCAGTGTATCCAAAAAGGAGAAAAGAAAAAAATTCCTTCTAATATTCCGACATCTTCATTTTATGAGAAAGATGCAGTGGTGAGTACAGTTCCTTTCTACATCAAAGGATAGCTCTGGAAGTGGGTTAACATGTGATAATTAAGTGACTTTAAATATTAATCATTCTATTTAAAAGTAACATTGGCAAAGAAACAGATCCCAAAAGAGAAATAAAATTACATTATAAACACTATTCTGTTAAAAGGGGACCTACTCAAGTGCTTTCTTTGAAGGCAGATGAGAACTGATCCAGCGTCTGGGTACATTCCCAGGGTGCTATGAGGAAGCTGAATTTTTTTCATAATTGTTTGACAAACTTCTTCCAAGACACACAGTACATGGATTTAAAATGTATTTTTCCTGCATGTGTCTGTGTTTATGGGTGAACGGCACATGGACTTTGCTCATCTGAAAAGCACTGGGAGAGGGCTCCATGTTTCAGTTAACTGTTCCCTGTCAAGCAGACAAAACATGTTTATGTGAAGGAAGCGAAGATGACAAAGCTATGTCAAAATAAACAAGTATATGACTGAAATTTCATTTCCTCAGGGTTTGCAGCATTTTTGCTGTTATTCACATCTGGATAAGAAGGACAGATTAGGTATTGCAACTGTTAGCTTCAGCTTTTATCAGGGAACTAAAGACAGGCTTTGACTAGGAAGTATTTACATAATTTGAAGGCTAAGCTGAGCCTGAAGGCAACGATCAACTTAAAGATATATCCTACAGTAGTATATTGATGTTAATGTTTAAATGGATCAGATGTGCCTGATTGATGCAAAGTCAGGCAAGGCCATGTTCTGAAACTAATAAAAATGATAAAATGTTTTTATAAAATTGTGCTTTCTTGCACAGTGGCTAAGGAAAGAAGTGGGAAAATCCATGTAGATTGACTTGGATAGATGTGACTTTGCACAGCGTCCCCTCCAGGGCAAAATATTGACTGCAAACTTTCATGTAGAAAACTAATGTAAATAAAAATACATTGTTTGATTAAAATTGTAAACTTGTGAATTCTTCCATCTAGTTTTTTTGGGGGGTCTTATTTTCTGTGGTATAAGAAGATTAATTCAACCCTGAAGATACTGTGTGTGCCAAATCCTGCTGGTTTTGTGCCAACTGACATTTAATAAAATGAGTGTTGTGTTTGGTTCTGTCTTTATTCTTTTTTTTTTTTTTTTAATATTCATTGACTTTAATAAGAGTTTTGTAAGGGCTGAATTAAACTAAGTAGAAACATCAGGACCTAGCTAAGATACTGACTTCTCCCACGTCCTTAGAGCTCAGGATACTGGAGTTCATTAACTTCTATAAAATGCAAATGGTTGTATTATTGAGTAATGGTAAACAGAAAGTTACATAGATGGATTAGCTTACTTGTTTTCAGTTTCTCTAATGCCTGGTAAGAAGTTGTTTCTTTGTATAATTTTGGGTATCCAGCTGTGACTCAGAAATTGTAATCATATAAACTATTGGTAGGGAATTTGTAGAACTCACAGGACCTCGACAGTGTCCTGAGCTGGACAGGTGATCATGCACCCAGTCCCAACAGATCAAAGAGCAACGGAGTGAACAACGAAGTAAGCTCCTGTCCCTTCTGTATCACATGTAGAAGTGCAGAGGCAGCAGTGAAGGCAGTGACAGCATCATTTTACATTGAGTAATGGATCGTCACACTTGGAAATACTTATCTATCTACTAAATTAGTACCCAACATTATTTCCC
The DNA here is from genome assembly GCF_038088225.1 of Cyrtonyx montezumae. Lineage (NCBI taxonomy): Eukaryota > Metazoa > Chordata > Aves > Galliformes > Odontophoridae > Cyrtonyx > Cyrtonyx montezumae. The sequence continues at coordinate 49,988,839 of NW_027071824.1, forward strand.
TATTATATTGTAATCTGATAAAGGATAATGTGAAGCCTTAGTCTCCCAGGGAAAGTACTGTTAGAAGATACTGTATCTCTTTGACAAAATTTTCTTCTGGCCTATGCACCATTTGTTGTTGCCTATGTGTACAGTATTTACTTGCAGGAAAGTGTTTTTAATTTGCATAGAAATAACCATTTGAACAGCTTTCCGCTCCAGCTGAAAAAAAACTGTCCAAATTTTTCTGTTTCTAAAAACAGATTATTAAGGCTACAATATTTTTTAGAATGTTTGTCTTTGTCCCATGAATTGACTGCAATTGTTTCTTGCATTTCTATTTGCACAAATTCTTAAGTATCCTTTCTTGTTGCCATGTTTGAGACTTTTAACAGATAGTGACCAGAATAATAAAACTGTATATTGTACTAGGCAGATTCACTCCTAAACAAACTGTTCCTCAAGGATTTTCAGAAGGCACCAGCAGCTCTTTAAGAAGTAACAGCCTACAAAAATGTTATTTTTCACAGTTAAGCAGACTTTGGTCTAAAGCTGTGCAAACAAGCCTCTGAATCTTTGTCGCTCTCAGGGACTGTTTTTGGGTGTGTGCTGATCTATAAATCAATTCCATTTGAAACAATGTAAAAGAAAATGTTTTAAGAAAATAAATACAAAAGGAAGCGTTTTTCTCTTCTCCCTCCTGCAGATCAGGATATGTTCCAGAGAAGCCAAAGGCACTACAGAGATGCAAAATGAGAGTATTAGAGAGGAGGTTTAAGAGTGTCTGATCCAAATCCTACTGAATTAGTGGCAAGTTTCTCCTTGACCACAGTGAGTTTTGGATGAGATCCCAAGCTCAGATTTTGGCAGTAATCTTGGCCACCGCATCGCAGTCTACTTCAGTCTGAAATAGGCAATAGCTAAACTAGGGAAAAGGTAGGTTAAAAATAATAATAAAAAGGCATCAGATCTATGAGAACCTTGCCAGGCTTTTTTATAAATAATATGTGGCTCTTCATGAAACCATATGTAACACTGGCATTATATAAACACTCCAAATAGCTTAAAGACTTTTGAGTAGCATTGATGTAAGAGGCACTAAAGCAAGATGACAGTTATTAATGCTTTGCCAGGATTACAAGATAATATGGCCACAGGTACTTTAGAGCAGGCGGTTTATATTGGATCTTGTTCCATTTCTGATGTCAATGGCAAAACTCCTGGGGTCCTCAGCAGTGAGAGGACCCAGGCAGTTGTGATGAGAAGAATCTATTTGCTCTGAAGGCAGCAGAGATGACTCTGAACGTTACCTGATATTGACTGGCGTCATCCACCCTTGTGTTTCTGATTCCTGATATCAGTGTGCAGTAATAAAAGTACTGCCCTCTGAGGGAACTCAAACACTGGAGCACGGCTGGAGGTGCAGTCTGTGTATGAGAGTACTCTCAACTAATAAAATCTTTTCCTGTCAGAATCCACTTAGAAGAAAACATAAATAAATGGCTAACTTGTTCTGGCTGTTCTTTTTAAATTAAATGATGCTGATTATTTTGAAAGAAAAAAACAAACAAACAAAAAACTGTAGGGTCATTTAGGCAGCTGTAGTTTTTATTGTTTTTAATTAATAGAAGAAGAGATAAAAGATAGGGCTGGGTTAGGTGATGTTAATCACGGATTCTTGGTTTTGTATTTTTTTTTCCCAATTCAATGCCTACAAGTACTTCAACTCATAGTATTTGCTAAAAGGAATATAAGAAACATCTTACTCTGTGGTCAGCAATTAACTATTGAATAGCCAGCCTCTGACAAATTGGCTCAAGCTTATGCTTTGTATTCAAGTCAATGGGAGTGTTGTTCACAGAAAACCCAGTGCAGCTTTCCAATATCCTGAGATCTGTGAGGAGATTTTGTCCTTAAGGATTTCTTGTGAAACTTTTTGTTTACATTCAAGAGAAGAAACAACACATAGCTTTGATGAGTGTTTAAAAGTCCAGCTAGTGTCAGGGAAATAATGTGTGCACATGTAATTGTCCCATAGTGCTTTTAGGTCTCCAGTTTGTTCTCTGGTTCTGTGTGTTGATTGCCTGCTCTGAAGGTATCTTATTCACTCTTGGTCTCTCTTTTACGTTGAATAAACTTTGCATCTTCTCAAATCAACCTCAGGTGCAGTTCTGGAGGAGGATCACACCAGAGACTGCTACGAAGAAACTAAGAGCACATTGTTCATTTCATGGCGTAAAAGCATTATGCTGAAATACTCCAACACATTTCTTACACTGTTTTGGACCATTTGTACTGAACAAAACACAGACAAAAATAATACTTACGTCTGATGGCCTGAGGATACCAGGTAGGGCCTAGGGGAATCCCAGGGCCAAATGGTATGGAGTGTAGATGTAGTTAATGGTCTTCACCTCTTGGCACAAAAGCAATTAGCAGGATAAATATTTATCTAGCCAAAGCACATGTCAGGCATGGTTAAAGCAAATCTGTGTATGAAGGATCACAATTAACACAATCAAGTGCTCGGTTTATTTTTCAGCACTTTGTTCATCTCCCTGCCTTTAACAACTGACGCAAGCAGTTAGAAGAGCACTGGGCTGTGAAGTTTAGCAGTCCTGACTCTTGAAAATCTCAAATAGTACTTTCCCATCTACTAGGAAAAGATGCCAGATCACTGACATGAGATGGGAGCATTAAGTATGGTATACTACTGCCTTTCAAAAAGGTATGTCCTGCAGGATCTTTTCATGTCTCAGGACTACAAGTGTGATATAGAGAATAGAGAAAGCATAGGGAAGATACTTAATCCTGAATAAGAGAAAAAGGCCTTCTTGGAATTATTCTGGGAGTCAAAGAGGCGGTGTGTCTTGGCTATCAGACCTGTTAAGAGGTTAGTGCTCCTCTTTTGTAATGTTCATATCCTGCTGGGTGCGTTATTTTCTGATTCATATTTCAGCACTGACTAGCTTTTAAGGAGGGCTAGGAAGGGGCAGAAATGTCCTGTTTTACAGGGACATTTCCAATAGTAGCAGAGAAAGTGTATACAAGGTATTTTATCAAGTACTATTTTATCAAGAAAAGTACAAAGGACATTTTTCTCCAGAAGTATTGTGAATCCTGGGAATGTCATCTCTAGTCACTGAAAAAGGGGTTCCACAAAGCAAGGAAATCATCTTAGTCCTTTAATGTGATGGTGCATTTTCATAAGAGACTTATGGAAGCCCCTGAGGGTCTCTTCTACCACATCAAATGGTGCAATTCAGCTGCACCTGCATCCCATTAGGATTGTCTTTCTATTCTGGATGGCAGGCCACCAAGGTTCAATCTGATTCAAGGATCCTTACCAATGCAGTATTCACTATATTTTAGAAGCTGAGCAGAAATCAGTTGTGTGTGATAATGAGGAACAAAGCTGAAATTTAAGGTACGGGAGCTGTTTGTAGTTAGGTTATATTAAAAATAAATAAAATTCAGTGTTGATAACAAATTATTTTTCTGAATTTTAGTATGTCACTTCATTACATACTTTCCCTGTTGGTAAATTCGGATAATGAAAAGCTGAAGTGATCAAGAAGTTACAGGCAGAAATATGTAACTATCTATAAAAGCAGAAAAGTTAACCCAGTGACTTCTCTTGAGCTCTTAAAACTGAATCCTGTAACTTCAAATGTTGTTTACGTGCTTCATATCTACGGGCCAGAAAACATAACCCACAAAGCCGGACTTGTCCCCATGACCCACTGACTTTTTGACATCTTAAGGTCATGCATCCAAAGCATGCACAAGCAGGAAACGCAAGGCTTCTTCCAACCACATCCTGGTGTGTCTGTAGTGTAAATTAGTGCTGTGAGAGCTCTGGGAAAATTCATCTGGCAGGCATGCAATGTTTCTTTTCATTTTTTTCTTATGAATTGTGCTAAAGGGTTTGCTTTTAGTCTGAGCCTAATTAAAATTAATGAGAATTAAATGTAAAGGGAAAAAGAAAGGTCAGCTATAATTGATTGGTGATGAGGGGAAACCTGTATGTTGAGAAGTCACCTAGCAGGAATCTCCTACACCTCAGGACTGATGTGAATGATAAGATGTAAGACAAAAATGAGGGAGTGTTTATTAGAATTGTAATGCAGAGATGTAAGATTGACAAATATTAGCTAAAAAGCTCATCGTCTTCAATGTTCAGGATAGGATAAGTTTACAGAACAGGACTTGTGAGAGTGTATTTTTGACAGGACTACAGATATCTCGATTTCAAATCTTAAAGAAACTTCTTAACTCTCCTAGCAATTTATTTATCTAGCAACAGAATTAATCCTCTGTCAGTCGTATCTCTCATGTCAGCCAAAGCTTCAAGAATCTACACAGAAGCCATTGATCCCTACTGAGTAACTGTTATTGAAGAGTTTCAGATTGCTTTTAAAAATAATCATCTTTCATTAGTTTTATATGAATGAGAACAAAGCAAAACAAACAAACAAGCAAACAAACAAACAAACAAAAAAACGCTCACCACAACAATAAAATCCAAGACCTAAGGCAAAACGTAGAAAAAGTAAACGTGTTCTACACGCAGTTTTTGGTCTCAGGGTACTCAGCTAAGACTTAAAGACAGCAAATTATTTTATCTTGTATGATTCTTGTCTCAGGTCTAGGATAAAAATGGATCTGAAGTTTCAAGGTTCTTGTTTGAAGATGAGGCCACCGAACATTTGCCATATAGCAGAATGTTAAATGAATGTCATCAAGGAGAGTGACAGTTTAATTCTTGAAGAAAATAAAAAGGAAATTCCTGAGCTCTGTTACTATATAAATGTAACAATCTTCTCCAGAGTTCTCTTGAAACTGTGAAATACATCCAACTGCCTCACTTGCACAAACCCAACCACTGAGAAACTTAAGTCCTGTGCCTTCTAAACAGCACAACTGAGGCACTGTTGACACAAATGAGAAATAAATAAATAGGGTTAGAGAAGAACTTATCCTATTTGCACCAAAAAGGAAGGGAATTGGTACACAGAGTCTGTAAGTAAATATGTTCACTCAAGAAACTGCTTGGGAAAAGTACTTATGGAACACTTCTGTACGCAAAGCAAGAACAGGCGCAACTACAGTTTGACAAAACATGAATTCTGAATGTCTGCAAGTTCTAAGTACTGCAGTATCCAAGCATCCTACTGCTCAGATCTTGAAGATCTCAGCTGGATAGATTATCACATTTATGATGTGTTGATATCTTATATCAATATATATATTGATATTAAAATGTTCAGCTGCAACATATACTAGTAGAAACATCCAGTGCAGCATAAAATCTCCAACAAACAAGAGGAAAATGTTGAAGTGGACAGCATGAGATGAGGCACAGAGAATGCATGTACAATAAGTAAGAGCAAAGCTAACTGATGCGAGCAGAAAAATAAAGATGATCTACTTGGCCTTAGTACCTCCCATCACAGCCATTTTATCCACATGGAATATCTCTTGCCTATGTGGATGTTCAGCAAATGCTATTGAAATCCATGCATTTCTTTCTGACTACTCAGAATCAAGGCCTGTCATGCATAATAAAGCATTGTTGCAGGCTGACATTCTAAGTTTATTGTCTGATTTGATGCAATGCATAAAACTTCCATCGGCTGAACGTCAGTAACACTGTAACTATTTCAAGATGTGACTTTATGATTCTTAGCTTTGTTTAATACCTTAGAAGACTGATGAGAGGGGCTTGACTAACGTCATTCAGGGCATACTGTAAACACTGCTAATCTCAATATTAGAATTCCATAACACAGCTCAGTCCAGATGCTATTTATCAGAAATAGACTGTTGTTTTCTTTATTTGTACATTTTTCTTCGTCGACCCTTATAGCCTTTCTTGGAAAAAAGAAGAAAAATCCTATACCTTTAAATCAGACACATCTGGTATAAAAGCATTCAGCTTAGTGCAGAAGGATTATACAATGGATGAATGGGTGCCTTTAAGTACTAACTGATCCAGAAGCCCTCCTTGTACGAAGTTCCCATAGCAGGGCAGCCAGTGTGTGAGTGACAGCACAGAAAAATCCTTTCCCTATCCGTGTATGTCTGAAGCTCACACAAGTCTAACAGAACTGTACCTGCAGATAACAGGTAATTTGGAGTTAACAAAGAGGTCATGCAAATGGAAAGATATTTAGAGTGAATAAGGTTTCTGTTTTGACTTGACAGATGAAGCAAAGCAACCTGGCAGCTAGGTAGAAAGGTTTTGCCTGGGCAAAATTTATCACTATAAGGAAGTTTTGTTAGTGACAAATACATGAATAATGAGAAAAGCTTTGTTAGGTGAACTGTTTGATCCTGAGAGGATATAAGGAATCCATTGAAATAATATTTCAACTTTCAGTGCTCACTGCTTTTGTTTTTGTTTTATTTATGTTAGAATAAAACAGGAAGCTAATTCTTTCGTAGCATATTTGAACAGTAAAAATGAACTGGTATCCATAGTTGTTTGACTGGTTTGTAGCTGTCACAAAAGGCAGTGCTGAGGTACATTTCTTTTCCTGGTTGTTGGAAGCAGCTGAATCTGAGGCTTTTTAAGATGACACTGAAAAGATATAAAAATTGAACACAGAGCAGCCAAATACCAGGAAATAAGAACTGAAAATGGACCAACTGCCTATAAAACCAAAGCAAATATTTCCATCAGTAAAATCAGCAAATAAGTTTAGGAAACATGATACAATTAACAGCTGTATATGAACATGCAATGGTTTGTGCTAAAGTTAAGGTAAGTCAGTGCTCTGAATTGCAGGTTTGGAAGTCAGATCACATACCTTCCTGGCAGATAGTGTGTGAGTATCTTAGCAGTGATTGCATTTCCTGGAGTGTGCCACTACATGTACTGTGACATAGCATAAATATGAAAGAGGCTTATTATTAGAGCCTCAAATTAGTAACTCCAGTGGGTGGAACCATTAAAAAAATGAGTTGGTTAACATTTTGCATCATCAGTACGTGACTGTGTCCAGTGTAGCTGCCCAGTTTTTCTATAATGACCAGATTCTGTTACAATCTGCCATTACTGTTGGTTTGGGCAGAAAATGTACTTCCAGCATGAAGGCTTGGAGTCAACAGGCATTTGAGACTCTTGACCTTTTTCTGGCACTCTGTTGATATTCTATACATACACAAAGCCTGAAGTACCATGAACACTGGCCCTGGGTCTGATGACCCCTTTTTAGTGTAAATAAAGCTGAGTGACTTTACTATGCTCTGCTGTGTCAAGACATGCTCTACTTTGTCCATGTGGACCAATCAGACAAATCATGCTTGCTTACTTCTGTATGACAAACAAACACATAGCCATCTCCTTTGTAAAGGAAATGTGGATGAATGTCAACTTTGGACTAGTTCTGTTCTGTTCAGTGACTTGCCAATATCTTTTGTGGTGGACATGAAGTTCACTGACAAAGGAAAATGAAGTTTTCTGATAGGAATAGAAAAATTCCTCATTCCACATTTCAAAGAAAACAACAGTTTTCACAAGTGTTTTGAAAGGACACAGGAAACTCCATTCTGATCTCATTTATGTCAACTGGAAACTTGAGATTTTCTGTAGTACCAGTGAAGCAGAGTAGTCCTGCCAGAGAGCAACGTTGTCAGAGTAGCTATCTATGGAAAAACTCTTTTCCCTAGTCATCTATTTTGTCCCAAATGTTAGACATCCATGATTATGGGTATCTTTGTATCTTCCATAGCATGCTGCTATGCTGTTGTGTTTGCAGAGCTGTGCTATGAGCCTAGTTTTTGAATGAGACAAGAAACAACCCCCCTGCCCAAATGATTATTAGATCTTAATCTGAAGCAGAATACATTTTAAAAGCTTACATTCACTATTTAACTGCTCCTCACAGATTCAGATGATTTGCTTTAATAACTTCTTTACATAACAGATGACTGCTCACAATTGATGCCGCTGTTTTCTGGCTCAAATATAATTATGGGATAGTTAAAAAAAATTTTGTCCTAGATTTATATTTCTGTTTTGTTTTTCCACAGTTCACTAGCCCATGTGCTTCTTCCCTTGTCTTTCCCTTTGAAGGTATACTTGTTTCTACTTTTGTGTTGGTTCTTCCCTCCTGGTCTGTGATTCTCATACAATACACCAGAAATCTATGTGCTACATCTAAGAGATTTTAATGACCCATTCTTCTTTTGTCTACTTTATATATGGTGAAGCAATCCTCACTATAAAGAGGACATGAACAATACTGAGTGATCTGTTCCCTTGTTCATGCCAGTGTTCCTCCAGCAGCATAATTCACCTATTAGCAGGCAAAGACTCAGCAGAATTGGTCTTACTGTCTTCAAACCTGCATATCTTGCTGACAAAATGTGCTGATCTCTGAAAGGGATTTTGAGGTTCACAGATTTATTTTGCTCTTCCAGTGCCTTGCCAAGGGTAATACAACAAAGAAAAGATCTAACAGAAGGGTCAGTCAGTGACCCATGCCAATTGCCTACAAAGGAAAGTTTTGATGCACTGTTTTTATTGTAGGAATTATCACTATAAAAGAAGTATCACTATGAAATAGATAGCTACTGCAGGGCTACTATCCACCAATTCATCAAGGACAACTGAGGAATCAATAAACAGAGGAAAGGCGAAGGAAGGATAAAGCATACCTTTATATCATGCCATCTAGTGTAACTGAAGACGTGCATCAGAAGACATGCCTTGCAGAAGGTACTAGATTTAAGTGGAACAAGTTCTATATATTTTATAAAGTTAAAACAGTTTTTTAACTTCCTATCTCATGGAATCATGTTATTACAGATGCTTTTGTACATTTACTCTGAGCATGATCAAGACTGAGACCCATAATCTAGGCCATTTTAACACTATCACCCTTGAACAGTTGCCTTCTCCGGTATCTCCAAAATCCTTGGAAGAAATAAACCATGGTCTCTGAACTGGAAAATTTCGGTAAGTCACATGAGCTTAGCTATCTCTCCCAGTCCTTACTCTGCAGGACATGCTGTTGCCCTCACAGAGATGCCTGTCCCAAGGAGCAATGTCTTCCTTTCCAGCTGAGATGGATTAAGCTCCAGAACATCTCATGTCTTTAAGGTTTGCACCTGAGCAAGAAACGGGAATATCTGTCAAGATCCAAGCGGATAAGCAGCCATGTAGCTTCCTAATAAATGCCCCTGCTGCCACCAGGGTGGGGAGGACTCCTGAGCTATGTCCTGTACGCAGCTCTGAGCCAGTTGTAGTGAGGCTAGTCCTCGGGTGAGAATTTCAGACTGCATTAGAAACAAAGGATTTCAAATTTCCTTTAGAGAATTCCTACTTTTAATGAGCATGAATATGACCCTGATACAGGGAAAAAACTTTTGGCAACATCAAAATGCTGATGTGAAGTTTCAGAATGATTCAACTGAATTATTTGACTTAAAAAAAAAAAAGGAAAATTAGCAAGAAATTTGAAAGCAAATGAGATTCTGGCCTTTTGAGATGAAAATGAAATGATTCATAGAATTATTTACAGAGTTTGAAAGAGAAGAGGCTCAGTAGTTGAAGTAAGTAAATGTTAAAAGTTTCAGAACTGTAAACAAAGAAGTTATTTACAGATCTCTGTGAAGAATGCATTCACACCTTTCTTTTAAGCTCCATGGTTTTTCAGCAGTCATTTGTCAACATCTGACCCGCATGGTGTGGTGAGCACTCCTGACATAACATTACTAGGTGGGACAATACTGTAGTAATATACATTATCTCTCCTAGAGCATTCCTTCATTTCTAGTATCCCCTCTTCCCCTGTGACCTTTCTGCTCTTTCTTGGATACCTCCCAAAATAATTCTCTTCTGTTTTCTTTTTTGCTGACAGTTTCCATTTAAAAGACCTTGGTTTCTGCCTCTTTGTATTCATTACAGAATATAAATCAGGAGATCTCTGATTAGCTTACTTCCTTGTTTTTTTCAGCCAGGATGATGTCAGTGCAGCTCAGGGAATGAAGGTTATCAGTTAAAATGTGGGCTCTCTGCTGGCCAAATCAAGAGAGCTCAATATTCAAAAGAGTGTAAAAGTTTTGTGTAGACAGCTACAATTGGTGTTGCTTTGGCTTTTGGTTGGACAGAAAATTTGCATGCAAGACATGATTTTTTTGTGATCAGGCTTTGGTTTAAACCCAAAGGAAGAAGTAAAACCTAGTTAAAATGTCACAGCTCTCCTTTTTGTTCAGCAGGAACCAGTCTCTGGTATACTTAGTGATTCATTTGTTTGATAGGTGTGTTTGACAATACTCTCAGAACTATTAGTGCATTTCTTCAAAACGCTACCATGGAAAAGGTGTATTCTGTATTCTAATAAAACAAACAGCCAGCTTTGTCAAGATTCACATGATGATTCACATAATTCACAAACCTTCACAATGGCTTAATGTTGCTATGAAGACTGAATGTTAGTTTCTGTGTCGCAGTAGAGCATATAGTGTTATTCAGGTACCAACAGAGGGGAGGATAGGATAGCTTGGATGTATTCTCAGTGCTTTTTCCTACACATACTGTATTTTATGTAGCATATTTAAGATTAACAAAAACAGCCATAGTATTTAAAGACAGTCTAACCTTTATCATCTGACAAGTCAGATTTTTTGTTTGGAGTCAAAATCACGTTCCATTTGGAAAAGTCACATCAAGTCATATCTCACTGCTCTGTTTATTTATAGAGAAAGCATGTTTTCACCTTATTTCTCAATCCATGTAGATCTGTTTATTTTAAAATGTAATATCCTCACAATGAAGCAGCGTAGATTGCATTTCCCCAAACACAAAATAAAATTTGTTTCCTCTCAGAGCAGTGCCAACTCCTGACACTTATAATCAGTGTTAATCAGTGAATCTTAGCCTCACTCACTTCATTTCAGGGTCTCATTGAAGGCCCTGGAAAAGACCATTTCTCTTGGTTAGGCTTTCTCCTCCATCCTGCTGTGAGCTGCTTGTGTTATTTTTTTTCTGCATTGAGGAGAGAGTGGTTATAGTGTACGATATGTGCCTACATGCAACCCGTGAGATGGAGACCCCTGTGTGCTAGTAGCGTGTTCTTAGCTGTACAGTTCTGGATGAACTGTCAGGACCGCTGTGAATGTCTCATTCCTTCTCAAAACAAGCTCCTGTGGCCCCATGCCCATTTCCTGGTAAAAAAATATCAAATTGCATAGAGCGATAAATAAATCAGAACAAAACCATGACAGTGTATTACATCAAACCTCTTCTGACATAGGGCAGATGCCTTAACTCACCTTGAAATGATGGAGTGTTGCAATGGGCTCTCAAACCAGCATTCAGAAAATACCACAAGGCCTTTCTTGGGGCTTTTACATTAAATGAAGAAGAGCCTGAGGACTACTTGCTCCTGGCTGGATAATTTGAAAGTTGCATTTCAGCTCTACTGGGCTGAGATACTGTGGACATTTTAATAAACATAGCGACAATAAACTAAAACTCAGTGACCCTTCACTTTGCTAGTAATTATTAGAGCTGTAATTAAGAATCATAGTGAAAAGCAATAAATATTATATTCTCTTTCCTTTTTGAAGCAGAAAAAAAATTTCTAGTCTTGAAAACTATCATTCCATCCAGAGAATTAGGACCTCTGAAGATTTCTGAAAATGACTTTCCTTTCTGTGGCAACTTATCTCTAAAAATAAAACTTAGTGTATTTAATGTCTGCCTGAATTTCTTGAAAGCCTAGAGGAAAAACTGGTGTTACCAAGGGACACTTGATGACTCAGATCAGAGATGTATCAGCTGTTTAGCCTCTCATTTAAGAGTTCAGAAAGTGAAAATACTGTTTTTATCATAACCTCTTGCCTCATCTGTAATGACTGGCTATTCATTTTTGAGACTCAGATGGATGAACATTAGTTTTTAGAATGTCACAAATTTTCTTTAGCTTTTATTTTGTAAAAGTATGCTTACATTAATTAAGCAATTTAATCAAGTATCATCTTTTCATTACATGTAGAAAAAAAACACCTTATTACGTGCTTGATGAATGCCAAAGTATTAAATTTATAGAGATATGCATGGTTTTTCGTAGACATGCATTGTTAGGATATACTCTTTCAAACTTTGTTTACAGCTATCCAGTCTTACACAGGCTGCCAAAATGCCTCAGGAATTAGTGCCATGACCTTAGTACACAGCAGGCAGGAGACAAAGAGGTGAACTAAATCCTAACTCGCAGTGAGGATATACTAATCGCTTTGTATCATACAACCAATAATGTTGCCACAGAAGCAGTCAAAAGCCAGAAGAATGATAAATCAGCTCTCTTAATCAAGCTTTGAATTTTAAAGCAAGCCCATGGAATAGCTCTCAATAAATGACTCATTCTGTATGTTGAAATAGCCCTGCCTGTGACACACCACAGGTCAAAGCAATTCCCTTTGCTGAACTCTCGTTCAAACTCCTCAGCTGAAGGCTGCATCTGAGAATTTGGGAATTTGAAGGCTGTGGGTTTTCCCAGCTTGAAGAAACCAGCTCCTTTAGGCTGCTGGTTTGAAACAACCTGAGGGTTGTAGTGAAAGCAAAATCCTTGACAAAACCTACTTGGAAAATATCTACGCAGCTGCTGGTTGAGCAAGCATATGAGTTACTCCTGCTGCTAGGGCTCTGATTCCTGTGAGACAGGTATAGAACATGCAGACAGGTACAGAGGGATGGAGAACGAACTTGCTCTGCAATTGCTTGTCCAGAAAACCTGGTCTGTAGCTTCTGCCACCACTCAGACACATCCAGTGGGCATATGGGCAGGCATTGAAAGAACTGCATGGTTCTGGACATATAAACAAACATGAGGGCTCTTAAATCCCACAGTTTATAGGTTGAAAACATGCTTGTGGGAGATTAAAGACTTAAACTACCTATGTTGCTAGAAAAGCTATCCAGGAGTTCTCTAAATGAAACATAAACTCCCCTAACTGTAATTACTGTGGTCACTTATGCTAAATCCAGCAAATAGCTTTTCTGTAAACAAACATTTTGTTAGTGACGGTAGAGGTCATTCCTACCGATTCTGGGGATAGATAGAAGTTCTAGTTCTGATAAAAGCAGAACTTAGCCAGAAATTTCATCCTTTTCTCTTAAATTTTGAAGTGAGTATTTGTGCAAATTCAAGCAACTCATTTTATAAACGCTTGCATTTACTCTCACTAATATTTCTCCAAATGTCAGTATTCCAGGATGAGTTTTTAATCTTAGTGAAAACAAAGAACAAATGAACAGGACAACTGAATGCCACATCAATAAATCAAAAACAATATAAAAATTGATGATCACAAAATGGAGTGAGATGATGTTTATCCTCTTTCTCTGTCTATAATTTATTTCTTAATGGAATAGAAAAATGCCTGCTGAAAATTTTAATAAGATTATTTATTATACACCATCCTGCTGATTGGAAATCGTCACCAAAACCAGTTTTATGCCCCAGATATCTTAAATATACAACTAGAACTCACATGGTAGAATTTACTGTCAAGCACAGCATCAACCAAAACAGTGAATTAAGATTTGGTTTTAGATTACATGTTGCAAAAATGTTAAACAGGAGGGTTAATTTTTGTGATAAAATGACTAGAACATTTAGAGAAAAATTATCTCAGTTTTCAAGCCACTGATTCTCAAATAAAAAGTCCTGATTCCTGCACTAAATTGCTCAGTTACTTGCATTCCTGGTTTACAAGCTGAATGTCATGTCTAAAAGATGAATATCTCTGTAGGCAGCTCAAGTCAAAATAATAAAGTTTCCCATCTCTTTTAAGCCACTCAAAATATTTTAGCCTTGAGTTTTTTAGGTTCTTATAAAAAAAAGTGTGTCCAAATGTCTGATTCATATGATAATTTTCTGCAATGACTATTTTGCATTTATTTTGCACAAACAGGCACTAGAGTATTTTAATACTGTAATTTGTTCTGAACTCATGAGTTAAGAAACACAAAATAATACTATTGAGGAAGTTCTTTTTTAAGGGAATAAATACCAAGAAATGTTTTGTAGTTTGAACTGTGGATACCTCTCAGTCAGATTTCCCAAATAAAGTTCCAGGCTGAAAACTTTCATATTTGTGGCAGTACTGACTTCTTTTTTTTTTCTTTTAATTGTAGAGTTGTATCCTTGCTGTTTGTGCTCCTGTGTCCCATATTTGCTGATGTTTGTACATGTTCCATATCCACAGGGGCAGGAATTAGCATTCCAGGCTAGTCCTAAGAGCAGAAGTAAACAAAGAAATACTTAGCATTGTCACCAGCTTCTTAATGATCTTTTGACATGCTTGGAATAATTTACTTTGGCCACGTAGATAAGAGAGTAGCCTACCACGTAGTGCATTGAGTGTAAAACAAATAGGCTGCAGAAACAATAAATTGTGCTTCTGATTAAAAGCTGAGAGAAAATATCACCCTGAGTGGAGGTTAAGATTCAAGAAGGTGAGTTCATTTGGAAAAAAAAGAGGGGGTGTCTATCCCAGTATAACTTTGCATTTTGGAATTGAAAATGTTAAATTTGTTCTATATACTTACAAGAGTGTTGTCTATGGCATGTTGCCATTGCTAAACTAAACAGCATAGCAATAAAACATCTTTCCATGCTGGAAAAGGAAGTAGGAGATTAGTTTATAAGAAATATATTGCATAAAAATATAAGAGAAATCCCGAGGGTCTCAAATGTGTAACACACTGGAGAGAGCTTGTTTTATACAGCTTTTAGCTTGAACTAAACAATATGAGTGTACATAAAGCATTTGCTTAAGGACGCTTATGAAATATGTTTTATTTGGTTTTCTCATGAATTGAAAAACAGGTCTCCACTGCTATATAACTATTTAGGAAGTATTGTCCCAGTTCTTGTGCTGTATTCACACTTAGTGTTTGGGGGTTTTTTTTTTGTAATTTTTGATTGCCTTTTGATAGAAATATCTCTGCTATTGTAGAGGATTACAAGTCACCTGTACCTTCACATTGTCAACTATTAATTATGGCTAGATAGACCAGGCACAGACCTCTTTACAAAGATTTATTGTGTGGTTACAGTGAAATATTTTCTGTATACTGAGAGAAAAAAAAAAGACAAAACCAAACAAACAAAACAAAACAAAACAAATAGAGGAAGACACATTATTATTTAGTTTTCAGTTGGACATCTGGACCTGAGATAGAATTTGTGTTATACTTTGAATGGAAGTGTACACTTGCAAATCTGAGAAATGTAGCAGTATTAAAAGGACACAGACAAACAGGTAGACTAAGCAATGACCCAAATGACAGTTTAAGGACTTTTCTTCATTTAATGTAAGTTGTATAACCCAAGAGCCATCTGTCATTTTAGCTCAGTGAAAGTTTCTTTCACCAATCTTTTTTTCATTTCTGTATCATATAAAGAGGTAGATTTTTAGTGAAATAAAAACATTTTTAGAATGCATTTTATCAAATATTTCCTTAACAAATGTAAATATTTCAAAAGTTCCCTGTGACTGATTTGACATATTTTTAAAATGATACGTTGTCATTTGAGAGCTGAAATGATTTCTTATTTCAGCAAAGCTTTTTATTTTATCTGTTGTCATTTGGAAAAAAAATGAAGTCTCAGGCTCTAACCAAAATGCGCTTATTTTCTCCACTCCAAAGAATTTTACAGTTAGGTTAGAGTAGGTTTTTTGTTGTGACTTCTTATTATTTTATTTTTATTTTTATTTTTGATAGGAAGAACTCAATCGATTAAGAAAACCGCACATTTAGGGTTTCCTATGTGAGAAGAGTGAGTAAACCAAAGGAGTGATGTTTTCACCCTGCTTGACAACAGTTAAGTTTCACTTCCCCTTCCTCATGAAATGACCAAAGAAGTTCCTTTGGAGCTCACTATGACATGACCATAGGCTAACTTGACCTTGAAAGCTTTTGACTAAAAATTGACGTAGCTGTGGAAATCTTCTCAAGTTAGTGAGACAGTGCATACAAGGATAGACACACACATTAGTGACTGATTTTTCTGAGAAGTGTTTTATTAATGTGTTAATTGATGGCTGCAGATTGGCAAAATGGGATCTTTGTAGTTCTTCATCTTCTTACTTTCAGTAACTGCTGCTTCTCCATTTGCAACACTCTCCCTGACAAAAATTAAAGAGTTACAGATGTGTTAGAATTCTATGTCATGGATAAAATCCAGGCCCCTCCCCATGACTTTAAGGTACCATTTGTGGTGGAATGAGTGTCAATTGGCAGTGGGAGCAGGAAGCTATTTGGGCAAGAGGCACAACATCAATGAGCCAGGGTAGTTTGTGACAAGAGCAGAACCAGAGGGCTGGTGCAGAAATCTTTCCTCCTATTGATGTATGCAGCTTATTTCAGCAGCTGAGATGCAACAGGCAATTACAGGACACTTGTTGCAGGCCTAGGAGGGAAGATTGCTTTTCTTTGGCTCTGTGCCCTTCTGTAGTGCAAGCACCATCCTTAAATAAGTACTGGCATAAACCCTGATGTTGGCTGTCCATAGCAGATAGGAGATTGTTGCTCTAGGAACTAGGAGTAACCTGAAGTTCTTTTCTCTTAGGAAAGCCTGACTTTACATTCTGTTCTAACACACATGATTTTGAAATGTCACAGAGCTTAACTTGCTCACTCTGTATTTTCATAGAAAGAAAAATAATACCTTTCCTTCCTGTTGTGAAGCACAACTTTACTTTCATAAGGACAGATAAATTGAATGCTGCCACATTTGTCATGGTATAGAAAAAGGCTCACTTTATGTCTTTTCTTAGTTTTCACTCTCATCTCTGTGTAGTTTTTTGGGTGTAACTGATTAAATTTTTCTTGTCTCGAGTTCCTGCAGGCCTCATTTGGATACAATGCATACTTGCTTCACTTCGTTCCTGTAGACAGTGATGTATTTGATCTGCTGGCCTGAGATATGCATTTCTTTCATAAGTCCTAATGTAAACACTAGAAGTATTTTATAGCTGTGAATCAGCATCCAATAGCAATGATGATTTAAGGCAATGAAGAAATGACATAAAAATGCCCCTCCACTCCAACTCAAGGTCTTAAGGTGGCTCTCTATTTTCTACTTAAAGCTGCAATCAGAAATGCTGTAAAAGGAACTTCTGGCTTTTCTCTTACATTTTTCCTCCTCTTCTGTTTTCTTTCTCCTCCTCCTCCCCCCCCTCAAACTTGCCTTCAGTTTTGGCCAAGTATAAGGAAGTATTTTTTTTTTTCTTCTGTGCTTTTTTTTTCCTGCCCAGCAGACTTGGAGCTGAAACAGTCTTGCTGACAGGCCTTAATATGAGGAAGTTTTGCAACAGAATTTACAGCTGGTATAGAACTTGTAAGTAAATGCCAGAGGGGGACCACTGATTAACTAGCCAGGTATTGAAGGGCATATTATCTGAGCAAAATGCTTGCCCCTCAAACGAACACCTCATTTTGTGCAGCCACTCTAACTTAAAATCTACCACTAGATGAGCACAGTTTGTTAATATGCACATTAAAGAAGTGGCAGAGAGATAATCCTAGTGAACTACATTCTGTTTCCAGACGCCAGCTTTAAACAAACAAACAAACGAACAAAATAAATAGAAAATCTCTTCTTTTGGCATTCCAAATAAATTTATCCAACATTCTAAAATTCTGAAATATTGAATAGAGTGACACAGGGTGACTTATAATAAAAATGGTGCAGTTTCCTTTTGTGTGTATGATTCTGTTTTTCAAAAACAAGAGTTTTGAAGTGTGAATCTTGCTTTTGTACACCTTGTTAGCACATTTCACTGTACTTGTACGTTTGATATTAAACAAAAAAATACATTTGTTTTATCTGATGAAGCTGCTTAGTAGAGTGGATTGAGCAGTGGTCTGAGCATATGGATACCTGGAGTTTATATCCATCTGTGCCACTGATCTGCTGAGTGACCAAGCAAACACATCTCTGCCTCTTTGGTACTTCCCTCCCATACAGCATCTCCCATCTAATTAGCTTGTTAACTCTCTGGAAGAAATATTTCCTCTAGGTTTTAATTCATACAACAGCTAGCACAACTGATTCTTATCTCTGTTGGAATCTGTGGGTGCTTCAGTCATGCAAGCACTAACAACATAAATAATAATGCTATGAATCAGCATAGCTCAGCTGAAGCTGATTTGCAGATAAATCAAAGGCTCTGACCTACAGTCTTGTTTCATTGTTATGAAAAATCATGAAGTGAAAGATCAATGAAAATCTTTCCTTTTGTCTCCTTTTTTGTGTCCTCCAGCTGTTTGCCTGGGAAAGGTGAATCTCTAGTTAGCTATTATGTAGTAAGGAAACAAAATTCTGTTTTCTGTGGCTCTCAACTTCTCACTGTACTCCCTAGAGTCACTGGAGTCAAAACAGAGGAAAGTGCTTTTTTTCAGATTGGACATGAATGGAGAAAAAACAGACACATGTTAAAAGATAAAGCAACAGTAAACAGTTAAATAGCTGTGGCCATCATACTTGTATCAAAATGTTGCTGAAATGCCATAATCTTCTTGTACAAGACTACATAGCTCCATGATGCTTCCAAGTAAACTGCTATTAGGACAGAAAAAGTAGAAAAAAAATTAAAAATTAGGTATTGGTGACTATAACTCATATTATCAAAATTATCATTGTTTGTGGCAGCCAGCAATTTCAGTATTTTATTTTCTTACTCTTCCTTTAAAGGGTTTTGAGACTTATTTACTTACACTGTTTTACAAAAGTATATATAGGATGCATTGACTAAAGGTCATTTACTTGCTCACATGTACTGAAGAAAGTCAAACTAGGCCCAGAGCTGTACTTGTGGATGCAATTATGAATGATCAATGGTGCTTTCCTAATCTGTTTTTTCTTTGCTGCTTTTTTGAAAAGTATGAACCATACAAGTGTTTGATACTCACTGCATGGTCAACTCTTGCAGAGGAATGCTTTCACCTTGGTTGTTGTGTTCTTGTAGCAGCCGCAAGCCCATGTTAGCATGCTTTCTAAGACACGCTAACTTTGCTGACAGGGAATTTTATACTTCTGCAACTCAGAATGACAGATGAGTGTGAAGAATGGATAACACTTTGAGAAAGTAAAAACTGTTCCCTATCCTGAATTAAATCCTCAGGGCTTCAAGAGACATTTCCTCAATTTAACCTGAGAAGGGCCAGGCATCAGTTTGAGTTTTTCTTCAGCTGCAGACTTAATGCAGAGACTTAAAAAAGCAATTAGTACTTCAGAAGTGTTGTGTCTTCAGTGATTCCAGTAGGGTTTGCTGGTTCGCTATTTTTAATTAACAGATAAAGACTTGGAAACCTAATTCTAGGCAATTATTCTAAAAAACTTTGGACAATATCTTGCAGCAATATTAATTGTTCAGAATTAACAATCTTCTATTCAGTGCAAATCTGAAGGATGTGCAGTAAACAGTGTGATGCCATACACAGAATAAGTACCAAAATATAACATTCATAAAAAGTTAGAAAACTAAATTAAATTTGTACAATACTCTTAGTTCTACTGTTTCTTAAGTTTCACTGATTTATTCTGAAGTTTTTTCATTGTCAGCTTCTAATAACAAAATGTAAACTGGATGTTTGCTATACCAACTTATGAATTAAATGTTTAATTATGAGTTTCCTAGCAAAAACTTAAATTTAAAATGCTGTGGTCAAATTAATAAGCAGTGGTCCTCGGTGACATATTAACCCTGCTTTTTATGTGCTTGGTCATTTGCAGTCTGTTTTACTAATTCAAAGAATGCACTACACCTCTCTCAGTTATTTCCAGGAATTTGAAAGAGCTCATTTGTTCACTCTTACTTGCAACAGTATTCTCAAAAAAATTCATCCAAGTATATCAATGTCTTTTTCTTTAAAAAAATAACACTAAAAATAACAATCCTTTTTTTCTTCCCCCCTTTTTTTTTCCTTGCCAGTTAATTAGTGCATCAAATTAGAGTTCAGATCCTTTATTTGAGATTTTAGGTTAAATCCAAATGGAAATGAGCTTGGCCAGTGCATTTTAACCTAGATTTGTCAGCCTCACAAAGTCACCATGCAATTTAGCCCAGTTGGCAGCTCCAGCTAAGAGACAAGCAGGACCAGCATAGCTGAGATGTTTCAAGCTGGGGAAGACTGCAGCACTTTGACAGGACTGCGAACACACACTTTCACTGCGTTTCCTGCTCCACACACACTTCTAGCAACTGCTATCACTCCCTTGCCTACAGGAACAACAGAAGTGGTTCAGGTTTTTCCAGATATACAAGAAAACTGCTTTTTAGTAAAGCAGTGAAATTGTTCTGTACACTGGAATACTATAAAATGAATATCAGAACACTTTGTAAACAGAAAAATTATTCAATCCTTGACCCCAAACCTGTTTAAAGTTGGAGCACCTACAGTTTGTGATATGTCAGTTAAAGAAGGGTGGAGACATCCCTCTTACCTGTGTGGTAGCCCCAGGAAGCCATCCCTAAGTACCCCTGGAGCTATGCTAATTGGGGTGATGTAATGAGTGGGATGGCCTCAAGCCCTGCCAGTGCAGTGGAAGGGAAGGGAGCTTTTCTTGAATTTCCTAAGAGCACCCTGACCCAGATCTCTAGAGCCTTTGTGAATGTTCACACCAAGCCCAGCTCAGCTGGTGGCACCTGTCTGAAACAAGAAAACAAGCAGGGGTACAGGCTACCTGCTGTCACACCTGGGCGCAATCAGTGATAAATGTCCATTAGATTGCTCTATATATTTGCAGTAGTGCTCCTAGGAGACTCATCAGCAGATTCCTTCAAACCACTTTCTTGTTAGACTCAAAGCTTTCCTCATATGTGATGAGAACAAGTAAGTGAGCAAAGGAGTGGATTCTTTTTCTTTCCAGGTTGTCCATGCTGAAGGAGCATGAGAGGCCTGAACCAGGCCTCCTCTCCAGGCAGCTCCACACAGGCTGGAACACATCCTGCATGGTAGCTGTAGGCCCTGGTGGGAGGCTTGTTGTTTGTAAGCACAGAAGCATAGTAATTGTTTGATTTCTTTGGCTGTTTCCCAGGACAGCCCTGACATGGAGATACAGTATCTCAAGGATCCATCCTGTCACAAAGCTGTAAAATAAATAAACAAAGCATGATATTTTAGGCTCTATAGCCATTGCATCACAGGAACTGCTAGAGTAAAGGTTGTTTCTCCTGCCAGTTGTGGAGTGAGAGTTAAAAGAAACAAACTTTTACAAATTCTGCCCAAAGCTGCAATTGCAAAAGCCCAGTGAGGTACCAGAGGGGTAGAAATTCCCCCTGCAGTTACAAGTCAATACATTTTGTTCATTTTTCTGGAACACCTGGTCTCAAAATTCACTGGATGTCACGAATTCCACTGATAACAGAGTCCTTGATAAACTTGTTAACTCCTATCACAATAAGATCCACGGGAAAAAAACAACTGTCAAGTTAACAAGGCTAAGATGAGCATCACCACAAATGAAGCATTTAGGAGAGAGTTTCACTTTGGGAAGCAGATAATAAAACTTTGCAGGGCTTTTAAAAGAGCTTATTTGTATTTAGGAGTTAGAGGAGAATAAAATCAACTCTCATAAGAATCCTGTTAATGAATTATGTCTCATTACTTGAATGAAGGAATAACAGATTTTTCTTTCTTGTTTCCCGAGCC
Source organism: Cyrtonyx montezumae (assembly GCF_038088225.1). Taxonomy (NCBI): domain Eukaryota; kingdom Metazoa; phylum Chordata; class Aves; order Galliformes; family Odontophoridae; genus Cyrtonyx; species Cyrtonyx montezumae. The sequence continues at coordinate 50,010,497 of NW_027071824.1, forward strand.
CTACATAAATTTGTAATGCTCTTAAAAGATTTTTAAAGTATATGCATGGTATAGAATATGTAGGGAAATTTTAAAAGACAAAATGTAATATTCATATTTTATTTTATTTTATTTTATTTTATTTTATTTTATTTTATTTTATTTTATTTTATTTTATTTTATTGTATTTTATTTTATTTTATTGTATTTTATTTTAATCTTTTGGATTTGATAAATCGATTATCCTTTCTCTCCCTCTGGAAATACATTTCAGGAGATGTACTTAGAATTATACAAAATCATAATAATGTACTCACCCCTTCCCTTGCTCTCCCAATTCTCCCCCACATGAAAAAAAAAAAAGAGAGAAAAGTACTTTAATTTATTAATAAAAATAATAATACTTGAGGAAATTCTTGAAGTTTCTAGTATTTTCCATTACATTTTCTCAGAAAATTAGAAAAAGAAATGTTAGCTTTTGACTTGTTAGAAATTGTTTCTTCTTAATAGGAACTTTCAAGCACTCCACTGACAAAGTGTTTTTTAAAACTAGCTGGTGTGATGGAGATGTTAGCTAGGTAAGACAAAGTAATTGGATAATCATTTTATTCTGAAGAAGAAAAATAATAGGGACCACTTTATTTCTTTTAATAGCTACCAAGAGCAGATATACAATATAAATGGGAGGTGAAAAATAAAAATAAAAATAAAAAAGCATTTTAAAAGAAAAACAGTATTTATTGCTTTGTTTCAACTGAGGCCACAGAAAAAAAACCTAATTTTTGAAGGAAGTACTTTCATTATTGCTTCACCTTTTTTACTAAATTCTATTAAAAAACAAACAAACAAACATAAAAAAAACCACCCTACCCTAAAAACATTTCTGGTTACACAAATTACATCTTATAGCCAGGAGCCTTTCTTTTGGTGAAAAAAATATATTTATATCCCACTTATACTCACTTATATTTTGTTGTTGTTGTTGTTGTTGTTGTGTAACCCAGTCAGGACAGATTGGATTGATTTTCTTGTTCACTTTACAACTTCATTGAAAATGTCAGTGCAGGCAACGCAAGGTTTAGTTAACATGTGACTCCATAAACAGTTGCCTTAAAAAGTTTTTGTCAGCAGAGTACTTGAAGGAGACAGGTTAAGGAAAGCTGTGTCTTACTGCTGAAGTGGTCAGGTACCTATTATTTAAAGCACATACACATTTTTTCCAGATCCTTGACCTTTGTGCAGTATTTACCTCTTTCCTTACTCCTCATGCATTCATCACAGTTAGGATAATGCAGCAGTGCAAGAGGATGCCCAGGGACATGGGCAGAACAGGATTTTTAAGACAAACAGTTCACAGATCAAAAGTGGCAGCTATGATCCCTCACAGTCCAACATTCTGACATTTGGTGGCTGCAAGATTAGCCCATTTATTGTGTGTATGTATAAACACGTGTATTTTACACAATTTTGTCATGAATGACTACTAACAAAGCAGCACTGAGTTACAGTCTGCAGTATCAGGAGCAGATTGCACATGCAGTAATGAGAAAATAGGCAATACACTCCAATAGACTCAAGCAATGCAGGAGGAAATCACTTAGGTATGAGATACTTCAGTCTTCTAATATCCAGTAGAGATGTAAATCTGAAACATCAGGTGGCTGAATAGCACAAATTGTAAAGACAGAAGGAAGATAACTTAGTAAATCTAACAAAAAAAAAAAAAAAAAAGAAGATCATTTTTTTCCAGCCTGCTTTGCTCCATGGAAAACCAGTGAAAGTGCTGAGAAATGATTATATATGTAGATAGTAGTAATGCCAGGGACTGAAGAATTCATAAGGCCAAACTACTATCTAGCAAATACTCTGAAAGGAATTTTCATATTTGAAATTATGCTAAACATCTACTTTTTAAGTCAAACTTTTAGCAGCTTGTCTTCAAGGCTACTATTGATCTGGTCAGCAAAACAACCACAATTGTACTATTTATGCTGCCTTTTCTCTGAAAAGAGTACATATAATAATTTGTCACTTTTACTTGAAACAAAACCAAAACTAGTATCAAACCAGAAAGTAGAGGGAAATGATTCCTTATCTTCTCAGTTTCCTCAGTGTTTAAATACGAAGTCAGTTATGTTTTAACCACATTAAATACTCTTTGATATTTAAATTTTATGAATAAACCAGTGCCCTTTGTTCTACTGTTGCAAATCTTAATGAAATAAGAGTTTAGCTGCATTTATTCAAAAGTGAATTTGTGAAGTTACAAACATGCTACCTGATTATCATCATAAAAAAACAATAACGTACCATCTCTGCTCCATGACTGAAGATATCACATTGTTAGCCAGTGTTTCAAGATCTAAAAAGTGGGGGATGGGTCTTCAGGTGATGTACACTGGCATAATTCTCAATTTGAATATGATTTCTGTCTCATATCCACTGAGGATCCTGCCCTAATATTATATCGTACTTTGCACAGTTTCCTTTATTTGTTTATTACCTGAGTAATACATCCAAGGGGAGGAAACAATAGTATGCTTTTAATTAACCAGCCGGAACAAATTTAAGCACTTTGGGAATGAACTGCTCACAAACTGCAGCAATGAAGAACTGTCTATTGGACAAGTCCCTTCAGTATATCAGAAGGTCTGAATGAAAGTCAGGAATTAGTTACTGGGTGAGGTCCTATGACCTCTATTAAGCAGAATCCATGATCAGAATGGTCCCTTGTGACCTTCACATTCAGCTGTAGTCTGTGAATTAATGATAATTGTGAATAATTTCTATAAAAGCATTCATGCAAGAAGAGAAAAGCAACTTCTGCAATGCCTAGCTGTACACAAGGGTACTGTATAATGGGCATTTCTGCTCCCTATGAGTTTTGCTGAAATTAATAGGAGGAAATTTTCTCACATTTGAATAGACTACATTTTGAGTCAGTACTCTGTTACCATTCCAGAGGAGACTACAGCTTCAGCTGCAATGATAGCAATACAAACTGAAAATGAAAAAAGTTAATAAAATCAATCCACAGCTACAATATTGCAGCTGGAGCTAAGACCAAAGGTTCAACATGACTTTGGCAGAGTCTTCATTACAGGTAAAAGGTGCTGTCATTTCTAGCACTGAGATTACTTTCATTTTCTGACAACACACTGAAATACTTAGTTAAGCTTATTTAAGCTCATTGGAAATCAGAATTCATAATGGACATTATGACTCTCAACATCCTTAGATATTATCTTTTTCCTCTCCTCTTTCTATTTATTTTTCTGCTTTACTAAGAGATGTGAGAGATATGGAAAAAGACAGATTTCCAGCTTCTGCTTCCTGAAATGCAAAAAAATAAAATAAAATAAAAATAAAAGAGAAATCGATACATTATTTCACTTTTTATGCATTTCAGCCCTACTGATATTTAGTGCATTGGACTTGATATTACCAGTAATTATGAATTTGGTCTCAGATCAGTATCTAAATTTCTTATTCCAATGCTTTTCACTTTTACTTGAATTGTAGCTGGTTGCCTGACCCACCCACCCCTTTCTAAGTGACTCAGAGAACACAATCTTTCTGAGTTTTCTGCATTGCTTCAGGGAGAGTAAATTTTATAGGCCAAATTAATTTAATCCAGTATGCAGTACCCAAAGGGAAAAAAAAAAAGAAACGAACCAAGCCAGTAGGGATTTCTAAAGGCTTATGCAGGGGCCTTTAATCATTTCTTAAACTTTTCTAACTACACAAAACCTGACTTTAGGTCAGGTCCTATAACATACAATTCGATAACTATCTGTCTCCTATTCAATTTAGTATTTAATCTCAGCAAACAGGAAGGCAGAAACTGGTGAAATATGAGATTGTACGTTACTCTGTTTACTTATTCTTATTTATTAAGGATGCAGTAGCCCTTCTCTTCCATATCATCTGTCATTACTTTTGTAGATATGCATTTTAAAGGACTACAATATACAGCATTTCAGGTCAGTAGAAATGGGAACTAGAAGTTTTTACGGCAAAGAGAAATAAAGTCAGGAAAGCCTGTGCTGCTTTGTGTCCATAAGGCCTTATCCTGACATCCCCAAACCAGTGGAGCCCTTTGCAGGGACACTGCTGGGGGAAGTCTGGGTTGTCTGCAGCCTCATACTCACACTAAAACAAGGCATTTGAGATTCAAGAGGAAGGCATTTGCTCCAGTATAAGGAGGCCCAGCCTTCCTCCTCTGCTGTGGGAAGGAAGATCATTGGGGAGATAGCAGAGAGGATGAAGTAGTTCGTGGGAGGGAGGTGTGGATTCAGCGCATACCTCAGCAACCTCTTTCAACAGGAAATGAAAACTATTCAGATAAGGTGTTGATTGCCTCACTAACACAGCCCTGGGCTGTAGTTATTGCAGCTCATGCTACGTGCAGACTTGAAGAGGACTTAAACAATTGCAATAAATATTAGAAAGGTGGGTGGAGAGTGGGGAGGGAAACACCACACAAGAAAATCAATCCTTCTTGTACCATTCAGGCCGTGACTTGAATCCAGAGCTCACTCTTTAACATTAAAATGTTAACAGAATCACAAACAATCTCAATAATTTTAGGAATTCAGCAACCTCATACCATCAACTGTTTATGAATGGATCAGTTATAGTAAAGCCACATAGGTATCTTACACTGACTGAGTCCCCACAGGAAAAAAAGTTTGTCTGTTTTGAAAGTGTGCTTTGATTTGTGCATATATATATTTAATATATCCCTTATAAAGAAGTATTACAACGACTTCCTAAGTGATACTTAATTCCTTAAATATCTTTTGGAACTCTGGGCCTAGGGAAAAAGGAAAAGAAAAGCTGAATTTCTGTAGCGCCATAATGTGATACAGAAAGAAGAAAATCATAAACAGGGATTTAAAAGGATGAAAAAAATAATTCCAGGCTATGCTAGGGTGAAAAAAAGTGAGTAAAAAGGTACGAAGTGAAATAGTGATTGAAAGACAGGTGAATCCCACACAGGCATATTAGACAGTGTTGAGTGATAGATGATAAAAAGATCAAGTTCACGTCCTTTCTTCTGCTGTAAGCAAAGAGCTTAACATGCTGAATCTGACCAAAAGCATCAGAGTGCAGTTTAAGTCATGGGATAGTGTGAGTCATTTGGAGAATGATCTTCATATGCTTCTTCTCCCTCACCACCACCCTTGAGAAATCCAGTTAGTTAAAATGGTATGCGTTTATAGAAGGGATCCACAATGTGGAAGTTACTATGAAGACTGAACAAAATAAAGGCAAAATGATTTATTTTAGGAGATAAATCCATTACTGTCAAGATCCTCATAAATATCATCTGAGAACGTAATTTCAGCAGAGGAAAGAGGAAGTGTTTTGGGGATTCACTACTATAATTTGTGTTTGATACTGCAATATTGTAAAATAATTATGAGTCTTGAATCTATCTGGAGTTAAGCATAGTCAGAAAGTAAGAAGAAGCAGGATCATCTCTTCTAGTATTTAAGTTCAGAGAAGAAGTAAATCTTGGAAGAGCATTTTGTTTTCCTTGTCTTCTATTGCATTTTAGGTTTCATCATAGAACTGGTCTTGGAGTTCATAACATGAATTCCTTTTTGACAAAATGAAATCAAAACAAAATCTTCCCTAATTTACTCTCACAGGTAGTGAATGAAACTGCGAGACCAGATCAGGGTTCAGCTGAAGTAAAATCCCTGAAGAACCTCCACCTGAAATTGGATCCTCAGCAACAACTGTTTTTCTCCAGATAGCTACTCATTCTGATCCCAGTGGAGTCTCAATGGGAGTGGTGTGTGATTGATTTTACCTACCTAAATGGTTACCATATATATTTGACATAGGTACCTGTAAACAATAGAAGGAAATAAATACTTCAATGGTGTAATTTATCAACATGAAGGAAGTATCTTGTGCTCAGATGAATCTCGTGCTCAGAACTAGTATGTTTCTCTGCAGTGAAAAGTATTTAGATAATGATGTATTGGGTAGATATTCATCCAGTGAATGGAATTAAATAGTGGATAGGAACAGCTGGTTTAAATTGATGGAATTGACAGAGAATAAGAAACATTTAGAAAAGAATTACCTGATTTTTTTCTGGGGCTGCCTCTACTTTCCAGTGCCAGAGACATGACTAGGCCTTATATCTTTCAAGTGGTATTCAAATGTCCTCCAAGTATACACAGTAATTAATTGGAATTATTTAGCCTGTTGATGTTTAACGACTTGCTTTCTGTTTCTATGTGTTAGAAATGCTGCTAAAAAGTGGCATCAAAACATTCTGTCATGTGTCATGTTGAGTATATTATTACTAATTTTTGAAGTTATGTGGAAACAATAACAGAAACACTTTTAGGTGTAGATAAATATTTGTTTTTCTTCTGTAATGAGTCATTGGGTGAAGATTTATTTTCATCCCATTGGGAGTTATATATGTACATTAAAATGAAAGTCTTGCAAAAGGTAGCAAGAATTTCTACACTCATTTGAATCAATATTCTGAAGAGTGAATTTAGGCATAGATGAAAATTGAACAAAATGGGACTTTTTCTGAAATCCTCTCTTGTCTCATAAATTAATTTTTTAGAAATGACTTGCAATTTGCAGTATTTTAGTAGGTGTAGTGCTTAAGAATCACTGAAAAGAACAAATCTTTTATGTAGTGAAGAAGTGGGTTTCAAAAACAGGATTAGGTAAGTCAGATGCCTAAGATTCAGTCTGCGCAGAGTTAAGAACATGGTTCCAGTTTTAGCAGTTCCATTTTAGCAATACGGATCCCAAATTCTGTGTAACTTTTCTTTTGCATTGCAGAGGGAGAACAGCATATTAACATGTCCAGTTGCTTTTTGTGAGGGAATATCTCTAAAGAAATGAGGCACAGTAGGAAAGACTGCAGTTCAGATGATGGGCTGAAGAAAGCTGGGAAAAATCTCAGCAGACAGTTAAAAGAAGATTGTAATCATGTTTAGTTTTTTCATTTCACAACTTGAATAGCCATCTCATGCCAGGAATTCCAGAATCTCTGGTTGTCCTTTTAATCATGCTCATCTTTCTCTTTCTCTTTCTTACCCTTCCAGAGCTTGCCAGCCTGATTCAGACAGTATTGCAAAACAGCAGTTCCAAATGTAGACTGTTGCTCTTTCAGATTATCTCACCACAAAGAAATTGGAGAGATTTGTTTCTTCTGCCACTTGAACTTTCCGAGATCTATTTTAATTTTAGAGTTTTGTAAAGACACTGAGTCTGAGTCTTACAAGCTTTTTGAGTAAATCACTGATAAATCTCTCAGAAATGTCTCTTCAGGGATCTAATTTTTCTTCTAAAACAGATACAATGCTAATAATTGCATGTCATATAAAGAAACAAGTCTAATGTGACATGCTTGCCTCTCCAACTGTAATCTAAAAGGCAGTGCATTTTAAGTGGACATTGAAAGGTGTATTCCACAAGAGGAAACAATTTCTTGATGCTATGACCACAAAGCTCAAACCCTTATTAATGCAGCTCCAAATGGCAGACAACCAGTAGACAAACGACAGGGTAAGAGCAATACATTTGGTTGATTCAAAGTCTGTTAAAAAAGTATCTTCAATAAGGTGTGCAATGAAAATATGTTCAAAATGCAATGTATTCTGAAAAATATTTGGCGCTAAATGCAACTCAGACAGAGAAAGCAGTACTGAAAATGGAGCTTTGGTAGGAAGACTTGAACATCATGCAGACACCATACCAAAAAGCGAAAAAAAAATTACAGTCTGAGAAGAAGGAATATAAAAGTCCTTTTCTTCCACTGTACAAGAGCATGAGGTGGTGCCCCTAGAACACCAAAGTGCGGGCAACATGGCATCCATAGAATTCAGGGAGAATAATTCTGTAATGCAATATGAAATCCTCTGCTTTTATTCCATTTACTCAAACCAGGTAAAAATGAAATGGAATAATAAAATAAAATAAGAAATAAAATACAGATTGTAAATATTCAAACAGTATTTTCTGCTGCCAGGTGAGGTACTTGGTCTCTAACATTGCACCTGAAGCCAACTGTATTTGATTTTGGTTTATTTGCTCTGCAGTCAGGAATGCTTAACTTTATAGCTTCATACCTGTGTCATACCAGTGTAGGAGCACTCTGCTCTCAGTCTCAGACAAGGACTTTTTCTTCCTAACTTTTTCATCACTGCAGAAATATGTTACTAACTAAAGCACTCTCTTACCCTGTGCAATAACAAAGCAGGCTATACAAAATTTTAAATATTTTAGTCAGGAAGAACTTCAACTGCAAAGCAAGTACATTGGCTCTTGGACTAATGTGCTTTAGAAGACTGCTAAATTTGCTCAAAACAATCATTCAGAGTGAAAAGAACTGCCTTGGGCAGGAAGAAGTGAGTTTTATCCTAAAAGTGCTGACTTTTTATTCTAACACACAGCCAGCCTGTGGGGTTGAGGTTTGTCAGTTAACTGTCACCTACTGCTTTCTTTAATGGATGTACTTCTGGAGGGCTTGAAGATTTGTCTTGTTTTCCTTCATAGATGTCTTTGATTGCTAAGGCTACATATAATGTCCCAGAAGAACACAAAAAAATTAGAAAGGAGAAAAGCATAGTGTAACCTTAATACTAACAACTAACCTTTGTTTTGTCCTGTAAATATTTTCCTCTGGATTGCATGACTCTCTAGCTCAGGAGATGTCTAAGAATGTCACAGGTGTCAATACAAAGTGAGTAATATAAAATTAAATAGTTAAGGTATAATTTTTCCATACATATCTACAGTACCTATGCTATTTGAAAATTTAACTGTGGTATAAAATAATGATCGTTATAAAAGCATTACAGAAAGGAAACACTTTAATATAAAACTTGTGAAAGATTTACTGTTTATTACTTGCATTCTTTTTCAGTACAAAAACAAATCTACATACACTTTGAATTCCTTGGCAAAATGGTCCAGATAGAGCATTATGTAGATAGTACAATAATATTTATTTCAATTCTAAAATTAAATATAGCAAAATGCAATATCTGTGTGCCAAATTTCCATCAAGAAGTAATAGGATTGAAAAGTTGCAATACTTGACAAATTAAGGTCTTATAGCTTTATATATCTATCCTGAATTTATGACATGAATACAGTTCAAGGACACCTCATATCTGCCTACAACAGAGACAGGTGAACGAATCTCTCAGTTGTAACTAAAATGAAAAAAAACTTACTGCTTCAAAGCCATGATCAGGCAATTAGGAACCACAGTCACATCTATGGAAGGTTTGGGAAGGTAATTCTGCACTTGGCAAATCAGCTTGTTGTGACTCCCTTTTTCCTCACTTCTGCTAGATAAGGACACACTAGGTGCTCCTGGCACAGTCAACGACTCCTCAGAAGCCTTCTTCGTGCAAGGCAGCATTCCCTGTTTAAGGGATCTCTGCTTCTCATTGTGAATAAAAAATCTGGCACATCTGTAAACTTTTTGTAAACACAGATCATTGTGCTGTTTCCAGGAACTCAAAACACCCAGGACTGGCACCATTGTATCTCATGTGTTGTGTCAGCCAATTTTGACTATCAAGAGATTGCAAAACAGACACAAAAATTAAACCCGAAACTGCTTCAGTAGGCATCTTGGAGAGAAATTCCTCTGTTGTTCCCTTTTTCATTTCTTAGCTTTGAACAGTTGTTCCAGTTAATTGCAAGTTCACCCCAGCCCCAGCCTCCCAACAAGATATCTAAAATTGGGTCTTTTTTCTTAAAACAAAACAGCCTTTATGCTTGTAAAGCTCTGTGCTCAGTGTGCTAAACACAAGTCTGAATACTGTAGTTTCTTCTTATAGTTGACAACATGACTTTTCATCTTTTCACAATTTATTTCTGAAATGTATTCCTCAAGTAGTACCTCCCTGTCTTCTCTTGTCCCTTCCACTTTTTAAATTATTATTTTTTATTTTTTCTAACGAGAATAAAGTCAAGAGTGATAGTTTCTGAAGCAACATTTCAGAATACAGTCTGATAGAGCCTGTTTGCAGAATTAATTCCCATCATATCATTTCCCATGTAAAGAAAGGCTTGCCACCCAGTGCTTGGATCCAGCCCTGCCCACAGACAGATCCTTGCACTGAAACACAGTCCATTGGAAACTGAAGTGAAAAAATCAAACTAGTTTTAATATTTTTTTCTGTAATAATTCTTAAAAACAAACAAGCAAAACCACAAAAGCATGCCTCAGAGTCAGAAGAAAAGAAAAAAAAAAAAAAAAAGAGAGAGAGAGAGAGAGAGGATTCCAGAACAATTATTTATTTCAAACAAAACCAATTGCTAATACTCTTTTTAAATAACTGCATGGTGTTTCTAGTACCAGGAACTGTGCGAATGTATCAAAAAACAAAAAATCAAGCTCAAAACAAAGTTTTAGAATTTTTATTAATTATAATATAGCGCTTCCCATTATCCTTGTGTTCTCTTTGATTAAAAAATGAAAGAGTGAATTTAAAAAGAAATAAGGATGTCGAGAGAAAATGTCTGACAGTGAAGCCTGAAGATGAAAATAGGTAAATAAAATTCGACCCCCTGGTGTCCAAGCTGGACTTAAAATAAGATTTTAGCAGCAGTTCATCCATTAATTACCCTCAATTTTGAGATAATATCAACCTTCAGCAGTCAGTCTACCTCTTCTAACGATGAGCATATAACCTATTCAGAAGTCATATGAGTTAATCGAGATTAATTTCTTGTGAGCAGGGAGCTTGAGTCTCCTGGGGTCTCATCAGAATGATCGCATTTCTGATTTATATCCATGTAACAGTGTTATTTATAGAACAGTGTTATTTTTCTCACAACAAAATTAAAATATTATTCCTTACTTCCTCTGCCTGTCAGCTGTTCTCTAGAATATATATATATGACTTTCCTACTCCTTGGAGCCTTAAAATTATTTATTTTCTCTGCACATAAATTGAGAATTATTAAATTTAATGAATGATCAAATAGGATATGAATTAGTAGATGATACCTAAAAATAGTTTTAAACTCTCCATAAATAAGAAAGAGATTCAATTTTTATTCATCGAAGTTTCTTATGGCAGCAAAAGAAAGTCTGCTTTATCAAGACTGACTCAAATGCAAAAATCTCCTTTTATAGACAGTGAAAAAAAAAAAAAAAGACAGTAGGTAAAAAGGTGTGGATGAAAACAGAAGCAATTCCTAGAATAGTCATTGGTAGAGTAGCCATTGGGTCTGTGCACTGTCACTAGCCTGGTACATCTTTCCTCCTGCCTATATAGACTGCTGTTCAGAAGTATCATGAAACATCTGAATGTTTCCAGACATTACTTCAAATAGTTTGAAGTCTGGTACCATGTGGCTTTTATGTTTAGGACAACAAAGTCTTGTGAGAAAACTACCAAACATTTTTGCAATGGGATATGTATAGTGTTTCTGCCTCCATTAGCTAGCTGGTGGCAGGCTGAGGCAACAAGGAGACTCATTCAGAAGTGTGAAGAAGCATCAGAAGATGCTGAACATTTGCAGAGAAGGTGATAAAGAGAAAAGAACCTGGATTTGGGGAAAAGCAGATACTGTTGCTCAGAAGCAGAGATCTGAAATACTGGGATGGAGTCTGAGGGAAACAGTTGGGAGAATAGATCACAGATGTAAGAGAGCATGTAGATAAATCACCCAATGTTAATAAGTAGGTAATACCTCTGCACAAGCCGTTTGTGTGTATGAACACTCATATCACCCTTGCATTTTTCAGTATCACAGAGGAGTGTGAATTCTTTGCACACGTGCCATTTTTATGGCATGACACTCCTTATAAAGAAAAAATCTGGAGCAAATTAGTAATGTATGTAGAGACACCAAAAGAAATATGGATGAGGCCTTATTGGTAGCTGATCTAATCTCTCAACAGCAGAAGTGTAGAAGAAAACTAAATTTTCTGTATTTAAAGTCACTTAAGAATTGCTTTGGACAGTTTTACAGAGGACAAGCTTACTGATGACACTAATCTTTGAGCTGTGGTTAACACACCAGAGGAACAAGATGGCATCCAGAGTGACCTAGACAGGCTTGAGCACTGGGCCCAAGTGAACTTCATGAGTTTCAACAAATCCAAGTGTAAGGTCTTGCACCTTGCTGAGGGAACAACCACTATGAATACAAACTGAGGAATGAAAGGAATGAACACAGCCCTGCGGAAAAGGACCTGGGCATACTGAATCATAGAATCACAGAATCATAGAATGTCCTGGGTTGAAAACAGAAATAGCAGTGTGCCCTCTCAGCCCAGAAAGCCAACCATATCCTGGGCTACACCAAAAATAAAGCATGGCCATCAGGTCAAGGGAGGTGATTCTGCCCATCCTCTCTGCACTGGTAAGGCCTCATCTGGACTACTGCTTGCAGATGTGGAGTCCTCGGTACAGGAGAGACATAGACCTGTAGGATTGTGTTTAGAGGAGGGCTACAAAAATGATCCAAGGAATGAAACATTTCTTCCATGAGAACAGGCTGAGGGAGCTGGGGCTGTTCAGCCTGGAGAACAGAAAGCTCCAAGGTGACCTGATAGAGCCTTTCAGTATCTAAAGGGGATACTGGAAAGAAAGGGACAGACTCTTTAGCAAGATCTGTGGTGATAGAATAAAATGGTTTCAAGCTTAAAGAGGGTAGATTTAGGTTAGATATATGGAAATGTCTTTTACTGTGAGGGTGGTGAGGCATCAGAACAGGTTTCTCAGAGATGTGGTGGATGATGGATGCCCCATTCCTGGAGACTTTCAGGCCTTGGGCATCTTGCTCTAGCTGTGTGTGTCCCTGTTCATTGCAGGGGAGCTGGACTAGGTGGTTTTTAAAGGTCCATTCCAATTCTAGGGTTTCTATGGTTCTATGATACTATTCCATAATCTTATGACTAACGTTTTGTGAGCAGGTGTACACTGGACTATTTAAACTGGGATCAGGAAGAGTTGCAATATTCTTCAGGACTGCTCACCCATTCTAAGATCTTCTGAAGCATGGACATAGGGAAGTTTCCAATTTTCTCAACCCTTTTCTACCACATTCTGGATTAATACCTACAAAAGAAAGCATATGAAAATCACATGCAGACAAAGTAGAGGCTCTACAAAATGCCAGGGACTTACATCTTGTGTCTACATTAGGCTAAATAACATTATTTGCTGTCTTTTCTATAGAAAAGATGAATTCCCTATTGCAGGCTGCTTGTAGTATTCTTTTTCTAAAATGTCTTTCAAAATAGTTCTCAATACCTTATCACAATTTGAGTAATGGGATTTTTCATGGGAAGAGTGCAGAATGGTGATTAGTTTGCACAATATGTCTAATGTGGTTACTGTGATCTTCCTCATTATCCCATGTAAAGTGGGTAGCTGGTCAGAGCTTTCCCTTCGTCTCCAGGACTGTACAACCAAGCAATCATTCTTGCACTCTGTGCAAGGTTCTGAAGAGTCATTTATCAAAAGGCAGGAATATAAGTTTTTCATCCCTAATACTGAAAGATGTGATATCATGAGGAAGTTACAATTTCAAACATATTGGTTAATTAATCTCTCCAATTTGAAAGGTCCATGCAATGGGAAGCAAGGCCAGCCCTCAACTAGAATTTGAAGAGATTACTTTTACTGCAAATGTTTGTTCTGTTTCTGTCACCTTCAGGAAAGGCACTAGTCGAATGGGAATGCAAAATAACAGACTTTCTTAGACTTTACAAGAATTCCTTCAAGATTCACAACTGCTACATTCTCTGAATATTCCTTTCATTTCTGTTTTGCTGTACTGTCTTGGAACTGCCATTGTAATTGCCATAATTCTGAAAAAGAAAGCAATCCAAGAAAGCTATTCATCTGATGGCATGATTTTCCAAAGCACCATTTAAAATTAGTCATTGAAAATCCATTATGCAAAATTCTTGTTTTTCCTGGAAAGAAATAGAAAAAATGGAAATCTCTTGTTTACATCTTGATCATCTAGGTTTGGAAATGTTTGATACTTGTACATCCTACATGTATCTAAATTTTCAAGTGTTACTCTGAACTAAATTAAGTATTTGATATCCTCCAGTGAGTCATGATTCTCTCTTATATCCTTGGTTTTTACATGGGAATGAGATATGTTTATCCAAGCCAATGTATAGCATTGTCATCATGACAATAAATTGGGCTACATGGTGACTCATATGAGTAAGGATAAAACATATTATTCCCACAGTGGTAATTTAATGTTTGCATTCCAATACAGAGAGGCATCCCCTAAGATACATCAAAAAACATCCTAGCTGCTTTGACAAAAGATAAGAAAAATTGCCAAACATTCAAGTCAGGATGAATAAACGAGCAGTATAAATAAGGGACGAAATAAAAACCAATTGCTAGGCCCTCAATCCTAATGTATGCTGCCTTCTCAAAGTTCTATTTGTGACTTCAGAAATTATTTCTTTTATTTCAGTTTATTTTTAAAATCCAATTACCTAGAAAGGAGTTTTCCAGCACTCAAATTCATGTATAGAATACTACAGTGGTAAAAGAAACAATGCTCAATGCATATGTAAATTTATTTCTGCCTTTGAATTTTGTTTATGCATTACTCAGGAACTCAGCTGCTAGTATTTAGTGCTAGTATAGCCCTTGCTTGCAGCATTTTAATGCCAAGAGGAAAAAAAAAGGATTTCCTTTTCTTAGCAAGGGATTTCAATGAGAGGAAGAAAAAAAAAAAGACCAATTTTGTTGAAATTTCCTCACATGTACCTTTTTTCATTGGCTGTGAAATGTCCACTTCTGTGTCTAGGAACAAAAGTGATAGATACCAGAGATTCAAAATGACACAATCACAAAGGAAGTATCAAAAACTGTGTGATTCAACATGCACTTTGCTTGTAAATGAAAGCCAAGTTAAAAATACTTCAGCATCAGAGATCAATAAAAGTATCCCTATTTTCAAAGAAAATAGGGACATGGATTTGTCAAGTAGAGCACTACAGAACTGTATACTGAAATTTCATTGCTTTCTGAAGAACAACAAATTATTCTAACATTCAGATCAGTGTAGTGCAGAGTCTTAATCACTCAGACTGAAATACTTCGAAGTTCTCACACAAAAGCCAGCTGGTGGAAGTGTGTTGCAAGAAATGCTATCTGAATTATTCATTGAGAATAATCTGTGGTACGAATTTATCCTCCCACTGTCCCACCTCCTTTTCAGTAGTTGTATGCAATGCAGTCCTCATTTCAGTGAGTGTTTGGCAAATGGTTTATACTGATATATTTTTATGTGGTTCCAAGAGTCAATGGCTCTTTTGATAACTATTATTTATATTTATTATACTTACAGTGTGTGAGTATAACATCATGCAGTAATTAATATTATGGTATTACTTCAGCATATTGTAGGGACGATTGACAATTTTTTAACTTAGAGTGTTAAGAATAGAGAACTGCTATTTTGTTGTCTTTCTAAAATGAACTGATGTATGATTCCATTTTCTGGTCTGCACTTATCTCTTGCAGACTATAAAACAGAGGTGGCTGAGACTCATAGACACTTCAAGCTCTTTCCACAAGTGAGATTGAATGATTGTCATTCACATAGGCTGGGGCAGGTCTTCTGTGAAATTACTGTTCTTCAATGGTGCCTATCCCTTACAGACTGAGAGTGTAAAGGGACTTTGAACATCGGATTGGAAAATTAAATCTCGGTCTGGAGGAGTTTCCCTGACTTGAAGTAATCTTAATGTAACATAGACAAGAGACTTTTCAATTCAACTTACATGGGATAACTCTTCTCTGAGGATGTCTTTTGGTCAACCAGGAAAAAATAAGTCTTTCTAGGGTGCATTTCAATCTGAGTAGACTTACAAAATATCTAGATGATGTATACCATGGTCCTATTTCTCAGGTGTTCTTGCAAAAGGAACTTAAATTATCAGCCCATATCTATGTATATATACCAAGGCTATGTACACTCAGTTAAATTAATCTCACTCACTGCTGCTGAAAAAACATTACCTTTTCCACCGATAACAGGGAGAAATGAGTTTTCAGTGTCACTGGTACTTATGAAATGTGTTGAAGTATTCAGTTACTCCTAATTCTTTCTTCCAAATTACCACACCCTCCCCCCACCAAAAAAACCCAACCAAACAACAAAAAAAAACCAAAAAAAAAAACACCCTGTGAATGAGTATAACATTACTTACTTGCTCTGTATGTGGATTGCAGTGGGAAATCACTTATACCTTTCTTACTAAGTTTAAGTTACCTAAGAAAATATAATAATATTATATTATTATAATAATAAGTAGAAACTGAATAGATTTGATAAGTAGATACTGCATAGATACCGAGGAATGTGATCTAGCTGTAGATATCCCTGTTCACTGCAGGGGAGTTGGACTAGATGACCTTCCAAGAGCCTTTCCCAACTCAAAGGATTCAATGATAGTTCTTCAAATACAAAAGAATAGTGACAGAATATTTAAGCAGTAAGATTTTGTGTAGTCATTCAAAAATATTTGGTTATAAATTTCATGTTAATAAATTTTCCTTCGAAACTGAGATGGCTCTAGCCATCAGAGTACTAAACAACCCTTTGAAACAGCTTTCCAAAAGATTAACAGTTGTAAAGAAGGCTGAGTTTGACGGGTTTGTGAACAAAATTATATGATGTTGAATCTATTTTAGCAGGAGATTGGGCCTTTGTTGTCTTTTCTAATCATGTGTTGCTGCTAAAAACAGTCTTAATTCTTTAAGTCATTGAAAGTCGGAAGTTTGAGAAGATTAAACTAGTGCTATAACATAAATCTGAGAACTGATGCTAATTCTGTTCAGTATACACGCTTTCATCGCTGAGCTATAACTAGCTAACTGCCTGTCATATGAAGGAACCACTTTCTTACAAAAAAAAATATCTAAGCCCCTTATATGCAGTGAAGCATGCAATTTATTGGAAGTGTACATTCCACTTTTTCAGAAATTCACATCTTCCTTGAGCTTATCAGCATCTTCTGGCACATTCTTTTTGCTCTGGGTGTATGTTCAGAGAGGCACAAAAATGATTGTCAGTTTAAAATGTACCTCAAGAAAATGTAGGATCACAGAATCATAGGGGTTGGAAGGGACCTCCAGAGATCATCGAGTCCAACCCCCCTGCCAAAGCAGGTTCCCTACACCAGGTCGCACAGGTAGGCGTCCAGGCGGGTCTTGAATATCTCCAGAGAAGAAGATTCCACAGCCCCCCTGTGCAGCCTGTGCCAGCGCTCCGTCACCCTCACCGTAAAGAAGTTCTTGCACATATTTGTGCGGAACCTCCTGTGCTGCAGTTTCTGTCCATTCCCCTTTGTCCTGTCTCCATACACTTCTGAAAAGAGTCTGGCCTTGCCATTTTGTCCCCCAAACCTCAGATATTTATAAACCTAGATTAGGTCCCCTCTCAGTCTTCTTTTCTCAAGGCCAAAGAGACCCAGTTCATTTAGCCTTTCTTCACAGGGGAGATCTTCCAGGCCCTTCAAC
Source organism: Cyrtonyx montezumae (assembly GCF_038088225.1). NCBI lineage: Eukaryota > Metazoa > Chordata > Aves > Galliformes > Odontophoridae > Cyrtonyx > Cyrtonyx montezumae. Next base: position 50,028,004 of record NW_027071824.1, read on the forward strand.
ATCTTTGTAGTCTTCTGCTGGACTCTTTCCAAGAGATCTCTGTCTTTTTTGTACTGGGGAGCCCAGAACTGGACACAGTACTTCAGATGAGGCCTCACCAGGGCAGAGTAGAGGGGGAGGATCACTTCCCTTGACCTGCTGGCCCCGCTCTTTTTAATGCATCCCAGAATGCCATTGGCCCTCTTGGCCACCAGTGCACACTGCTGGCTCATGGTCAATCAATCTGTCAGCCACCAGGACACCCAGATCCCTCTCTACAGAGCTCCTCTCCAGCAGCTCATCCCCCAGCCTGTACTGGTGCATGCAATTATGCCTCCCTAGGTGCAAGACTCTACACTTGCTTTTGTTAAATTTCATCCGGTTTCTGACTGCCCAGCTCTCCAGCCTGTTCCAGGTCTTGCTGAATGGCAGCACAGCCTTCAGGAGTGTCAGCCAATCCTCCCGACTTCGTATTATCAGCAAACTTGCTGAGGGTGGCCACTATCCCCTCATCAAGGTCACTGATGAAGATATTGAACAAGACTGGACCCAGCACGGACCACTGTGGGACATCGCTGGTTACAGGCCTCCAACTGGACTCTGCACCGCCAATGACAACCCTTTGCGCTCTGCCAGTCAGTCAGTTCTCAACTCATTTCCACTCATCTACCCCACACTTCCTTAGCTTTGTTATATATATGTATAGTAAAAGATACTTTCAGTTGTGCAGAAACACCTGATTAAGACTACTGATTTTATTTAGAATTAAAAAGAAAACAGTTTAGTTAATAGACAGAGTTTCCAGGGAAAATATAATTCATTATTTACAGATGATACCAAATTTGCGTTCTCAGCCTCTACACATCATATGTGCTAGTGCAGGGATGATGGAAGGAAAAGGAAAGGTGAAATGCTATGTTTTTTTTATATTCCTTCTTTTATCCTGCAGTTGGCTGGAGTATAATTTTAAATCTTCTTTTAACAAGTGCATTTCCAGGAACAGAACTCAGTAACCTGAGATAATTAAAATCTGTGATCACTCTTGCACAAATGATATGCTAAGAAACTGGGGTAGTGAGCATAGATTTTGCCTGCTTGTTGCATTGATCCTCTGTCATCAGACTCAATTAATGGATTAAACAGTTCCTCATGAGAGAATTGTGTTGGTATTTCCCATGTGAAGTAGTCATGATGAGGACTGCAACCTCAGATACAGATGATATTTTACTTCCAGTGAAGAATATGTGAAGAATATATTGGTTATGACATTTGTTTAAACTTGTTCCTTGACTTTCTTGAAATGAATGGAGCATATCAAAATACACTAAGGGTATTGTGATAAATTCTGTGGCCAGTTAAGAGATGCCTAAACTTAACCTCAGACTGGGGGCTCCTGGCTGTTGGGACAATAATGTTACTAGGGATGAAAGGGTGTGAAAAGCACAAGATGTTCCTGCCACAAATATGCTGGAAAAGATACAAAATAAGTAAGTTTCCTAACACCCTGATCTCCATCTCACTGACATTTACTAATGTGTAAAAGCTTCACCTTACTAGAAAACAATTGAATTTTATCTCCACTTGATGCTAGTACAGAGGAAATGACTTATAGTATAGCCAGTTTTTTTTTTAAAGTTTGAACCATGCTTTTGTTTTGGGAATTATCTAAAAAAAAAAACACTACGTAGTGCATTTATAAAGAGAAAAATTTCAGAAAAGATCGAGTTGTTTTCAGAAATTAAGCATTCATTATTATTATTTGAGATTGGATTGAGGTTCAGACAAGGGCTTCTTTTCCAGAGAATGAAGTAGAAATGTACCTCCAGCTCACACAGGTTTGCTGTGGAACAGGAATTGAGGCTGAGATCTTGCTTTCTTTTCAGATCTGAGATCTGCTTTAATTAATGAGGACAGTATTTTTAATAGAGTAAGATTTCTTGCCCAGTGGAAGCAATATTCTCAGCAGCATGGAAGATTTTTCTGCTGTAACAGCCTGAGACATCCATGTCCTTGTGTCTTGAGCTCTTCCTGGAAGTTTGTCTCTACCAGGGATGGCGGAAGATGTTTGTAGATATGTAGAAGAGAATAATTTACAAAATACAATTCTTTCATTTTCCAAGTACATATTTTCAGTAGCTGATCTGAAAGTGTTAACTAGTGATTTTTGTTTTTGCTTTAAAGACATATGGAAATGTGTACATTAATAAAGTATCACAAAAGAAAAATGATTCAAAAGTCCTGGTAAAGAGAAAAATTACTGATAAAATTATGAGAGAAACTATCATAGAATAAGAAAATTGGCAGGAATAACAGAAAATTTAATGTGTTAATAACAGAAAATTTAATGTGTTCTTCATCAAGGAACATTATTTCTATCTTCTCTTAATCTCAAAATAAGAAAGCAACTGGCCTTACTTAATTGTATACTTTTCATCATCTTTTATCATAATAGAAATGTATGTAGGAGATCAATATACTCCAAGTACTGAGTATGCATTGTATGCTTTATAGAATGTAACTTCTGCAGCTTTGGGTTGTGCAAGGCTCTCTGCAGGACTGAGCTGTGCTTAAAGTATAGGATCTTCCATTCAGAAAGCTGTAGTTATCCAGCAGAGTCCCTCTGCAGGGAACTTCAGGTCACAGAACCTTTTTCCTATTCTCTAATGACGATAAATGTTCTACAATTTGCACAGACAGTATGGCCAAGACAGTGTGTTCTAAAGTCATAAAAAGAGGTCTGAAAAAGCCCACAAGATTGTAGTAAAAGTTATAAGATTCCATTTGGAAACATTGATATGTTTGCTTTTCAGACATTTCAACTGAAAATGGTGTGTTATAGTTCAGCGAAGCATGATGAGAACATGATAGGGCTGAAGAAGATATGTGATCTGATTTGAAGGTCTATTAGAGCTCCAAATGAACAACCTACTTGCATTCTATTTCTAAACATCTCCAGGTGCAAAAAAGACAACTGCAAATTTTTTTTCTTTTTTTCCATATAGATTACATAGTGTCTCCTATGTAAGCATTAATCTTTGCTATTTTTTTAAATCACATTTCTATGGTGACTTTTTTCCTAAATGTTTTCTTTCTCACTGCATGAAAAAAAACTTTTCTGCTCTACCTGTAGTCTCTTGCTAATCAGCTCTCCTGTTGCCTTTTTCCTGAATATTTTATAGTTTCATGTTTCTCTTTTATTTTTAACACATAAAATATGATCTAACCTAAGTCCTGCGTTGAAAACAGGAAAAATTAGAAACCCTCACTGATACAGTTAAATATCGTCTGTTGATCATACAATTCTTAACAGGATGTGCTTAATTGAATTTAGAATAGAATAAAAGCAACAAAACAACACAAAAATTCAGCATTGTGAGCTATTCTGAAAAGATGAAGTAGGAAATAAAGGAAGTTATGTGAGACACATAGATAGAAGGCAAGACTATTAACAGTCTTATTTGCATTTTTCTTTGTTTTGAATGTGAAGTGCTTAGAAATTGCTCTCTAGGTGCATATATTGAGCCTATATTATTCAGTAGTTTCATTGCATTATATTATAAGTGTAACTTGTAAGAAGATTTAAGAAAAGAATATATTATTAGATTTTAATTTGAAAAGAACACTTCACCTAATTGTAAGGAAATTAGGTGAAGATAGCTGAAAGGAGAGAATTACTCGGCACTGGACTGCACCAGAAAAGATGCAATTTCATTGATTGGCCTACAGGGTACTATGAAAGAAAAAACAAATTTAGCTAAAAATCTCCCTGTGTGCCCATATATACCATTTCATCTCTCAGTGATATTAAACTGTATCACACAATCTGCCTTACATCTTCTCTTTCATTTTAGTGATAATATGAACCACATGGCAACTCATAATTGTGATAACGGCTGATAGAGCTCTGAAAAATCACTTGGAAACTAATTATAGCCTTGAGATGAGATTCCTGAAGGTAGAATTTGAAGAAGTGCTAAAAATTTGAAGTAAACCTTACATTCTACCCTTTAAATTGTTCTCTCACGTGTTGCAAACCCCTGGTCTTGTTAATACAACAGGAAATATCCCATCAATTGCTGGAAGATGTTAAATTCTGTACTACTGTGTTCAATCCTTGATTTTCATTCAACATGAATCCTGAAGAAATTGTGTTGTCTTTGTCAATATGTAGTGACATATAGTTTAAGCATCAGTGTGATACCAAGATTCACAGCTGAGAGTCCTACTGTTTTTGAACACACCATGTGTATCTGTCATCGTAGTACTGCCCCGTTTTTCAGCAGGAATTTCATCAGACAGTTGCAACTGGAGTAGCTGCAACATTTGTAGACTTAATATGAAAGTTTTTTTCAGCATCACCTACCTATCTTTTGATGGGATATATACAAAAGCAATTACGCCCTCTCACTCCAGAAGACAGAATCTGAGTCATGGAATTGTACCCATGAGATTTAACACTGAACTTTGTTTGGGATTTGCTCTGATAAAAAATGAGGCATAAGTCACAAGCAGGGCTATCTAAAGCGCATAGCAAACTATTGCAGAAATTGGAGGGTGCATTCCTACCAGATAACAAAGTTTCAGCCCCTAACAGGGCAAAAGAAACAAACACCACCAACAACAAAAAAAGCAAAAAAACAACCCCAAACCAATCAAACAAAAACCAAACAACCACTTTCCCACCAAACAACTCCTTCCTCATATCCCAGAGAGATGAGGAACAGTGGGAGTGCCTTCATGTGTTTCCCTCCCTAAACTGCAGCTCTCTGTCTAAACAGGCTCATGCTTACTCTACACAGTTCATTGTAGCAGCCAATGTGAGAGAGTGGGAATTAGGCTCAGTGCAATCATATATAGTCAGATAAGAGAGTTCCTCTTCAGAGCATATCACGAGCTTATGTGACCACATGAGCCCAACTACTGAGCATTCCAGGCCAAATTTTCCTCCAGAGCTAAGACTTCCCAGCTGCCTATGCCCCCACTGTTGGATCCCTGCCAAACCTGTAATGGAAACACGCAGCACTGCCCATATCAGTCTGTGAGAGATGGCAGAGAACAGTAATGTATGTTTTTGGGCAGGAGGAACTCAAGACTTTTCCCATGGCAATATCTTCCAGCAATTTGATAGGCCCCATCCTCATCAGTAGTGCAATCATAATGTGAAATCACAGATTTGGCAGTCCAGTAGTTAGTGTGCATTGCCTCAGGCACTACCTGGCAGAGTTCAAACCAGCATCTTCAGTTTAAGAAGAGAGTGAATAAGAGATATTGTAAATAAGTCTGATACCACATGAAGTCTGCTCTCAAGGAAATTATAAGCCCATTTCATTAACTGGTTTTAGCATACTGAAAACAATTTAATTTTAAAGAGGAGAAGGTGGAGAGAGCATGTTTGTCCAGAGTGCAATCATATCTTGTGAAAACCCCACTCAAAAAAGCATTAATGCATTAGTATTTGCTGAGAGCCAGCCCATCTGGAAAGAAGCTCTGCAGGAAAAAATCTTGGAGTCCTGGTGGTGAACACAAATCAGCAGTATGCCCTAACCATAAAGAAGGCTAATTGTGTTCTTGGCTACATTAGGTAAAGTATCACCTGTAGGTCTAGAGAGGTGATCTTTCCTCTCTGCTCAACACTGCTGAGTACCTGGAGCACCGTGTCCAGTTCTGTACCCCCAAGTACAAGAGAAACCTGGACATACTGGAAAGAGTTCAGCAGAGGGCCACCAAAATGACTAATGGACTGGAGCACCTCTGAGGAGAAGCTGAGAGAGCTGCAGCTGGTCATCCTGGAGAACAAGAGGCTCTGAGAGGATTTTAAAATGTGTATGAATATCTGAAGATAATCTCCATGAAGATGGAGTCAGAACATTGCTCAGTGTCAGGACAAAAGGCAGTGAGCATGAACTATAGGACAAGAGGTTCCCTTTGGACACCAGGAAGCACACTGTGAGTGACAGAGTACTTGCACATATTGTGCAGGAAGGTTGTGGGGTGTCCTTTCTTCAAAAGCCATCTGGACATTGTCCTAGGCAACCTGCTCTGGGTATCCATGCTTGAGTAGAAGTTGAACCAGATGACCTCCAGAAGGACCTTTCTCAATCACCCTGTGACTGTGATTCTAGCTCCTGGTGTTGTGTTCTGATTTGTAGGTGTTTTCTTTTTTGTTGCGCAGTTTTTCTCTAAATACCTAAAAAGAATAAACCAAAATAAAATCCTACTGAAAACATCAAGAACTCTTTGTCAAACACTGTTAAATTGTAGCATGCATTCATTTTATGAAACAGAATCCCAGGGATTAAGAAAAAATTAGAGGAAGTTGGTATAAGATTTTAAAAACATTAATAAAGTCATTAGAAGCAAATGCTAATATTCTCGAGGCAAAAACCAATGACATTGGTAGTTCCTTCTAGTTCATTTAAAGGATAATCTCTTTTAAATCCTCATTCTTGTCTATTCTTTACTGAGACAGTAAAATCTGATTATTTACAAGGGTGATGGAGTGCTCTGGCAACCAGCTGCTGCAGCTTCATGACAAGTGAAATTGTTTGGAAAGTCTCCGAGAAATACATGGAGAAACTTTCGCTATCATGAGCACCTGACAACATTCAAAACACTTCCCAAAAAGACAAATAGTTAAAGGAATACTCCACTGTAGTCACGTTAACAACAAAGTGAAGGCCCAAGGAAAAAAAATGTCTGAAATTGTCCATATAGGTGGAGAAAATGAACTGCACTGAAATGGAAATACTGCGAGCAAGCAATTTTCTAACTTGCAAAGATGGTTCTAGCTAATGTAACTGGAGTCAGCTGAACTCTCCTGAGGACAGAGGGGAATGAGTCCCCTCAGTGAGGTGGGGTAAAATGAAAAAGTTCAAATGGAGGTTATAGCAACTTTTTGATACAGTGCAGTGCAGGTTGCCATCTGTGTTTGAGAAGTGCACAGCTCAGCATGGGAAAAAAAGATGCAAAGGCTGCTCTCTGCACTGCTTTGATCTTCAGCTGACCGAATGATCCCATCGTGCCCTCCAGCATACAGTGTTCTCTGGAATATGGTCCTGCAGGATTCCATATTGACTTGGAGGTAAACTGAAAGCAGTCAGCAGTGTTAGATCTAAGAGCTCCAAGGACACTTCCTGACTCCCCACATGGCGTTACCTCCCTCTCCGCTTCAGTGGTGCTCACCCTTCTTGGCTCCAAGAACATGATAGCAACAATGAGGAAAACAAGGACATACTAGACACCTGATGAAAATTTAGACAGTGCCATATGTGTGGAGGAGAGAGAAAAATCTGTGTGATGTTCTCCTCTTGGAGAACTCCAGCAAAAACAAGAAGTTCAAACAAAGGCTACAGCAGTTTTTCTCTTTGGGGGGTAGCTTGGGGGTAGTGTAAGTGGCAAAATCCTTTTACCTTAAAATGAGACTTTGATTCCAGCCCTACATGCTCCAGGTTGATGGGCCTGAAGGAGAGGATGAAATTTCCTCTAGTTCATTGATCCACTGGGAGTTTTACCTGCCAAGGAATGAGAAACCCTAGTTATTCTTTCATAGGGATCTATGCTATTATGCTGTTTTGATATGAAACAGGTTGTAAGTATGCAAGCTAGCCAAATTTCAGTACAGAAATACTCTTGATTTCTCTCAAAGGAGATTATATTCCTAAACGAGGCTCTTATAATCACTACAGTATGAGCAAAAACAATCAAATTCTGCCCATTACACAGCACAGAATGACACTGCTGTGGTAAAATACTATAATGCAAGTAATAAATTTTCATCATTACATTAGCTGTAATATTCTGCATATTATAATAGATTTGCAGAAAAATTAGTGGAAAATTTAAATTCAAAGATTAACATCAGAGCATCATTTGTTAAGTTCCTGCAGATTTTGATGCATGGAGGTTGTTAATTCATACTGCATCTTGGTTGATAGCAGAGAGGCTCATTCATTCCACTGTCTTGAATTTAAATTTATATTGCTTATATGTGTTCATATTTTCAATTTATATTATTACATCCACTTCTGCTCTATTCTTTGTTCATTAGGGACCTCTGAACACCAGCTCGAGGAAATTCTGTTAAATGAATCACATGCCCTTTGCAAGAGCTCTTTGAATGACATGTGTAATTATCAACAATTAACAAGATGCTAATTATACCTTCAAATTATAATCCTACTGAGCAAAATAAAAATCCTTTATGGAAGAAAAAATTGTTAAAGACACAACATTATATTAAACCAAATGACAAAAAGTTTGGCAACTTCTAATGGTATAAATCAAACAAACTGCTGAACACATCACACAGCATGCCAGAATGGCACTCTGCCAATTAGCTCTTCAGTGCATATTAAGTAAGGTGGGGGGAGGGGAGCACAGAAAAATGAAGGAGGAAGAGAGAATTTAACAGACATGTCACTGCTCAATCAATAAATAAAGTCGGATAAACTGTAACAGTTTAAACTTTGCAGAGTATGTTGTCTTTCACTCACAACAAATTCACAGAGAAGAAAGGTTTTTCTGAAAGGTTTGAAGCTGCAGAAGCTTTAATAAATTCTACTTTTGCAAGACAAACCACAAGTAAAAGCTTCCCTGCCAATGTAATATCTTGGATCCAGTCTCATAAATACCATTGTACAATTTTGATTTTTTCAGCAATTTGTGCTGGCAGTTTCAGACCCTTATCTACACATCAAGATGAAAAACAGTAAAATTAGAGCAACTAGAATTGAAACTCTACATTTATACACAATCAATTTTTACAAGTTATATTGACTACTGGTATAATTTAACCTAAATATCTCATTGTTCAGTGCATCCAGAGCCAATAAATCCTCAAGATCTTGCTTAGTATTAGACTAAAGTGTCACAACACTATATTTTTGTTGGCATGAATAATAAGGAAAAATGGGCCCAATCCATTGAAAACCTGAAAAAAATTCAATAGTTTTCTCTAACAAGAGTGCTTCTACCAGAGAGTAAAACAGAGCTTTCAGATATGATACTTCTTTAAGACATCTGTTTTTTTTTTTCTTTCCACTAATCGTATGATAAAAGATATGATATGACTCAAGAAGAAAAACTTGAAAGGAAATTCTCATGTTAAGGTGTCATTTACAATGGTCTACACTGCAAGCATGCCTATATTCTTTGTAATTTTGGGTAGTGAATGCTAGAAAAAAAGAGGACAGCCTCCTACTTATTCTTAAAAGAAAAATGCAGCATGACATAGTTCTGTATTGGTCATTGTTTTTTCTTCAGTATTTTTTTTTCTCTGCTGACAAATTCCAAAAAGTTTATAAACCTTAACCAGAATGGTTTGCAGTCACACACTGATATATACTAGGTGTTCTGATTGACCAAAGTAGCAGTTGGAATACAAGCCGTGTGGCTTCTGGAACTGTTTTAAGGCCATGAAGAGTGATTGCAAAGCAAACATTTGACAAATCTTTGAAAGTTGTTAACTTTATTCTTCATTTTACAAAAAGGAGTTTCTAAAGGAATACCCACTTTTTAACTACTCAAGGATAAGTTGCTTCACTTTCTACAGTGCAAAAAGATGCACTAAATCTTTTTTTGTAGTAAGAGAAAGTGGAAACTACATAGAAATTACTTTAGAAGACTTATGTTATCAGTAAAGCAATGGGAAACTGGATGACAGCTTTTTTCATATGCCATCTGTACTTAAATTTTCATAACCTATATTATCTAAACATAGAAAAGAAAGACATTATTTGATCTAGGCCTGGTACTACAACCCTTTAATATTCATTATTTTCTTGTCTGTGAGAACATAGAAAACTCATGATTAATCTAGATTTACATTTCCAAGAAAAAAGAATTCTGGTCTGATAAAGAGTAAAAAGTGTTCTACTGAAATTTTCTGCTCAAGTCTGAAGGCTGAAGACTGATAATAGACAACTGGCAACTGATCTCTTTTCTACATCATCCCACAAACTATCTTCTGTTTCTCTAAGATGTATTTAATTTCTAGGCTCTATGGGTCACTGAGTACATCAAAATAATTTTCAGAAACATGCTAAATATTACGTCTTTATTTCTTTCTCTTTGTCTCTCTTTCTATCTCATTTTAAATGATTAGTCTGTTCTGATTGGTATGATTAGTTTATTCTGATCAGCCTGGACCAAAAATGAAAGATAATAATTTTCTACTGCTAAAAAGAGCTCAAGAGTACAAGTTTTGCAGTCTGAGAAAAACAGATTAATTATGCTGATGTTGAGTAGACTTTTCTCCACCCCCTCCATTTCAGAATATTCATATTTGAGTGAGAAAAGGAAGTACCCTGAGTTGAATAACAAGAATTTTCCTCAGTGAATTTTTGAAGAGAAAATCTATGAATGTGTGGCATTAAGCAATGTCCATTCCATGTAGAAGGATATGTATTACCATGGTACATTCCTGCTTCCACTATTACATCCTCAGGCTTGGTAGAAAAAAAATTACTTTGTATTCTAAGCAGAACTTGTAAGTACAGGAAGATTCTGACCTATTTTTACAAAATAAAAATACTTTTCAGAAAAATAAGTAGATCCATGTTGTCTGACAGCAAACAACTGCTCTAGTTGCTTCATTTAAATGACTTAGAAGAGAGTAAAAGTACAGGTAAATCATGATCGGGCAAGGCATTTGTCAAATTAAAATAATTGAGGACAAAATTAAGAATATAAGCAAGAACGAAAAAACTCTGTTTTGTCAAATTCAATTTACTAACAGAAATTAAAAATATATTACCAGGAGGATTCAGATAAATAATATTAAGTAGCAGTATGAGCTGACTCAATATAAGTTATACTACATAAAACCACAGATCATGGTGCAGCAAAGCACTTAAAGCTGTGCTGTGCAGTTTTCCATAATTATGTGTGGCAAGCTTTCCTACCTATCTTCTTATTTTACAAGTAACTTCTACTTTTAAGTAACAGATGGCTTTTCTTACAAACTTAGTGCTGGGCCTATTACGGAAATCCTCCTTTTCTTATTTTTTATTTTTTTGTAAATATGTGATAATTACCTAGTGAAGGATCAATATAGATGTTATTTTCAAGAACATGTACTAAAGCAGCTCCCCTGCTCAAGACTGTGTAATAGATAGAAGAATTAATTTAGGAGACAAGACACTTTTTACAGAGATGTCTACCTGAATGACAAAGGAATAAAGATATATAAGCTTTCCTCTTGGAGAGCAGCTTTGCAGAGAGTCTGGGAGTCTGATTCAGTAGCATGCCCTCATGGCAAACAACCTCCTGGGCTGTGCTATGAACAGCATTAACTGCAGATAAATAGAAGTGATCCTTCCCCTCTTCTAAGTGTTGGTGAGACATCTGGGGTACTGTGTTCAGTTCAGGGCTCCCTAGTTCAGGAGAGATATGAACATATTTAGAGACAACCCAGCAATGGTCCACTAAGATACTAAAGGGACTTACACATTGGGTTGGAGCAATCCTAGTTATGTGTACAGACTGGAAAAAGAATTCACTGAGAGAAGCCATGCAGAGATGGTCTTGGGGGTCCCAGTGGTTGAAAAGCTTGACCCAAGCCAGCAGTTGGTGCTTGCAGCCTGGAAGGCCAACAATATGCTGGGCTGCATCACCAGAGGGATAGTCAGCAGGGTGAGGGAAGTGATTGTCTCCTTCTGCTCTGCCCTTGTGAGGCCCCACCTACAGTACTGTGTCCTGGCCTGGGGTCCCCAGCACAGAAAAGATATAGATGTGCTGGAGTGGGTCCAGTGGATATGAAAATTATTGAAGCACACCTCCTGTGAAGGCAGGCTGCAGAAGACAGATTCTCCCTGGAGAAGACAAAGCTCTGGGGAGGCCTAATTATGGCCTTCCAGTATTTGTAGGGAGCATAGAAACAAGGAGACAGACTTTTTACATGAGTGATAGAACAAAGAAAATGGTTTGAAACTTAGAGAGGGGAAATTAAGGTTAGTTGTCAAGAGGAAATTCTTTACTCAGAGGTGGCGAGCCACTGGCACAGATGCCCAGAGAAGCTGTGAGAGCCCCATTCCTGAGGCCATGAAAGCCAGGTTGGATGGGGCCCTGGGCAGCCTGAGCTGGTGAGTGGCATCCCTTCCCATGGCAAGGGGCTGGAACGGGGTGGGCTTTGAGATCCCCTCCAACTTAAGCCATTCTATGATTCTGATATTCTTTGATTCTGTGAGGAAAGATTGAGAGATCTGAGGCTGTTCAGCCTGGAGAAGACAAAGGTTGTGAGGGATCTTGTGCATAAATACCTGGTGGAGTGATGCTGGAGAGTACAAAAGAATGATCCAAATTCTTCTCAATAGGATGCAGTGATGGGACAAGAGGTAATAGACAGAAATCCAAATATAGGAAATTCTTCTTAAACTTTTTTGACTCTAAGGGTGCTCACACATTCTAAGATGTTGCCCAGAGAGGTTATCCATCTTGGAGTCTCTGTCCTTGGAGATATTCAAAATCTGACCAAACAGAACTACGAGCAGCTGGCTGAAGTAACCTTGCCTGAGGAGGGGGTCTGAACTAAACAGTCCCCAGAAGGGCATTCCCACATCATCTGTGTTATAATTCATTGACCGTGAGATGAAAAATTAGAGTGTCTTAAACAGAACAGAATCCTGTTAATGCAAAGGGCAATCAACTGTAAAGCATTTTCACAAGTTTCTTGCTTTGTGGAGTCTACTTACAGATCTGTGAATGAAGAGGTTTTAGAAATTGGTTCAGATGATATTCATGTATTTGGATGAGAAGATATCTGCATGTAATGGGTTGAGTAGATCAAATTTCTTTTCAGACATTGTAATCACAAAAATACCTTGTAAGTTAAAAGAATAGTCTCAAAAGAAAAAAATACATAATCATCAGGAGAAAAAAATATAGATACAAAAGAAAAAGTAGCAATATTTTAGGGATCCAATAGTACAGATGAATGATAGTATCATGCTTCTCTTTTTGGCTTACAGTAACCGCTGTTACCAGATGGAAAAAGGCTGATGAAAGGGTGAGTTTATGATACTTGAAAGTGCTTGCAAATAGCTAATCCATCTACCAACCTTATCAAGACAGAAAATCAGGTGTACCCTCTTAATAACAGCTTCCAGGCTCTATATGAAAACAAGGAGAGCTTTATTTATGAAAGGGTGATATAATCATAACTTAAGATAAATATATTCTAATTCTGTAACTTTAGAAGCCATGTGTTTAACATCTTTTCCCCACAATCATAATGTATCTTCACCACCCCTTATTACCTGCCCATTGAATCTCTTTCATGAGCAGGAGAGGGCCAAGGACATGTTTTCATCTTTGTCTTCAGTGTGGTCTTGAGAGTTTAGGTGCTGCCTGCTGGCAATTCTACCTAAATTTGCCAGATGAGTCATAATTTCTTGGTAAGCCAGCCTCACTAGACTCTACTCAATTCTCCTTCATATATCTAACTTGAGATTTCTGTATGTTAACTGTTCTTTCTCTCCCGGAAAAACTGATTTACTTGTAGTTGTTTTTTGGTAATTAATTGCTGCTTTACTCTTTCCTTGTCTGTGAAAACTCATTGTTACTTCCTTTTCCTCTGTATCTTCTTACAACCAAACCAAGTTTCTTCCCATTTGACAGTGACTACTGAGGTTATGTGATAGGATCACAGGTTAGCTTTTGGAAAGAGAAATGTCTTGCATCATACTTCAATTTTCAGCAGATACCTTTTTCTCCTCTGGAGTTTGGGTAATGCTTGGGTGGAATTTGCTCCACCTTGAAGTCCTAAAACAGGATTACTAAGTGTATTCTCTACATGTATATAAATTATTCTAGGCTTATTTCTGGAAACAGTTTTTCATCTGCTTAACATTTGTGATGAGTTCCTCACAGACCCACACAGTCATTCATAGGAGTAAAAAGTGACCACAGATCAGGGTGTGATTTGGAAAAGGAGCGTATAAAGTGGTTGCTTTGATCCCTCTTTAATCTAAGGGGATAGGTGTTGTTTTATGCTTCTTAGTTCGCCTGCAAAATTCATCAGACTATGGAGACAAGTGCTAAGTGAAATGCCAAATATTTCTTTTTACACTGAGAGCTGTACTAAATTGTTTGCAAATCCAATTTTCTAAGCTAAGTTGAACTCAGTAACTAGATGTTTTATATAAGGAAGTAACTTGAAAATTTAAAATAGAAAGAGATTCTATCTAGTTTTTGAAAGTATATTTTGTCCTCAGAAAAAGACTAAAAAAGAGCCAGACTACTTAGTCATGTGAACTTCTGAGGAGAATACTGTGTAAGCTACTGCTAGCTGAACCAAGAGAATGTGTCAACTGCTTAGGAATCAGATATCAATTATCTCCATATGTAAACACCACATGTAACATTCCTCTGTCTCAGTGTTATTTCTTTTCTTTTGAAAGCAACATTAAAACTGACTGCTTATTAATTTCAATGTACTTATGCATATACACGCATATATTTCCTCACATATGTATCACACTCTCTCAACTTGCCCAGACTTCTAGTTCTGCAGTGCCATCTTTATCTTACAGCATTCAGTGTAATGTCTTCATCAGTGTGTACTATTCTGGAATAATATTTAGACAACAAAGAGCCAATAGAAAATATGAAATGAAATTTCACTTTCAGTGAAGTTTCATAAGAAACTTTTAATCAAGTAGCATAAGAAAGGAAGAGAAATTCTGAGTCTGCTAGTACCAGAAGAGCTGATTTTTTTGAAAAACAAGAAAAAAATTAGAGAATAGTCACACACAAAGTTGTAAAGAATAACAAGGAAGAAAAAAATACTTCGGAAGTGCAAAATCATAGAAATAGCATAAGTAAGGGAAATAGTCAGAATACAAGCAATATTATACATCAACAAAAATACCAGCATTAATATGAATTTCTGAAATATCCAGTGTGATCAAGGATGCTTAATATACTGGAATGCTGAAAAAAAGAAGCAGAATGTTAAATAAACTTTGTAATATACATATACTTAAAAATATCCTTTCATCTCTAACATAAAATACCTATGCAGTTCCACAAATTTCGCAAAATGATTTTCAGAGACACCTCCTTTGATGTTTGTTCTTGCCAAGCAAAGACAGCTAATAACAGCCACCAGAAGGATAAACATGAGGTCAGAACAAAGACATTTTTTTGAAGAACTGGATACAAGGCTTGCACAAGGTTGCATGCTAAAATTAAAGGTCTTTTATTATCAAGTTGAGGGTGCTGAAAATAGCTATGGGTACTCTAATGTTTAAGTGGTAAGATGTGTAAACTAAGATTGGTTAATGCTGGCTTCACTAGCGGTTTCCTTGATTTGAAATGGTTATGCTGATGGGAAGTGCACTTGGGCAATCTAACTGTAAATGCAGAGTTCTTGGGCTTTGGGCATTAACTTAGGTTATTTTTCCTTCTTCAAATATATAATTTCTCATCTCTCAAAATTTAAGGTCCAGCTTACCACATGAACTCTTCCTCTGTGCTCACTGGGTTCCTTCCTCTTCTACTTGAAGTTGTTTCCCTCTCCACTCTGTTTTATCAGTTTCCTTTTCACACTGTCTGTTCTTCAGATATCATCTTTCCCTATCATCATTCTTTATTTCTCAGCATAAATTCTAGCTACTAATAATGCATAGAGTACTACTTGAGCTTTCTCTTCTATCTCCAGACCACTACCACTTTTGCTGCAATGTCCAGATTTATGCACAGAACTGGAGCAATGGAGAACCATGGACAGGAAAAAAAGAAATTTGAAAAGGGGAGGAGCAGTGTGGAAAGTGGGAGATAGTAATGGGTGTTTAGACAGTACTAAAACAGTAGACTGCACAAAATGTTTATTTTGTGTGCAAAATACAACCTTTACATAACAGTTATGAACAGTACATTGGTCACTGTAAGTAATGCCTCCTTTTTATTTCCAAGGAAGCCACAACAGATACAAAGAGAACAAGAATGCTGATAGAGCAAACTCTGAGCAATAAAAAGACTGTTTTTCAACATAGTTACAATCATTAGAGGTACATTTTCCTGAGTGAGAAAACAAGAGCCTGCGTGCTACTCACATAAAACTCTGTGAAGTGAACCACTGTTGAAGTTGGCACTGCTGAAACACACCATCCACTGCCTCACTATGCTCATGTCCACTATTTGATCTCCCTATAATTAAAGCAAGTGTCAATGAATATCAGTGGATGAAGACATTTTCTGAATGAAGGTATTAAATGACACACCTTTGTGTCATACATGCTGCCATGTCAGACACCATTTTGTCAGGCTGCCCCTCTGCTGCCATTCATCACACAGCAACAAAATGTAACAGAATATTGGCGTGAAGGTTCGGCCTCTATTGCCACAGATCCAACATTCACCTCTGATGCCATGGGCCAACATAATAAAATGGGAGACATTACTTTCAGAGAATCCCTTGTAATTCAAAAGCATTCATGTTCTCTACATGTATATAAATCTTTGATCATGGGTATTGTGAAAGCACTTTCACCTCAGACAAAAAAAAAATAGAGAAAGAATAATATAAAATGGTTAGAATGACTATAATTCTTGCTCTTCGAATTCAAACATAAAACTATTGCTTATAGATGGAGCGTGCATGTATATTGTACAAAAAAAAACCCCACACTGTTTCTTTTTCATTTACATTTAGTGATGTACTATTTCTCTGGGAGGCTTGTTATGTATTTCTTTTGGAGACCTTGGGGATATATGACTGGACAGAACACTTGTCTTTGAGGCAAAACACACTGAAGCACAGGACAAGATAGCTGCAATTTGAATTTGAAAAGTCATAAGAAAGCCTATTCAGCAATAAGTGGGAAAAAAATGGAAAATTGTCTAATGTAACCCTATATTGTTATTACATACACTCCCCTCACCCCACGTTTGAGCACTGTTTATATTGTGACATGAGCTGACAAAAGCCAGAAAATTCAGCATTACAATGACACCTCATCCCTTGCTCATGGCTTTGTGAAGAGGAGGAGAAATAGATATCACAGCATGCAGAATCAGCCATAGTTTTGAATTTCTTGGCTTGCATCAAAACCTTAACGTTACTTAAACACAAGTTTCCTTAGAGTTAACTTGAGGGAAGGAAGACATTTTAAAGCAAACATACTTACATTACCTTTGAGACTGCAATAATTTTTATAACTGTTTCTGTAGATAAAATGATAAGTGATTTTAAAAGAGTGCTTATTATTTTCTGGTAGATATATATTATGTAGTTAATGTATAAAGTTCTTTCTTATACATATTATTTGCCAAACATACTTTTTATGGCCACTTACTATTGGTTAAATGCACATTTTGGTACTTGGTCAAGTTTCCTATATTTGCATAATGTTTATATGAGTTTATACTTGTTCTTCCAGACCTGATATAGTTCATTTATTCAAACTTTCATTAGATCTTGGCTTCATATGCATTTTTTTTGCCACAAGGTATTGTACCAATCCAGCATGTGCATGTGCATATTAAGTCTCTGAGATGTTATAAAAATTCTCAATACATTTTAAAATAAAACTACTTGCTTATTCCTGTTCGATTCCTTCCTCCCCCAGAGTGCCTACACACTTTATTCTAAGCTAAAAATGTCTACAACAAGCATGAGCTTTATCTAGTTATATGGGGGAAAAATGTGTTTCACATAGTCTGAATGTTATAAAACCTCCCAGTTTTTTAAGAAACAAACAAACAAACAAAAAACAAACAAAAAAAAAAACACCCCAACACCAAACTAAATAATTTCCTCTCCCTTTATAACTGTCAGCTGGGAGGCCAACTGTACATAAATACAGGTTTCTTCTGTCTTCCTTTCCAAGTTCTGCTGTATTTTCCTTCCCGAGTTCAAGTGTGTCTTTACGAAGTTTTCTATTAACAAATAAACGAGACACAAGATAGGGTCTTGAGCAATGACCCTGACCCCCACACACTCTTATTCAGGTGCAATTAACTTTCTTTCAGACATGCCCAGCTGAGATTTGGGAAACATTGCCTGGGACCCTTCCCAGAAGGCAGTTTGAAGGCAGCCACTTTGGCTGTCATCTGGTCTAACTTCTAGTTCAAAGCCAGCCAATTTTGAAGTCTTATCATTCTCTTTAGGATTCTGTCAAAATATTATCTTTCTTTAAGAAACAAGGATTGGATTGAAACAAAATCTTCATTCAGTTTGAAAATACTCCCAAAAATTTCCCTTGAAAAGAGTAAACCCTCCATGATGAATCCTTTTACTTCAGGACAGACTTACTTCACAGCAAGACCTATGACCTATATATGCCTGAAACTTTATTTAAGGGAAAAGTTACAAAGCCATCCAGCAGCGGTTCATAGGATCAGAATCACACAGAATTGCAGGGGTTGGAACTGAAGAGATCATCACATCTGACCCCTCTGTTAAAACAGGTACCCTACAGTAGGTTGCAACCTGTTCCAGTACTCTGTCACCCGTATGGTAAAGAAATTCTTCTGACTGTTTGTATGGAACTTCTCATGTTCAAGTTTTAGGCCATTGCTCCTTGTTCTATCACTACACACCACTGAGAAGAGTCTGGCCTCATCCATTTCTCTCTCACCTCCCTTTAATTATTTATAAACAATAATCAAATCCCCTCTCCTTTTTTTTTTTTTTTTTCACCAGACTGAACAGATCCAGGTTACTCAGCCTTCCCTCATATGGCAGATGTATCTCTACTGCATTATCCATCCCTTTACCATCCTTGTGGCCCTCTGCTGGAGTTCTTCTAGGACATCCCTGTCTTTTTTGAACTGAGGAGCCCAAAACTGGACACTATTCTAAATGTGACCTCACCAGGATAGAGTAGAGGGGGAAGTTCACCTCCCTTGACCTGCTAGCCACACTCTTTCTGACATATCCCAGGATATCATTGACTTTCTTGGCAACCAGGACACACTACTGGCCCATGGCTAACCTGTTTTCCACTGGAACACTCAGGTCCTTCTCCACAGAGCTCCTCTCCAGCAGGTCATCCCCTAACTTGTACCAATGCATATGGTTATTCTTCTGCAGGTATAAGATTCTACACTTGCTCTTGTTAAATAATTGCACAACTCTCCAGTCTGTCCATATCTTGCTGAATGGTAGCATAGCATTCCTGCGTGTCAGCTACTCCTCAGCTTTGTATCATTAGCAAACTTGCTGAGAGTAGACTCTATCCTTTCATCCAGATCACTCATGTAGATGTTGAACAAGACAGGATCCAGCACCGACCCATGGGTCCACCACTAATTACATACCTCTGATTTCTGTGCTGTTGATGAAAACCCTATGAGCCTCTGAGGGGTCTGAAAAAGTCCTTTGTGCCTGAATTTCACAATTGTAATAAATTTCTCTCTGCACTTTTCAAATGGCACTTTACCTTAAAGTAAAGCAAAAGGGTGGATGTCTCTATCAATCTTTTGTTTACAGTCAGTTGCTCAGGGGATAATTATTTGAGTTATTATTGGCTGAAGAGCAGTTATTTCACAAATGGACTGAAGCTAATCAAAATTCCATCATGACACTGACATCAAATACGGAGGTGATTCTTTTTTTTTTCTCTCAGAATGAAAATATATGTCAATATAAGATACACCTGTACTTTAATGACAGGTTATTTAATGTTAGGGTGATAATATACCGGAACAGACTGTCCAGAGAGGCTGTGGAGTCTTTTTGGATATATTCAAGACCCAACTGGATGCTTTCCTGTGCAATCTACTGTATGGAACCTACTTCAACGGGGTGTCGGACTCGATCTCCAGAGGTCCATTCCAAACACTGCAATTCTCTGATTCTGTGGAATGCTGGTTTCAGAAAGGTATTTTTCTTTAAGAAAAGAGATATTTTCTGATTGCAAAAGTTATGGAGTAAAATGTAGTGTTTACTTAACTTGGGTTCTTGGTATAACATTGGATAAGAGTTTTTTAGTAAGTTTTTCTGTATGCATTTTTTTCCTAGTTCATGAATAACAAATTTATGTATCACTATTAAAATTTGTACTCCTCTCAAATCTATCTTTCAGAATTCCTGAGACTTTGTATTTACACAAATGTGCTGAAAAGCTAATGAAACACATACAAAACCAGTTATGCAAAGCATCATACAATTAGACAGACATTGGAAACATTTAAATCATTTTTAAAATGGCATGACAGAATACTTCTGAAGATGTAGAGTACTGAAGATGCCGCCAAATGCAATCACATTAAAAAATATAAATAATATATTTTTGCTTCTGTAAACCTCCTCCAGCACTCTAACAGTAGAATATTTCACAAGATTTTGCTTTTTATTTCCCAGCTTGTCCCAAGATAGACAATTTGATTGGTATGTAGCTTGGGTATCTACTGTTTCTTGTGAACAATTTATTATTGAGCAATAACACTGAAAAAACTAGTTCTTAATTTGAATCAGAAAGGAATTTTGATTTTCAAGAACTTGCTCTGAGAGCAAGAGGATTCAAAGCTCATGAAAAGCCCATGGAGACTTCATTGGCATCACAGAAATGTTCCCAGTAATTCCATGAGCCTGTGTCTGTGTTTCTGCCTGTTTATGCAGAGTCTGGAGCATGAGACATTTTCTCAGCTACATGTAATAGGGAGATAGCCAATTGTGAATAGGCTGAATACTTTGGCGCTTCTCTATGTGACTGAAACAATTCTGGAGTTATGTGTTGATGGTCCTGATCTGTTCATTTTTTGGTATGACTATTTGAACTTGTACAGGCAAAGGCAACAAAACAGAGAATAAAAGTTTGGAAGTTGAGGATCAGTTTAGAAGTCCGGTGACGACAGCTTCTCTTGACAGAGGGCACTCAAAAAGAGGAAAATTTACCCAGAGTGCTAGTGTTTTCCTACAGTTATCACTACAGTTTAGTTAAGACCAGTTTATCCAGCTGCTCTTCATCCAGCTGCTGATTTGGAAGAGTCATTGAGGAAGATAGAAGTGACTGTATATTTACAGTAAAATTAAGTAATGTAAAGTGGCTTCTTCAGGGCTGGCTATCATCAAGCCGACATTGGATAAACATTCAATGAGGCCAAAATGGGCAATACTTGATAGCCATTAGGTGTTACACAACAGAAACTGGAACCAGTGGAGCTAGTGGTTGCAGAACCACAACTCTCCCTTCCATGTCGCCATTACAAAAAGGGACAATAGTGGTTAAAATTTCTAAATATTATAGTAAATTGATTATGAAAACTGAATATGAACATTATATCAAACTCATGAGATAGGTGCTAGATAAATTATGTGTTCAATTAATACAGGACAAACGTTTTACTTATAAATTTTTCACTGGGTAAGTGCAATAATTTCCAAGTGCTACTATTTCATTTTTGTTTTTTTTTTCTAGAATATCTCATTGGTTTTCTTTATCTGCCATAACACCACATAATTTATATTCAAGATGGATTATATTTGACAGTTTCAGAGAAACTGCATATTTTCTGACTATTACCTGCTTCTTCTTAAGCATGCCTTCAGAAAGAAAAGAAAATAAAAATACAGCAACTTTTTCATCCTAACAGCATTTAGACAACTGAATGTGAAGAGCTTATTACCACTGAGGCACAGAGTCTCCCTCAGCAGTGAGTGAAGATTTTCCCATTCCCACTTCTTACCCAAACAAGTAGTACATTTAAAAGCAGAGGACACAGACCTGTTAAGCATATTAAATGATGAAAGAATTAGTCTCAAACCGTTAATAGAGCAGCTCCCATGAAAATATCTATTGTCTAAGAGCATTTCTTTCCCTTCGTCACTGTAGAAAAGGAACAGATAACAGGAGAAGGGTGGTTTTGTGCTGCATGATCCTTAGAATTACCCATTCTTACTACATAAAGTCATTTTCTAGTTGTCTATTTATTTATTTATTTCTAGTTACATGCTCAAAAAGTTTATGAAGTTCTAGGGATTTCAAATGAAACTTATCTGCCATTTGAACTAGCTGTTCCCAAAAAGATCAGGAATGCATGAACCAAACTCCTTTGAGTAACATATCCTTGCCTTGGTAGTCACAAAATCAGGAACAGGAAGGAAATGGATTAGAAGAAAAAGATTTGCCTTCTGTGCTCCAGTGAAAACGAGGAGTGTCCAAGTGATCACATTTGCACTAATTCAGAGAAACTTCTTCCCATGTGGGGAAGAGACATTTCTGTGGTCTCCATAAATACATCTTGACTATCCACCAGAGGACTTGAGTTTTTGGCAAAATACTTAGCAAGAGCACTATAGTTGCTTATGTGTTCCATGCAAAGCACTTGCTTCAACTCCTTGCTGTATCAGGCCTACTGTCATCTGGAGTTTGTGAGGCTTTACTGTTCATGATAGCACATTGTTTCAATCCCTCCTTCAAAAATAAGAGGGAGAAACAAGTGGCTCCCTGTTGGATAAGTAACGGATCTATGCTGTAAGAAAGGCTGTCTCAGACCTCACAGACAGAGCCAGGCTGGGACATCTTGCAAGCTTTCCTAGACACTATCCAAAATATATGGTGCCCTGTTTTTCAAATATCACACAATTTATCTGTGCTTTCTGGAGACATTTCAGACAGGCACACAGCATTCCAAGATGATTGCTACACAATGGAATATTCTTTCTTCCTATCTAAATGAAAAATGATGGCAGCTCTTTCGTTGGAGCAAAATGAATACTCACCAGCACGGCACATGCAAGAGGATCAATTCATAGCTCAAATTACAAAGTGAGTGAAAACATAGCAGGAGTTTTTCATGAGGAAGGAAAGGAAGATGGAGATAATGTTTGTCCAGTGTGCAGATGGGCCTCATTACCAGAATTAGGCCAGCAATTTTACATGTATATGCAATTTTTCACATTTTTCTGTGTTTCAACTGTCAGGACAATTTTTGAGATTACATTTGGAAATGTAACCTCCTTAACATGAAGAATGAAATAGTGTACAAAAGAGAAACTATTATATATTCTTAGGTTAACTTCTAATTTCTTTTACAGATTCCATTCTCATTATCATATATTAAAAATCAATAATATTAAGTTTGGCAAAAAATCAGTTATGTGTCAAGAACTGTACCTATTTAGGGCACAATCAACAAACAGGCTTACTTCCAGCAACCAAACACCAAATTCTCATTATGTTTTATGTAAGTAAATCTTAGGAAAAAGCACTGTTACTACTAAATCCAACCACCACTCATTTCACTTTGGAAGAAATTCACAAGACATCCATGGAAAAACTCCATGTGAATATCCTGCAAATCTTTTCCCTTTATATATAGCATTTTTATTTCATTGCAAAAGTTACCTAATTTGTTTCACAAACAAGACAAGAAAAATATTTGTGCACTTTAAAAAAGCAAAATCAGATGGCTACGTTATTTTGGATTGGTACAAACAAGAAAAATGATTAAAATGGAAGTGGTGTGGAAGAGCTTTCACAATGACAAACTCAGCTGAATTACTGGGGACCGTGGCAACCCTAAGTAATATAGAACATCTTCCACCAGGCAGTGCTTCAGAAGAAATAATTTTAGTGTTCTGAATTACATTCTGGCAAAGATCCTTAGAGAAATTCAGAGAAGGTAACTAAGAGTGAACTATTCTTTCTGTCCAAGGGCTAAGTAAACTAGGGCTCTTCAACACAAGAGAGGCCTCTGAAATCATGAGTGATATGAAGAGTGGGAATGGAGAGGAATTTTCAGTTTTTTTTTCTCTGCTTTATGAGCTGGTGGTCATCACATAGCAGTTAGCAAGTTCAAAATAAAGACAAAAAGCTTCCTCACCTTCCAGCTTGGAAGATGTGGAACTCCTTGCCACAGTGTGTAAAGGCTGTGAGAGGTGATCAGTATGACAGAAGGGAATGGCTTTGAAACTTTCAAAACTTACTACTACTTCTGCCTCAGGATGTCCATAAATTATTTTACTGGACTTTGAAGAATAATCCAGAAGTTATAAATCTAGCCTTTTTCATTCTTTTGTTTTTTAGGATTAGACCAGAGGTTTCTTCTAGACTAAAACAATGTAAGCTTCTGTGATTCTATGGTGTCTACACTTGGCCATTGCTAAAACTGAACAGCAGGCTTGAAGGAACTTTTGGTCTATTTCAGATTTGCTGCCCTATTCTTATACTTTATGTCCTTCAGAAACTCTCCTACCGACAAAGTACTAAAAGCTGAAAGTTGGCTTTAGAGTAAATCCTCTGAAAGGTAAGCTGCACTTTCCTGACAGCAACTTTGGAGGCAGACTGCCATTCTTTTAGTGAAATGGGGAAATATAATATCAGATTTATGTATGGAAAATTTTTTTCTTTGCTGAGTCAGCGCACACAGGTTGGATAATTTGTTCAGGAGAGGGAGAACGAAACTGTTTATACCATCAATCTTGATCCAGGCAAATACATGGATGGGAAGTAGTTACACTCTGGAAATTTCTCTTGAGGTTAAACCTGAGATGCTGAGGGAGTACGGGGACAGATCATGAGTATTTTCTTTTATGGCTGGAAGCCAGGCTATGATCTTGTCATGGTTTTGTTTTGTACATAAGTTTAATGCTGTCTTTTCACAGATAAACTCCAAGCTTCTCCCAGCAGAATTTGGCTGACTAAGAATAACAGTGAGATAAAACATTTCACATTTCTAGACTTAGAAAGTTAAGCTGACAATAAATAAAGTTTGATTCTCTTTCTTTCTTTTTTTTTTTTTTTGCACTGGAAAGATAATGATAATACATTTTATTGCTTCTGAGGAATTTCATTGATAAAATAATCTCCCTTTGTTTCTAGAAAATAGGATACAGATTTGGGAGAGCCAGAAGAGCTGGGTTGCAGCTTGAACTCTGTACATATTTTATGGCTTTGGTTAGTCAAGAAGCTATGTATGATTAATAATTTGTGATTATATGTGACTAAATTGAACTAGACATCAATTTTCCCCCAATAACTACAAAAATCAGTTTCTTAATGGAAGCAGTTTCAGCTACCACTTTAAATTCAGCTAAAATTATTTCTTCAAAATGTTCAAGAAAGGGCACCAGTGATTTTATTCCCTGTCAACAGTAATGTTGCACTATATATATATTTGTATGTTAGGCAATATTTTTCATTTTGAAACTTCATAATATTATAATATTAATAATATTAATATAATATTATGACTTTTAACATTTGTATGAAAGCAAAAGAACTTTGGAGCCAGAGAAGAAAAATCTTTAAAATCCTGACAATTATGAAAAAAACACGCATCCTGATATTGTGAAAAACAAAACAAAAACAAAAGAAGCCTTTTAAAAAATGAATAGTGCTTTTAAATTTCCAATGTGCTTAATTCTGTAATCCTGTTTATTTCAAAACAAAAACAACAGAAACATAATGTCAAAACAACATTTAACAAAAAACCATGGAAAAAAAGGCATTTCAAAAATATATGATCCCATTTTAAAGTAGATGTCTAAGGTAGATAGGATGATCCATCTCAAAAGCGTCTGTGCCTTCCTATTCCTTGAAGGGAAAGATCAGATTATTGAAACTAGGTATGTACCTTTTAGGTGGCAAAATTAGAGGAACCTCACTTTGATTTTCCTGTAGCACAGTTTCATTTTCAATTCATTTTGTTCTCTTGAGGTGACATCCTCACTTATCCTCAGTGTAGTAAAACATTCATCTACAGAAAAAAATCTCTTTGTATGCCATAGCAGGGAAGAAAAGAGAAGATCCTGAGTATCAGAACTGAAGCTGCTCCTGGAGATGAGTATGATTTTGTCTGTGCCCAGCCACGGTGGGACACTCTCTACAACTGCCTCTACAGACTAGCAAAAGATACGAAAAGCAATTCCAGACTTTCTTGGACACAGAGCTAGAGCCGAGAGATACCAGCTGATGTTTAGTTGCTTCCACGAACAGCTGTGGAAAAGCAATCTGTAAAGGCTGTTTAATTACTGACAAATGTATTTAATCTCTTGTAGGGATTGAGGAGGTTATTTCAGCTGTAGATTGTGTTTGGCTCTGCATCTCTGGAAGCTATTTGGCTTTCCTTGCCACAGACTCTGTAAGGCAGTTTTCACCTGTGACAGTGAACATAGCAATCCAGAAACATGTCTTAGTCCTCACTTAGGTAGAGTCTGCAAAACCTCATGTGTAATTCTTGCTAAATTAAACTGAGTATTTCCATCTTTCTTTTTACTGAAGCTTTAAGATAGAGTCTGAAATATGTTAATATCAAGAAATAAGCTGAGAGCAACTGATGCTTGTTTTAATTTGTTCTGTGTATATAGAATTAGATGCTGTTGCTTTGTGGCATTGTGCATTTAGAGAACTATATTAATGGCATCAATAAATACTATAAGAACTTCCCAAGTCTCATGGTACATATAAAAAGTAAATGCCATAATGCCTTTGGCTTCACCAAGCTCATTTATTTCTGGTATCATGTGCTGCAGAACACAATTTAAGTATCTTTTTTGATTGCACAATGTAAAAACCAAAGTAATTTTACCTCCGTAGCTAGCTATGAATGAGGTTAACATACAGCAAGCAGTAATGCTGAAGAAGGAACTGGCAGTAATACCGCATGATCTTTCTCCTACTCTACAAGGCTCACTCATTGGAAGCCATAAAGTCTGTCTGATATAACAGAAGTGTTTGTAATTAGAGTTAATGGAGTTAGATGGGACCACAGGAGAGAAAAAGCAGCTTTGATCCCAGGTGGCCTCATAGCAAGAAGGCTCACAGCAAGGAAACTCTGAATTGGAAAATATTAGAGGCATTTGGTGCAAAACCAAGAAGTCACTGCTGGAAAAGACACTGCTAAGAAAATTAAAGAAGAAAGAAAATAATTTACAAGTAGCACTAATTTAGTTTCTCATCTCTATCTCCTCAGCAACTTTGTCTTTAGTCACAACATTGAAAATAAGGATGAGTTTGATTTTGTGGGTTTTTTTTTTTTAACCCGAAGTAAGAATTGGTTCTGACAGTTTATATTGTCTTGATCAAGAATAAAAAAGAAAGCTAGAGCGAAGAAAGAACTAACAAATATTTCTGAAGAGGAAGCATCATGTTCATTATTATAAATCATGTAACAGTATTGTTTCATAAAAATAATAATAGCTAAATTGTTTGATGTGGCTTTTGGGGGCTATGTTTCATCACTGAGTCATTTTGTTACTGAATGGCCACTTTTGGAAAGCCTGTAAAATAACTACCTTATTTTAAAAATACCATACTGAGATTTCAGCTCTCTTAAAAATATTATTTACTGTCTCTGTACTGTAATCATTCTTTGGAAGTGATATTTGGAACATTACATAAAAGATTTTAAAATACACATAATTTAAAGACACTTGTGATTTATAACAATAAGCTAAGCAATCATTTCAGTGCAAGTAGATTGAAATTATGTTCTCAGATGTATTTTATATTTCATACAAAATGAGCTTGAAACTATATTAACACTTAGTTTTATTTCCAGGGAATTCATTTAGAAATCTATCCCAAATTATTTGAGTAAAAAGAGAGAATTAGGGGAAAAATTTATACAAAGTGAGGTAGGACGGTTTTTCACTGAGGACTAAGGCTGGAATGGGAAACTGATGTGATGAAGGGACATGCTATATTCCAAATAACAAAATCAGCAAAGACAATCCATTTTCCAGCTTTCTGACATCTTTAGTTGAATGTTATAGGATAGGGACGAGAGCACATAAGGAGAAAGCTATGTTGAGATATTCCAGGGTACCTTATGTTCATGGGAAATAGGAAGGTAGTTTTTAATCAAATATGGAAGTATATGGGAGAAGACCAGTAGTTACAATCTAATCACACATTTCTATATTTATGGAAAGTCATGGGCCTCAACTTTGAGGATCTTTCAGATATTTTGTGTAAAGGATCCACAATAACCTTGCAGATGAGAAAAAAAAAGTCATGTAAGGGTCCTAGCAGAGCAACACTGATGATTTACAAGTGAAGAGATGCATAAATGTTGGAAATAAAGTACTTTGGATCAAAGGCTGCCAATGAATCCTATAATATAGACACTTACCATGGGGAAGCAAATTCAGGCTACACACTAACCAAGAATAGGCAGTCATAGGAGTGGCACTTGCACTTTTGAGAACAACTTGGCAGCATAGATAATGGCAGACTCTGATTCGTCTTCACCAGTCACAATCCTCCACCTGTAGAGGATATAGTTTGTGAAGAGATGGTACAAAAATACTGCTTTATGAAGAAAGAATTTAATATATGTAGCAGATATGGTAGGTTATTCTTCAGTGATTGCTAACATTCTAGTAGCCTTACAGAGCTACAGACTGTAATAAAATTAATTTTTTTCTGAGACCGGTTCAAGCAGAGTCTGAGTGTTGGAGATGCCTGGCACTTAAAGGGTGGATTTACTCATAACCAAATAAAATGTTAGTTGGGCAGACGGAATGAAAGCAAAGGGAGTCTCAGTGCAATTAAATATAGCATCTTGAAGAAGCTTGTATAATATTGCTTTTTTCTTTTTTTTACTCAGACTATTGTCACTCTGTTCTCAAGTTGATGACCTCAATATCCTGCATTAGCAAGAGTCCTTTAAGTCCAAATATTTCAGCTTTCTATTAAGTGTCAAAAAGGCACAAGGAAAAAGACAGCAAACAGGCTGACCTCAGATCTCCACTAAATGCACTAAGATCTCCTCTGACATTACACGACTGCTGTCACACACACAAAGAGATTTATGTGTCCATCCAGTTCTTTAACTGAATTTATTAAAGATGGTATTTCCGGCTTAGAGAAAGTGAATGCCAGCTCTATCCATTCCCACACTTGAACAGTATTTGGCAAAGATAAAAAGGAATTTATCAGTAAACTATTTTTTTTTGTGCACCTTTCACTCCTCCACCCCTTATTTTTTCACTAAATATCAACATTCTCTATTGAAAACAGTCACTTCCTCTCTGTCTGATTAAAATCAGCAGTGAAGGAAGACAAGGGGGAGGGAGGGAGTAAAGATAGAACCACCCAGTGCACTGAGGAAAACCTGAGAATGATCAATTGATCTTCTGTTTTCATTTTGTGAACACTGTTGTCTTAAGCACCATAGTCTTTTGTTTGTACAAATAAAATAAATCAGACCTGATAGAAAAAGAACAACAAAAAACAAACAAACAAACAAAAAAACCAAACAGAAAAACAACAAAGGAGTTTAGCAATGACAAAAAATCCTTGCAACCATTAGATAAATTCCTGGGAAACGAGGTTCTAACATTTTCTTGTACTCTGTGTTCTGATTCAAGCATGTCCTATGCCCTATGGCTTTGATCACAAATGAACAAGGCTCATCATTTTCTTAGGCTATGGCAAGTGCATTCCTAGCATTTAAAAAGAGAGTTTTTTACATGCCATGATCATCTGTGATTTATTGGCTCGTGGGCTCATCTGGATTTAATTTTTGAGTCTGGTATCAATTCTCTAATTGGTTTGGTCAGTTCATTCATTTCTCAGCTCTGAAGCTGCTCATTTGTAAAACTGGAGGGATAACAAACACATAAGAGTACCAGAAAAGCCCTGTCAATAACTTACTGGAGCCCCTGTGAAAATAGAGGGGGGAATAAACTATCCTCTGAGAGGGTAAGAAAGTTGTCCTTCAGCATTTTCACAAGTTCCCATCCCTTGCACTTCAAGTCCAGAGATTTCATGAGGGATGTAATAAGCACAGGCTCTGACACACTAGGTGAGAGCATTTTGCAGCTTCTTGTTGCTCCTGACTTTAGTTCAATATTTAGAAAAGTGTATTTCACCATGTCATGCCTGTCTTTGATCTTCTTATAAACAGTGCACCTGGTTTAAAGTAATTGATAATGTGTATTTGTGGTGCCTGGATTTGAATGGAGACAATAATCATAATGAAATCACAAATGTATTATTATTATTATTTTCCTTGTCTTTTAAAAAGTTTTTATAGGTGATTATAATCTGGACTGCAATTTAAAATAAATACCATTTATTCTGATTTTGTGTGCACTGTGGTAAGTGGAGAAAAGAAGAAACACCAGTAGTTTCTGAGCCACTTATCTGCACAGATATTAAACAAAAACAATAACAAAAAATCCTCCAGAAAAGACCTACTGATACTTGCTTACTTTCCAAAGATCATCTCAAAGCAATGAACAAACAAGGAGACAACTCTCCCTTCAGGAGAGAACTTAACTACTATGTATCCTCCTTGGTATGGTCATTTTATTCAGAAAATATCTTGAAGTGGCTGAGAAAATTTTTTGTCCTAATACTGTCCTGATATTTTGTTATTTTATGAGCTGTTTTTGTTGTTATTGTTGATTTTTTCCCCAAATGGAAGTACTTGGTACATGATCACATGGAATATTCTCCTACTGGCTTGAAGAAATAGAAGAGAATAACGGCAAAATT